>NC_133006.1:5733214-6044285 GCF_048564905.1 Vicugna pacos
AATAGTGTTTGGGTATGTCTCCTCAGGCAAGGGAAACAAAAGCAAAAATAAACAAATGCGACATGAAACTTAAAAGCTTTCGCACAGCAAAGGAAACTCTAGAAAACAAAAAGGTAGCTTACTAAATCGGAGAAGACATTTGCTAACAACATATCTGATGAGGGGTAATATCCAAAATGTACAAAGAACTCATTCAACTCAATATCAAAAACACAAACCACCAGATTAAAAAATGAACAAAGATCCTGAATAGACGTCTTCCCAAAGAAGACATACAGTGGTCAACAAGCACATGAAAAGATGTTCAGCATCACCACTCATCAGGGAAACGCAAATCAAACCCATAGTGAGATATCACCTCACACTTGTCAGAACGGCTACCACTAAAAAGACAGCCAATAACAAGTGCTGGTGAGGATGTGCAGAAAAGGGAGCCACTGTGCACCGCTGATAGGATTGGAAGTTGGTGCAGCCACTATGGAAAACAGTACAAAGGTTCCCCAATAAATTAAAAGCAGAACTTCCATCATCCAGAAATTTCACTTCCAGATACTTACCAGAAGAAAGCAAAAACACTAATTTGAAAAGATAAATGCATTCCAATGTTTACTGCAGCATTATTTACCTTAACCAAGACATGGAAGTAACGTAAGTGTCACTGATAGATGAATGAATAAAGATGTGGTATGTAAGTGTTATACATATTGTAAGTGTATATATATGTGTGTATATATACACACAATGGAATATTACTCATTTAAAAAATGAAATCTTGCCATTTGCAACAACACGGAGGGATATAGAGGGTATTATGCTAAGTGAAACAAATCAAAGAGAGAAAAACTAACACAGTGTGATCTCATTAATACACAAAATCTAAAAAGAGAAAAGTAACAAACAAAATGAAAACAGACTCACAGACACAGAGAACAGGTGTTTGCCAGCAGGGAGGGGGCAGGATGTGTGTGAAATAGGCAAAGGGGATTAACAGCTACAAATATCCAGTTTATAACAAATAAGTCATGCAGATGTCAATAAGGAACATAGTCAATAATACTGTAATAATTCTGTATGGGTCAGATGGTTATGGGACATTGCAGTGATCATTTCATAATGTACACAAACGTCTAATCATTATACAGTACTCCTGAAACCAACATAACATCGTACATCAACTATACCACTTGTTAAAAAAAAGGACAACTACCTCAAATCAGTAACTTAAATTTCTACCTTAAGAAACTAGACGGTCAAGTTTGCAGATACTGACTGGTATATATAAAACAGATAAACAAGTTTATACCGTTTAGCACAGGGAACTATATTCAGTATCTTGTAGTAGCTCACGGTGAAAAAGAACATGAAAACGAATATATGTGTGTTCATGTATGACTGAAGTGTTGTGCTGTACACTGGAAATGAACACAGCATTGTAAACTGACTGTACTTAAATTTAAAAAAAAATTTTTTTTAATTTCTACTTGACATACTCACACACTCTAGAACAAAGAGTAAATCTTCAAAAAACACTTTCTGTATGACCTAATACCATAATTTCAACACCAGCAAAAAATAAATCAACTATTTTCAATACGAAAGGGCAAATTAACTGTAACTGGTACTAGCAATGATGCACTTCACTAAGGACCAGAGTTAAGAGCAAAGGGGAAAATGCCCGGGGGTTTGGGTGAGCAGGTTCTGGGACTGGCACTTTCCTACTGCCCAGGTCTACATTATTCAGAAACCTCAAAGGGCACTCAGAACTTAAGAGAAAGTGTGGAGAGCCCCTTCCTAGCACAGGATAGACACTAAATGTCTACCAAGGGTTTATTTACTTCCCTCCTGCAAACTCCTTCCCCCAACTCAGTAACACACACTGACTCTCGCTCCAGTGGGCACATCCACTTCTCAAACAGGACAATGTCTTTCACCTACTCCAGCTTCTACTTTTTTTTACTTTGTTTGACCTCAGGTCACCCATTCTAACACCAAAATAGTCTCAACCAGTCCTACGACCACATGACTGCTCTAAGTTTTCCAAAATAGAATTCTCTATCTTCCCATTGCGGCACAGATCCACCTGAAAGACATAAATTATATCTCCACCCACAATAATTATCGCTGCTAAATATGTGCCAGACATTTCTTCTTTTTTATATAATTACTATACATAACTCATTCAGATTTGCCTACAAAACTGTATCTTAAAACTATTCAGGGATTTTATTGACAACTGACTTCTAAATAAGTATTACCACTTCTCTGTTTTCTTAAGAACATTATTAGCTTTCAATTTTGGGCCTGGAAGATTTGGATTAAAGGTGAACTTTTATAAATTAAACTGTTTTGAGCTTTCATAAATCACATATTTAATAAAGCAACTCAGTGTGAAGCGTTGGTACTAAGGAGCCCCTTTCTGGTCATGGAAAAGGAAAGGTTCATTGCTGTGCAAAGCCAACAGCTATTTTTTCTAAGCTGGTACTTAGGAAAAAATGTAAAGAGAACAAACTTCACACACTAATACCAGTACCTAAGGCAGCAGGGAGGGACGAACGGTGATAACAATTGGAAATGACTCTAAAAATATACTCACAGCCTCAAACTGCAAATGGCTATCCTTTAAGAAACTCTGAACTTTGTCCTTAGGTAAAATACTGAATCGAAATCGAAGGAGATCCATTTCTTGTTGAATGAACCAGCGCCTAAGATCTTCACTGAAATGGGGACAGGAAAATTACAAGCATAAATGAAAGGTCCAATGATTATTTTAAAAGTTCTCTGAAATTTCTATAGAGCAATATTCAAACATGAGCAAGAAGCCAACAGACAGAAGTTACAAGCACACAACCCTCTATTATGATAAATAGTGTGGATACACATCATGTGCCACAATCTCCCAGGGATGAGCAGAATATGGGGGAGAAAGGTGATATAAACACAAAAGTTAGAAGAATTAAATACAGAGTACTTCAAGCCTAGCCGCATTATTATCAAATAACCTAAGAGAAAAGAGTGCACTGGGTTTGGTGTAACTGCAAAGTAGTCATTTGCATTAGAAAACGGGGTATTCCTTCTGTCTAAGATGGTTTCACCAATGCCAAATAAACATCAAATTTTTAAAGGAAATTTATCTCTGAATGGATTATGATCAGGTCAGCTTTGCAAAGTAAACTTTGCATACAGCTTTCTAGTTATAATTTCTATAATTTTATAATGCTCTAGTATACCTCAATCATTTAAAAGACAACATACAATATATTAATTTATGAGACAGATACGCAATGGGCATTATTACTGCTGTTATAAAACAATTATGCTGCTGAATATAAAATATAATTTAGGGTTCTTTCCCCAAATGAACACATGGTCAGCAATTCAATTACTACACAAATTGCATAAAGTGCATATGCTTTTTTTTACAAAGAAAAACTGTAGGTCCAAAGCTGATTAATAGTTTCTCAGTTATTAAATTGGGATAGTAAACAATTCAAGAGTCCCATTTGATAAACCTATTAACAAAAGGAACAGAAAAAGAAACAGAAAAATTAGCATGTAAATTAGTCAAAATTAATACAGGAAAAAAAAAAGTTTGGGAAAAAAAAGCTACTAACCCCTTCTTCCTCTGGGTGGCACTGTTGACCGACAAGAAACCACTACTAAAGGAGAAGCCCTGACTCAGTCACTAGCCCACACATCTCAACTTCTAAAACCCGCAAAGATTCAAGTATGTGATACACTATTTCTCATAAATAGTACCACTTTTTTTCTGAGAAAAAAAAGTATCAGAAGTCCTTCTTCCTAATGAAATCCCCTCCAATTTTAAATCCCAAATGAAGTCTTTCCCATAAAGTTAAAAATTTAATGTTTGGGGGAGAGGGTCCGGCTCAGTTGTACAGTGTGCCTAGGCATGCACGAGGTCCCAGTTCAATCCCTGATCCCTCCATGAGATAAATAAAAACCTAATTACTACCCCTCCCACCAAAAAAATTCCCAGTAAATAAAAATAGAATCTGGGTGATAAAATAAAGTTTAACATTTCTGTTAATTCCACATTATTAAAAAAAAATTCGTGTTTCAACAGGAAAAATTCTGCAGTAAGAAATGCTTTTGATATTTTTTTAGTAAACAAGTTGTTTCAAAAAATTCACTGCAGCAGAGCTCAGTCCATGAACCACTGGTTTCTGATGTTATTCCGAGACTTCCTATGTTCAGTAAACTATACAGGTCAGCCATCCTGTACAGTTTATAACCCAAGGTAACCAGATTTGACCAAGAGAGTGACAAATGTGTACTCACGACTGGCAATAAGCTAGGCGCAAAATAAAGTGAGAAATGTGATCTCTTCTTCGCGGTTCATACTCATCTTCCAGGTTTTCCTTAAAAACAAGGGCACATGGACAAAATAAATGCATGAGAATGGTAAGAGGAGCAAAGAAACACTGAGTCAGCAGTAACCAATGGTAGAGTAAGTTTCAATAACACAGATTTCCTAATTTGCTTCCCAGAATAAACATCACTTCACTGAGGTTAAGCCATCAGGTGAAGCTGAGAACTCAACGACAAACCTCCTGGGACTGGACCCCACTATTTCCTTCCTATCAGCTCCCCCTCTCTTACCTTTCCTTCCCATCCAGCCTACACCCAGGTACTCACCTCTCCCACTTCAACACCAAACCCTCAACTGCTTTCATTTCAACCATTTGGCAAAACCTAGATTCTAAATAAGTCCACAGCTACCGTCTGCAGTCTTGTTCCCAAAACGCTGAGAACGTCTGGGGAAAACACACAATTAAACGAATGTGGAGGATTAAAAATTCACAGCCTCTGACCTCCCCTGGACCTTTACCAACACCAAGGAGTCCTTATTCAAGGTCAACACTGTGAGAGCAAACATGTACTCAGGCCCTGTTACAAGCATCTTTAATCCATTAGCCCATGTAATCCTTTAAAAGCCCTATAAGGTGGGCACCACTATATCCCTGCTTTAAAGGCGAGGAACCTGAGGCACAAGGAAGTCACATCATTTTACCCAGGGTCACAGCGTGTGGAGCCGCACAGCTGGGATCTGACACGTGACCATCTCTTTCCCCACTTCTCAGAAGAGCGGTTTCGATCTTCGCTAGTTGGCCCACCACGCTCCCTGCCGCACCGCCCTCCCCCCTCTCTCATCACAGGACTTCACCTCCTTACAGAAAATAAAGGCCACCAGGCCGACCCGCTCAGCTCCAAGCTTCTGCAGCCACAAGTTGTACTGCCTTCCCTCCCACCTCCGTGGACACATCTCCCTCCTTCCTCCCACAGAACGCCAGTCTCCACACCTAAAGCCTGCACCCATCTGCTCTTGCCTGCTAAGGACCGTGATTTATCAAATCCCTCCAAGAATCTTCAAGCTCCCCTCCGCTTTCTCTTCTAGATCTTTCTGCTCAGCTGACACACATGTTCAAGTACTGCTGTCGTGTGTGTGTGTGTGTGTGTGTGTGTGTGTGTGTCTGTGTGTTATCTTCTCTTTCCCTCAAATTTTTCCATATTCAGACCTGTCTCCTACCCTCCCCCACCCATCTTTTCAGCTGAACCTGTTAGAAGAGGATGCATTCCACACCCACCGCTCTCCTCCAGACACCCTGCCCTGGCTCTGTCTCTACCCACAAGGTTCCACCCAGTTGATAAATCCAATGGATTCTATACAATTCGTCTTACAGGATCTACATCAAGCTTCCAAAATTGTGTGATTAAGAGCACCACCTTGAAGACAAGATGACCAGATTCAAATCTTGGCTCCACCTCTCACCACCTTATGAGCTTGGGCAGGCTACCTAGCCTAGCGACAATGCAGTGGCCTCGTCTATGAAACAGGCATGACAGCAGCACTGACCCCTCCTAAGACTGCTGTCCGGATTACACGGGCTACTGCATGCAATGCACTTGCAACGAACTGTGGGGCCGTGGTAATAACATGAATGTTTGCTGCTGCTCTCCCTACGGTATCGTTACTTACATCATGACCGTTATCCCCAAAGCTCCAGGCCTCCTTGGCTGCCCAGACACTACCATCCTGGCTGAGCTCCCACCTCTCAGGCAGCGCCCCCTCGATCACCTTCCCCGACTCCCCCAGTCCCACCCCTCTGGATACTGGTACTCCTCACAGCCTGACCCCCATAGCCTTCTCTTCTCGCTCAGATATCTCCGAGGGTGCTCTCCCCTGTTCCTGCTGATTCCAACCTTCCTCCTGAATCCAGACACCCACTCCAGATGTCCCCAAGGCCAGACCTGTGCATACTTAGCTGTCCTCTAGACAGCTCCTCAAGCACCCCAAAGTCACGTCCACAACTAAACTCAGCATCTCCCTTCTGATGAGACTTGCTTCCCCTCCTGTACGCATCATCGCCATCCAGCTAGCTGTCCTCACCAGAAACCCCGGTGTCTTCGGAACTCTTCTGTCTCCCTCCTCCCTGCAATCAGGCACTCAGATCTTTCAATTCTAACTTCCTACTATGTCTCAATCACTCCTCTTCCCTCCATTCAATTCACTCTCTTCACTTCCAAGCTCCTAACTGGTTTTCCCTGCCAGACATGACCCTGTCAATCTGCTGTAAACAGCCATCCTCCCAAAATAAAAATCTGATCACACTCACCAAGATTCGGTTCCAGCCCCACTTCCTCTGGGAGGCCCTCCCAAACCTCCCGAGTCTGAGCTGGCTCTCTGTGCTCTTGGCGTTGCTGGAGCACCCACCTAGTACTGACCACCCTGTACTGCACAGGGCACAGCTGGCGATGTCTGGGGCCACAGACTGGGTAGAAGCACCCTAAACTCACCATGGAGTTATCAGACTCCAAGTGTCGGGCGTCCGAGGTGGAGAAGCCCTGCCACACTGCAGACATCTGACGGCATGTCAATCACGCCTCACAGAGTGTGGGTGCTTTCAGGCACAGTCTTTTTTTAAGTCCTGTGCTGAATACAAGGCTTTTCCCACAACCAATACCCAGTACGTGAATACGCACAACCCGGAGGGACATCTTTTTCCCTCTTTTACTCACTCTGTAGGAAAACTTGAGCTTCCGAAGCTCCGCCTCCAGCTTGCTCTGGTACTGCTCGGTTCCCTTCACATGGCTCACGCCCAGGTTCTCCACTGACTTCAGCACTGGGAAAAATGTCAAGAACAGACAAAAGGGAAAAAAAAGGTATAGATGCAAGATAGTTTTTAAAAACTAAATCCAAGACAAATAAAATCTATGGATAGCAATTCCATAATTACTTGTCTACAAAAAATGACATTTGGAAATTCTATTTTCTGCAATCGTGTTATATACATTATATGTTTATAAGAGGATAATCTCCATCCATGTGCAGAAAGTACCCACATCCCACAGCATAACCTCACACCAGGGATTCTCAACCAGAAGAGAGAGAGGGATGGGAGGACCATCACTGCTCTGCTGAACACCACTGCCCAGGGATGCAGAAGTGTGTCCACACCAGCACCCTGGCGTGGAGCTGTCTGTGAGGCGGTCTGCCTCACTGACTAAGCACAGACTCATCAAAAAAAGGCAGCCCTTCCTTTCCTGGAGAAGCAGAGAAGAAGTCACAACAGGGAAGCCACAGGGCCCTCCCATCACCCAAATGAGCCATCCTGACTACACGCAACACACTGTCCAAAGGCTCCTGGCGCCCTTGTCAGCCCTTCCTCAGATGAATTCTTCTCCTATCAACATAAAGAGAGGCACTTTTAAAATTCAAGAAGGAAAAACTTCTAAAATGACTCTAGAACATAAACACACACTCAAATCAAACTAAGTATCCTCCTCTTCCTGCCATCCCCAACTCTGCCAGCAGTTTCTAGCCACCAGATCACCACACAGGACCTGCTGCCGCCTCCATTTGCCCCCTCCCTCCTGACACCCAAGCGGTCATCAAATTCCATTCATTACCCCTCCTCGGTATCCCTTAAATCTCTCCCTTCCTATAGCTGCCACTGCCACTGCCTTAGTTCAGGCCCCTCTATCTCGCCTCTTAAGTGCCAGACCCAAGGGGGCGCTTTTCAATCATCATCGTAACCTCTGTGAAGCATCTGACGCTGCTAAGCTTCCCCAAACCCTTTCTCCTTTGTCTTCCCTCTTTCATTCAGCAAACAGCTACTGAGCCTGGCTCTCTGTACTAAAAGTTCTCACCCTGCTCCTCTAAGAACGATGAGCAGTATCTCACCTCTCCTTCTGATTTTCCCACCAGGATCTCCCGGAACATGAACTCCGCAGTTTCAGGTCACGCCTAACTTCTTTCTTTCTTCCACCAACACACAAAAGATAAAAATGCCCACAGTACAACTGCCACACCCTTCTCACACCCCCATATTACACCATTAGCATGGCACAAAATGCCCTCAGTTAGCCATACTTCTCCATCTATCCTGAACTTGTCACTGTCCCCTCAAAAATGACAGTCTCTCTCATGCCTCCAAGTCTTTGCACAGGCCATTATCTAGGCTTGGAAAAACCCGTCACTTCCTCTCTTTTGAGAAATTTCTACTCATCCTTCAAGGTCCATTTCAACTTCTCTTGAGAAGTCTCAATCAGACTAGGTCAACCACCCCCACCTCTACAGCATTATTATTTGCCTCTACTAGAGCACTCAAAATACTAAATTATTATTTTGGACATCTGTCTCCATGTACTAGAATACAGCTTCAACAGAAATAAGAATTATTTCTTATTTCTATTTCAAAATTCCTGCCACCTAGAATACAGTGGCATTCAATAAATAGGCACTGTACATTGAATAAATGAATGAATACCAAATCTCAATAGAAAACTCTGAATATATATTTGTTAAATTAAGGAAATAAATTATTCTAATTCATCCCCACAAAGTACAAAGTGAGGCTCTCGAAAACAGATAAATTCAAATTCAAATCACTCACATTTAACTCTATCGATAGCCAAGTTTTCAAACTCTATCAAAGATATGTTTTCAGAAGGGGGCTGCAAGTAAAACTGAAGGCTATGTGGGTAGCAAGCGTTCTTCTGGTTATCTACCAGCCTCGGTTTCCTCCGCTTTACTCCTGAAAACTCCATCTTATTACCTTGGAAGGAAGCACATCAAATGGTTAAAATGATGGAAAGTTGAGTTAAAAACAAAAAACAGACAAAAAATGCAAAAAATAACTCCACACCCACAGGAAAAAAAAAACTGAGTTTGAAGAGCATGCACAAAATGTTAACAGCAGTAACCCAGAGTGATGCCTTCTGTACTTTCCTGATTTGGGACAATACACCTGATAACAACTGCGTGACGGGGGTGGGGAGAGGTGCGAGCTGGGGGAGAAGCAGGTAGGGGTCCTAACTTCCAGCAACATCAATGTCAGGTGCCACCGCCCTTAGGTCTCCGCAGTCTCAGGAGCAACGATGAGATGTCCAAAAGGTTGCAATCCTCAGTTCGGACGAAACCGCGGTAGGTTCCGGCTAGACAGGAGACTTAGCGGACCGGGTCCACTGACTCGCTTTCTACTTTGAGAACCTGGGAAGCGGACAACTGGCTTCCAAGCCCCGCCTCCGGGAACTCCTCCGAGGGGCATCCAGGTTCCCGGTGACGACCCCTCCCCCGGCGGGGCCGTCTGTCAGCCCACCGGCGCCGGCGTCTCTGCCCGGACAAGCAACCGATACTGGACCGATACTGGACCAATACTGGGTACTGCGCCCGTCACCCCAGACTGCCCTCCCTTTTTACAGGACTCGCAAACCTTAAAGCCGGCATTACTGTGCGTCGCAAACCCGCGGGAGTTTCCGTACCTGCACCCGCACTGAACGAGGAAACACACACAAACACACACGAAAACTGCCCGTTTACCGCTTGGCGGGAGAGTTCGTACGGGACCGGAAGCGGAAGCAGCGCCCGCTGTGGGCGAGGCCTCGGAGGGCGGGCTTTGTGCTCCAGCTGCTTCCGCTTCCGGTCTCATGCGAGTCCGGTAAAAAGGGAGGGCGCCTCTGGTCGCCGCAAGGGGTTTCATCACTGCGCCAGGTTTAGGGAGTCTCCTAGAGTGTGCGTTTCTAGCTGCGCTTCCGTGCGTGCAGTCGCCTACTTTGGACGGTTGACAGTTGGGTACTGGAAAGCTGGCGGCGAGCGTCCGCGCGCGCCGGAGCGGCCCGACGGGAAGTGGTCGGGCGCTGACAGAGACCCATCGGGTCGCCGGGTCTGGGTGGTGGGCGGAGAGCGGGCGTCCCCCGGCCCTGTTACTGCGCCCGGCTCTATGCCAGGGGCTCTGCCTGTAGGGTGGGTCGTATTGCCCTCATCTTACAGATGAGCAACCCGGAGCTAGGTCTTGGCTATTCTGCCCATCTGCGTACGATGCGTGGTCTGCTTCTCTTGGACGAGGACAGAGTCTATGTCCAGCAACGCCCCGTGCGCGGTGGACTCCCCGCAGAGTATCTGCAGGGAACTAAAATGAATGAGTGAATGCACGCATACGTGCATACAGAAATCGCTCCCAGTCTGCAGAAAGTAGATCAGGCTCTGGGCAGTACAGTCCTGCAGGTGGAAAGCGCTGGGGGAAAGTGCATCTGGGGCTGCGGACTGGAGCCACACCAGCTCTCCGACTATGGTCTGGAGGGTTTTCCAGAACTAGGGGTAAACTTCTCTTGTGGCCTCCAGGAGGCGCGTCTGGCTTACGAAAGTGGCCATGGGCCGCTCTAGTGAAGACTGACGGTGAAGAGTGCTTTGCAGTGTTCCAGATTTTAGACATGCAGACTGTACTGAAACAGAACCAAGATTCAGAGCACCTACCCAGCATGGACCAAACTGGCTGGCGCTGACCTTGTACCAGGACTTGTTCTAAGTGATTTACACATCATTTTATTCCCGAAACCAGTTGAGAAAAGTTCTGTTATTAACCTATTTTACAGATAAGGAAACTGTACAGCAGGGAAAGTAACTGACTTCAAAGATCCCATATTAAGTGGTGGGGCCAGACTGACTCCAAACACCACACTACTAACCACTACACTATACCAATGCCACTAATATGACGTCAGTGCCTCACCTTAATTCCTTCTTTGTATCAGACAGATAATTAACATCACCTGGGCAGAAGACACCAGAAAGCATGAGAACTGCCTGAAAAATCCTGGAGCACAGACCATAAGAACAGTTATATGAATATCTGATCTCTGGCTAGGGAAGTAATCTAAATATAATAAATTACAAAGAAAGTATCTAAAGATTTGACTATAAAATATAAAGTTGTGCATCTAAAAAAACGAAAAAAATGTGCAGTCATCAAAATGGGGGAAAGGTTGACCGTAATATTATCTCAAAAGGCTAATACCATCAAGAACTTACATAAACTAAATCGGAAAAAAAATCATAAGACACAAATGGAAAAGGAACAACAGATAACTCATAGACAAAATACTGATGATAAAGTGTGAAAAAATATTGGCAGCAAAGAAGATTTCCCCTACAAAATTGGCAAAGATTTTATAATGAAAACACTCAGTATTGAGCAAAGCACAGGATGATGGGCTGACGTAGGAATTGATTGCCGTGCTACAATTCTGGAGTGCACTATAGACATGTATTATGAACCCTAAAAGAATTTATACAGTTTGACCAGATAATTTCACTTACGTGAATCTGTCCAGAAGTAGACGCAAAAATGTTTATTTGTCCAAAATCTTGTTGATTTCAAGGAACATCACTACACTATTATAAGAGTGAAAACCAAGGAAAAGGTGTCAATAAATGATGATATATTCATATCATGGGACATTACACAGACTTTCAAAATACATGTTTTTGAAGAATATTGACCTGGGAAAATATTCAGGATGCTGCAAAGCTAACAGCAGAATACATAAAACTATGTATGCCATATGATCCCAATTTGTAAAAAGAGCACACAGTTTTCTGCAGTGCCTCTGACTCTGCAAGTAGGCTGCTCCCTGCAACTCCTCCCCTCCAGATGTGCACCAATCCCTTTCCTACCCCCTTTATACAACCTACGCATGTGTTACTCATCCTGATCAAATTTTAGGTGCAAGATACACCTAAAATGTCTGCACTATTCTTGTTTCTACTTTTCTTGGCTGTATCTTCAGTCTGGTCTTACACTGGTCCTCTTTTTACCTTTTTATTTTTTTTTCAACTTTTAGGGAGAGGTAATTAGGTTTATTATTTATTTATTTATTTATTTATTTATTTAGAGGAGGTACTAGGGATTGAACCTAGGACCTCCTGCGTGCTAAGCATGCACTCTACCTCTTGACCTATACCCTCCCCAACTTAAACTGGTCCTCTTTAAACATAAATGTCAATGCCCCTATGTAATTATTGATATTAAACACTTCTTTGGATAATTTAAAACAGTCTGTTGGAAACATTAAAATGTTTACATTCGTGGCAGCTAAGACACTGACAGTGAACCATCTGGCGGTATTTTTAAAGTTCTATTTTAATCATTCAGCAAACACTTGAAAGCTTCCCACAGCATGGCCCCAAGATGTGATGACTTTATTGCCTATGGATTCCCCACCCCCTAGCTTATGCATTGAACTACCAGCTCTTCCCCAAAGAAGGCCTTGCACTCCCCACACTATGTCTGTCTTTCTGGTGACCTCCCCACTTCCGGAGCCCTGCCACCTCCCTCCTGTTGGAATCCTGCCTGTCCTTCAATACCGAGGTCGGTCGGTCGGTCGGTCAGTCGTCATTGCTACCTTCTTCCATCCTATTGGGCCTTTGCTTATACCACCCGAGTTGCTCCTGGTTTAAACCCTCAATACTTCCATACTCCATAATTCTTTCTCTAGCTACACCCCACGTATGACAGAGGGTCTTCATCTTTGGGGGACAAGAGCCACAGGATGATCTGATGAATGCACTCCTCAGAAAAATGCACCCACCCACCAACTTTGTTCACTCTTTCAAAAGGCTTGTGAATACATGTATGGCTGGTTAAGAAACACTACCAAATTCTAAGCTCTTTTTTCTGTTTTTCTGATCCCTGAAGTGCCTGCCATGGTATCTTCCAAATTAAAAGATGAGGCTGTGAATGTAATTTTATGACCATCTCAGAGAGAATTGGAAAAATATGCTCATGTTTGACATTACCGAGAGCTTACTGAGCATGTCACATTAAGAACTGCCTTTTCATCATCTACTTTAATTCTTGGGGTACAAAATAGCCTTTTTCTGTTTCAGCTATTTTAGCATCTTTATTGTTTTCTCATGTCACAGCTTTAGCCACTGCCTCTCAGCGAAGAAGGCTCTCTGTATCTAGAGGTGACTGCAATACGAAATCTACATACCACAATACCAAGAATGAACAACAATGCTGTACAACTGGAGAGCCATACTTGATAAATCACTGGAAGCCCTCCATATGTTTATTTCATCAACAAAAATGGACTGACCAGCTCTGGGCAACTGTGATATAAATTATATATAAATTACAGACCCCCAACCTTACAATCAGGGAGAGGAAACACATATAAACATATAGCTTTTACTTCCACAAGACCATAACCGTCTCAAAAACAAGGACCACTGTGTCATTCACCTTTATAACCCTGGTGCCTGGTGGCACTCCATGGGCCCTCAGTAAATATTTATTATCCTGAGCTGATGTAAGAGATGGAGGGAAAAAAGTGATGGGTTCAGCTTGATGGTCAACAGATGGTTTGAATCAAATATGATTCCAGCCTATAAAACTTCAAGTCCTCATCTGAAAACGTTGTACACATTCCTTCCAGAATGACTTGGCTCCCCAGTTTGGCCTGGAATAAAGCCCAGAGTACCTTCTCTGAGGGAATTTCCGTGAATCATCACTGCTCAATTCCAGGCCTGCCCCCGTGCTACCCAGCCGCCGGCAGACTGCCCCACCGAGCTTTCACCCTTAGACGACTCCAGCTCCAGGAGTCCTGGCCGGTCGTGGGTCACACGCACAGCCGAGATGGTCATTGCCACGCTTGCAGGGTGTGTCCCCTTAAAACCCAAAGGCCTGGTAAGTTTCCTCACCCAGTGAGGACACTATAAACTGTAGGTCCTGCCAGCTCTGCCCGCCCTCTGTGAAAAACGGGAACAGGAGGCATCTTCAGCAGAATAGCCAGCCCATAAAAGCTAAAGCACTCTTACCCAGACTCTGGTTGTGGGCTTGGAGCCTGCGATTTATACGCGTCTTGGCTGCCAGGGCTAAACTGTGTGTCAGTCCAACTCTGTCCACCCTGATCCTCCCACCCTTTTCTATTTCACTACCCACCTCTGGGAAACCTGAAACTTTGTTCTTTTTCCCTTTCTTTCAAATTGCTTTTATTAGTCTAACATCAAGAAGCAAGAGAACTAGAGATAAAGCGTATCTTAAAGGGAAGTACAAAGAGGGAGGGGTGCCCTTCTATATATCAACATCACGTAACTTGTTCCAGGAATAGTAATCAAATGCCTGCTAAGTGCCAGACAAGGTCTTCTGTGCCTGGGGTACAAGAGTGATGAAACAGCCAAAATCTCTGCCCTCATAAACCTTATAATCTAGTGGGAAAGAGAAAGAATAAACAAGAGAACTGTATGCATTACTGTATTGAATAAGAAATGCTAGACTGGGAAATAAACAGGGGAAGAGGATATTAAGATTTTAGAGGAGGTACTGATATATTAGAAAGGGTAGCCAGGAAAGGCTGGTTAAGAACACAACCCTGAAGCAGAGACCAGCAGAAAATAAAGGATTTAGTCATGTGCATCTTTAGGAGACGAGCATTTCAGGCAGATGGAAGGCTTATCATAACTCCACAGTATTTAAGACAATAGGATATTGGTCTAGGAATAGACAAACCAACCCCTGGAACAGTACAAGGAACCCAGAAATGGACCCACAGCTGTGAAGCAGCCTAGTATATGACAGGTCCACCTACAAATCAACAGAGAAAAGATGGCAGTTCTAAATGGTGCTGGAACCATTGGCTGTGGGGGGAAAGTATTTCCTACCTCCCCCTATAATCAAAAATCAATTCCAGATGATTTAATGACTTAAATGTGAATGGCAAAACTAAGAATTTAGAACACATATATAGATAGTCTTGATGTAGCAAAGAATTTCTTAAAGAAACCATTTTTTAAAAGCACAAACAGGAAGACGGATAGTGAAGATGGCTGCACGACAATGTGAATATACTTAATTGTGCGCTTTAAAATGGTAAATTTTGTGCTATATATATTTTAACACACTTTCTTTTTTAAAAGCACAAATTAAAAAAAGTTTTGATAACGTTAAGTACATTAAAATTAAAAACTTAACTTTCAAAAGCGCATAAACATGCATATTTTAAATGATCTGAAAGTTGAGAAAAATTGTCAGAAAGAATTAACATGGGGTTGTTATCAGAATATAAGCAATAAGAGAAAGGTAAACACACAATAGAAAAGAGGGCAAAAAAAAAAAAAAACCCTAAACGAATGTTTCACAACATGGGAAATGAATGACCAATCAAAGTATGAAAATGCATTCAACCACATTAGTAATTGGGGGAATGCAAATTAAACTCAGAATGAGATGAATATTGTACACCCACCAGATGAACAAAGATTTTTTAATCTAAAAATACCGTGTTGACTAGGAACTCGTATACTGCCAGTAGAAGTATGAGTTGATGAAACTACTTTGGAAACAATTTGGCCTCATCCAATAAATTGGATTCTTTGTCCCAGTTAGAGTAGTTTTACTCTGAGTACATTCTCTAGAGACAGTTTAGTACATAGACATCAAAAACCACTGACAAGAATGCTCATAGCAACATTAAAACAGTAAAACACTGGAAACTACCCAACATCAGGAAAATGGTAAATAAATTACAGTCCATTTGTTACCGGCCAGGGTTCTTGGACTCCTTAATCAATAGAAATTGATGAGAGGCCAGATGAGAAGTTCAGGCGAGGCTTCACTGGGACTCATGCTGCGGTAAGAGGGAGCAAAAACAAGTAACAGGCTTGCTCCCCGATTTGGGGTGAGCTGGTCCCTTAGATGGGGTGAGGGAGGGGTGGAGCCAGAGGGGTGGCTTAGGACGCCGGCCGACCCCCTCGGTGGGGCTGTGTGCAGGGATCATGCCCAGTCCCCTGCTTTTGCTCCTGGCACCTCAGAAATGGCAGTTGGGTTTTTGGTCTTTTTGTATCTTGATGTTCATTATTTGCCCCAATTGTGCGTGCACATGGTTAATTTTAATCCCTCATAGTTTCTTTGTGTTCTGTTGCTCCAGGAGACATTTGTCCAGGTGCAAGTACTGCAGCCTGTCTCAGATTCACACAGTGGAATATACAAAACAACAGTAAGACTGAGTGAACTACAGTGAAACACATCAACACTGATGAGTCTCAAAAACATAGTGTTAACTGAAGAAGCACATCCCAGGAGACTGCATCTACGTGCCAGATATCTTCAGTTCCACCCCTCACCACACACACTCACTCTTGACCCTGCTCCTGGCCTATGTGAATCGCCCTTCTATGCTGTCTACTTCCAGAACTTCTAAAGGCAATTCTAGAGCCCCAGCAGGAGGTGGGAAGGAGAGAAGAAGGTGAGACAATGAGGACCCCCAGCTGCCTCCCCTCAGGGCTGCCTGTGTCCCTCATCCTGTCACTGCTCACCTCAAGGTGCCCAATTCAAAAGGACTCCCTTCCCTTTTCCTTTCAGTTCTCCACACAGTCACATGCTGACTTCACTGAAGCCCTTCTTGATCGCACTGTCCATCCATATGGTTCCCTGCTCCCACACCTTTGTAAATAGTCTGCAAAAAACCACTGTTGAATTAGCCTGTTTTGAGTGTGCCATCAGCCTCTTTCTTTTTTTTTTTTAATTGAAATATCATTGATTCACAATGTTGTATTGGTTTCTGGTGTACAGCATAGTGATTCAGTTATATATATATTCTTTTTCATGTTCTTTTTCATTATAGGTTATTATAAGATATTGAGTATAGTTCCCTGTGCTATACAGTAGGTCTTTGTTGTTTAGGTATTTTATATATAGTAGTTTGTATCCGCTAATCCCAAATTCCTAATCTGTCCCTCCCTCCCCATCTCCCCGCTTTGGTAACCACAAGTTTGTTTTCTGTGTCTGTGAGTCTGTTTCCATTTTGTAAGTAAGTTTATTTGTGTCATTTTTTTAGATTCCTATAACCTACAAGTGCTATCATATGATATTTGTCTTTGTCTGAATTACCTCACTCAGTATGATCATCTCCAGATCCATCCACGTTGCTGCAAAGAACCATCTGTCTCTTGTTGGACCCTTACGGATACAAGTCAGCATTTATATGAAAGCTTTAAAAAAAAAGTGAAATAATATATTGTTCAGGGATACATACTGCAGAGGGAAATGATCAGAAAAGCAAGAGAGAAATTTACACAAGTTCAAGACAGTGGTTAACTCTGCGGGGAGGGGAGAGGGCACGCTGTTGGGGACACGTGGCGCTTCGAATGGAGGTTCTGGTATTCCGGTGCTTATGCTCAACAGCGAGTACATGAACTTTCCTTTTAACATTCTTCTTTAAGCAGTATGTGTGTGTGTAGTGGAAATTTAAAAAGGAAAGGAATAACCAGCAGGGACATGGAACAGGAGAGCATGATCAGTCATCCTCCTCTCAGAATCCCTTTGGGAAATTTTTGGTGTAGTTTTCACTCCCATTTCCTACTCCCTCCACCCCACACCTCATCCCCACTTCCCGCCCTCCAAACCCTTATGTCCTCTTCCTTCTCTCCTGTTGTACCCAAGACAGGTCTGACGCCATAGGAGGGACTGAGGTTTCAGAGCATGGACAGTCAGCAGAAGGTGTGGGGATTTCCTGCAGTCAAATGTTCACATCTGAGGTCCCCTGCCTTCTGCCCGAGGTCCTGGAACCAGTCGCCTGGCACCCCAAGCCCTCCTCCTGTCCACCTGTCTCCCTTGTCTCTGAACTACTCAGTTGCCCACATCCACAGGTGCTTTGTACTGACACTCACCACCCTTGCCCAGATCCTCACCCCCACGTGGCACTGTAATCCACCCCTTGCTACAATGACCTGGAGGGTGATGGCCTGAGCTCCCCGCACTGAGCACCTGGAGACACCTGCAGGGAGCAGTGAGGAGGTAGAGTACTAGCCTGACCCTCTCACTCGAGCTACAGAGTCTGGACCAGAGCACAGAATCCTGAATCAGCCCAGGGTGGAAGGAGCAGACGTGGGATAGGTACTATACGGGGCTTACCCCAGTACTTCTGCTTTGAGTTTATCTGTGTGGTAACTGAGTCTGGGGGTGGAGGGGAAATGGGTGTGGATTGAATTCACAATGAACATAGTATCTAGTAAAGCCGTTTACTCCTGGTGCTGTTTATACAAACAGGAGACTAGTCAAGAGCACGGAAAAAAAATCTGACCTCGGATTAGCCGTGTGAAAGTATTTTCAACACTGGTATTTACGAGCACCACTTACCAGTTATGGATAACTTCCTATGTACCATAACTTTAGGCATTCTATTGCTCCATGCCAGATTAATTTTGGGCAGAATTTATTTCACTGACAGTACTAATTATTGATGCCAGCACATTCTTCATTAGTACTGTGTTTTATTACAGTACTAATCATTCAGAGCATCCAAAGATTGTAAGAAATATCTATTTTAGATCAGCACACAACCCAATTTGGGGCCTAACATTTCAGTAGAATGTCCCTTATTCCTCTCTATTTAAATTTAAGCTGACTGGAGTCACTGAGCTAGACCCATCAATTTAGAATCATCTTTCGGTATTAAAAGGAAGGGGGCATAAGAAAAGAATGTAAATAATCAAGGAATGACCCTCAGACACAATTTGTTACATGCTCTGTCACTGATGGCATTGTCCATGTACTGTCCGTGCAGCCTGCTAATGGGAACTTCTAAAATGAATTGGTTATTTTGCATGAATTCACCTAGATCTTGGCAGCATTGTTCTTTGGGCCCAAACTCCTCTGAATATTTAGATTTTTAATATGACACCGGTTAGTAGCCCTTGAGCTCCTGGACACCAAGCCACCTGCATTCCTGCCCCTGTCCCCAGCACAGAACAGAGACTCCAGAGCTGTCTGCTGAACTGAACTGAACTCTTCTGAATTTATCCCCGATTCCAGATGGGTCTCAAATGCTTTATGACGTAATCCTTCGCAGGAGATGTGTTTTCACTCTAGACTTTGGCTTTCCCATTGAAATTCCCCATCAAAATATTTTCTCTCAGCTGGCTTGGTTTTAGGAAACTGAAGTAGGTGTCAATACGATCCAGGTGTGAGGCCAAGATTTAATTCCAACTTGACAAGCCAACAGCTCATCACGTCCGAAAGCTTAGCGTTCTCAGCTAGAAAATGGTTTTAACATTTCAGAAAGTGGAAATTTAAAAATAAAAAGAAATCTGCCTCACCCTGACTGATCTCAGTGTCCCAGGAGCAATGTCCGGGGTCATTGTAAGGACAGGAAAGGGGCCTTCCTAAGGCACATGCGGTCACCCCAAACCAAATGCTCCAGCCTCTTTCATGGGGACGTGCAACCCCACCTCCTCCTCACCTAGCCCACACACTCAGGCCACACAGGCCACTCCCAGACCCAAGATCAGGCTTCCCCAGAGTAGATTTATGAAAGAATTAGGTTGTTTTGCCCCCTTTCCAGGGAAGGATAAGGAGCAGCTGTTTTCCTGGAAACTCAATTTAATGAACTTCACTGTGGGAATTTTCTGTCTACTATGTAGAGTTAATCCAATTTTTTTATATTATATTAGCTCCAGACTTTTCCAACTTTATTTGTTTCCTAGTAATAAAAGTACAAGCATTTATGGAGCACATTATAGTTTTCATGGTAATTCCCTTTATGTGATCTAACCCAGGATTTCTCAAAGCAGTTGAATCACTGGGGTTCTTCCATTCAACTATAATTTCTATTTTTTTTTCCCCGTTCCATTTTTCCTTCCATTTTTTTAATGATAAGCTTAAAAGGATTTTTTAAAAAGTAATCATGTCCACACACCATATATATAGAAGTCATCCTAGAATGAAGGATTTTTCAGTTGGTGTCATTCCTAAATTTTTCTCTCCGGTATTGCAGTGAACAATTAACTTACGTGGTCCGCCAATCAACTGTGGTGGTTAAAACAAACTCAATCTTAAAACATAAGGAAATGAAAAACCAACTGTGGTAATGAAAGTGATTCAGATGATGGTCCACTGTGCTCAAAGTGAAAAACATTAAGTAAACAAGTGACTAGATCTTTCTAGAATTAACCTCAACATATGCTCTTTAATTTCAACAAAATATCATCTAGCAAATTAAGTTAATATTGTTCACCAGAATTGTATCAACTTTACAATTTTGTTGGTGTTTAACATGTAAAGGGACTGAGGTTTTTGTGGGCATCTTAGCTCTGCACATCTAAGCTCTACACACTATCACAACAAGACAACAATGTCAAAATGGTGTACATCAACTCTGGGTAGCCCCAATAATTTCTTCCTTTTAAGGGCTTCTTTCCATTACTCAAGTTTGAGGAAATCTAATCAGAATTAAGGTTACCCATAAACCTTTTGATTTACAATGCTACTCAGGATAAATGCTTCCCACAGTCATTTAAAACACTTCTAACAAGTTAGAAATTTTAAATCAATTTAACATTTTAAAATCGACTGTTACTTTCTGCCCCAGTAATTATTTTGTTTGAATTAGAGATAATGGGCTTTTATGACTGAGTTATTTCCAGAACGTATTGGCTTAGGGATGGAAGTACCAGGCCTTTGGAATATTTATTTTGTGGGAGATAAACAAGGAAACAAGGTTGTTACTTAAAAGCAGGCTTCTAAATGGCTCAAGGTTGTTTAGAACATCCATTAACCCTAATGGATTTACAAAATATTAAGAAAATGTGTTTAGTAGTTATGACTTTGAGAGATCAAGATAATACTTTGATCACTAACACATTTTATATGTATGTATCTATGTCTTAGCCATATTCTTTTTCATTGTAAAAGTTATTACAAGATATTGAATATAGTTCCCTGTGCTATACAGAAGAAATGTGTTTTTTAATCTATTTTTATATATAGTGGTTAACATTTGCAAATCTGGAACTCCCCAGTTTATCCCTTCCCACCCCTTTCCCCCGGTAACCATAAGGAGTCAAGGTGCCTGTGGATCTGTTCATGTGATGAGCCCAGGATTTTGGCAAATAAGAATTGCCACCCAGAAGAGAAGAAAAGCAAGGAGAGAAATAGTCCTTCTGTCAGTGTCTGCAAAATGTGTGTTTTCTTTTATCCCCCACCCCAAGCACTTTCTTCTCATTTCCCTAAAATCAGTCAGTTCATTAAGAACAAAGCTAAGGATTTATCATTCTAACCACGACATGCTATCAACCAAATATATAACTGGCCTTTTCTCATGCCAAGTATTTCTTTTGGCAGAAAAGAAATTTAGAGCTCTTTTTCTTTAGAATTAATGTAGACTAATTCACTCCAAAATAAAATGGCAGTATGCTGCTGGCTAAATCTCTACGCCCTGGATCAGATGTTCCCCATCCGAACTGTTATTTTTACAAAATCCACTTCTTGTTGATAAAAGATAGTCTTGCTTCAGAATGGAGATGTATTTGATGTGTAGAGGGAATTATTGGCACCGGAAATGTTGGCAGCATTTCCACACACCAGCTGGGGGAAGAAACAAACAACTCTTGAATAGACGACTTAAGGGAAATTGTTTAAACTAGAATTCTACTAATTTTTTAAAACAAAAAAAGTAAGAGTTTCTTCTGTTTTTGATTATAAAGGTGATATGTCTTTATTATAAAAATTAAGTTGCTATAAAAATGACAAAATTAAAAAATCCTAACAGTCTACCACCTGGAAATAACTACTATTAAATTATTGTATTTCACTCCCATGCATTTTCTGATTGAATTATAGTTGACACACAATATTGTGTTAGTTTCAGGTATATTACATAGTGATTTGATATTTGCATACATTATGAAGTGATCACTACTTAATTCTAGTAACCATCTGTCCCTATACAAAGCTACTGCAATATTATTGACCATATTCCTTATGCTGTATATTACACCCCTGAGACTATCTGCTATATAACAAGAGGTTTGTACCCCTTAATCGCTTCCCTTATTTCACTCGCCTCCCCGACCCCGGGCAACCACCTATTTATCCTCTGTGTATATAACTCTGTTTTGTTTCTTAGATTCCACACATAAGTGAGGTCACATGGTATTTGCCTTTCTCTGTCTGACTAACTTAACGTAATACCCTTTAGAGCTATCCATGTTGTCACAAATGGGAGGATATAATTTGCTATGGCTGAGTAATATTCGTTATATATATATGTGTGTCACATCTTCCTTATCCATTCATCTATAATGGACACGTAGATTCCTTCCATACCTTAGCTATTGTTAATAATGCTGCAATGAATATTGGGGTGCATTTATTTTTTCAAATTAGTGGAGATTTTTCCTTCGGGTAAATACCCAGAAGTGACATTGCTGGATGACATGGCAATTCTAGTTTAAATTTTTTAAGAAACTCCATACTGTCTTACATAGTGCCTGCATCAATTTACAGTCCCATAGTGGTGCACAAGGGTTCTCTTTTCTCCACATCCTTTATTTGTTATTTGTTGTCTTTTTCATAATAGACATTCTGATGGGTGTGAGGTGACATCTCATTGTGGTTTTGACTTGCATTTCCCTGATGATTAGTGATGAAGAGCAACCTTTCACATACCTTCTGGCCATCTGTATGTCTTCTTAGGAAAAATGCCTATGTAGGTCTCTGTTCATTTTTAAATCTGGTTATTTGTTTTTTTGATGTTGAGTTGGATGGGTTCTTAGTATGTTTTGAATATTAACTCCTTATCAGATATTCTTTGCAAATATCTTCTCCCATTCAGTAGGCCACTTTTTGTTTTGTTGATAGATTCCTTCACTGTGTAAAAACTTTTTGGCTTGAGGTAGTCCCATTTGTTTATTTTTGCTTTTGTTTCCCTTGAGGGAGGTGACATATCCAAAAAAATAATCCTAAGACCAACATGAAAGAGAAAACTGCCTATGTTTTCTTCTAGGAGTTTAATGATTTCAGGTCTTACATTTAAGTCTTTTATCCATTTTAAGGTTTTTTTTTGTTGTTGTACATGGTGTGAGAAAGTAGTCCAGTTTGATTCTTTTGTAGGTAGCTGTCCAGTTTTCCCAACACCATTTATTGAAGAGGCTGTCTTTTCCCCCATTGTAATATTCTTGCCTCCTTTGTCATATGTTAACTTAACCATGTAAGTGTGGGTTCATTTCTGGGCTCTCTATTCTGTTCCATTGATCTGTGTGTCTGTTTTTGTGCCAGTACCATGCTGTTTTGATTACTGTAGCTTTGTAGTGTAGTTTGAAATCAGGGCTTTGTCCTTCTTTCTCAAGATTACTTTGGCTACTCAGGGTCTTCTGTGTTTCAATACAAATTTTAGAATTATTTGTTCTAGTTCTGTGAAAAATGCCATTGGTGCCATTGTTATTTTGATAGGGCTTGAACTGAACTGTAGATTGCCTTGAGTAGTATAGTGACTTTAACACTATTAATTCTCCCAATCCATGAACACAGTGTATCTTTCCATATATCTATGTCATTTTCAATTTCTTTCATCAGGGTCTTATAGTTTTCTGAGTACAGGTCTTTTATCTTCTTAGTTAGAGTCATTCCTAGGTATTTTATTCTTATTGATACAATTATAACTGAGATTGTTTTCTTTTTTTTAATTGAAGTATATTAGTTTACAATGTGTCAGTTTCTGGTGTACAGCATAATGTTTCAGTCAAATATATATATATATATATAAAAGGAATATATATATATATATTCCTTTTCATATTCTTTTCCATTATACATTACTACAAGATATTGGAGGTTGTTTTCTTAATTTCTTTTTCTGATAATTCATTGTTAGTGAATAGAAATGCAACAATTTTCTGAATATTAATTGTGTATCCTGCCACTTTTCTCAATTTAATTATTAGTTCTAATCATTTTTTGAGAGTATCTTTAAGATTTTCTATGGGCAGTATGATGTCATCTGCCAACAGTCACAGTTTTACTTCTTCCTTTCCAATTTGAATTCCTTTTATTTCACTTTCTTGTCTGATTGCTGTAGCTACAACGTCCAGTACCATGTTGAATAAAAGTGGCAAGAGTCTACATCTTTGTCTTGCTCCTGGTCTTAGAAGAAATGCTTTTGGCTTTTCACCATTGAGTATCATGCTGGCTGTATGTCTGTCATATATAGCCTTTATTATGTTGAGGTGTGTTTCCTCTATACCTACTTTTTTGAGAGTTTTTATCATAAATGGATGTTGAATTTTGTAAAAAGATTTTTCTGCATATATTGAGATGATCATGTGATTTTTATTCTTCAATTTCTTAATATGGTGCTTTGTGTTGTTTGAATTGCAGATGTTCAACCATCCTTGCATCCCTGGGATGAATTCCACTTGATCATGGTGTATAATCCTTTTAATATATTGTTGAATTCACTTGGTAACATTTTGTTGAGGGTTTTTGCATCTTTGTTCATCAATGATATTGGCCTGTAATTTTATTTTTCTGTGGTGTCTTTGATTTGGGTATCAGGGTAATGCTGTCCTAGAATGAGCTCGAAAGCATTCCTTACTCTTCAGTTTTTGGAACTGGAAAGTGTGTCAGATTTTGAACATGCCCTTTGAGAGCAGGGTCTCTGTTTCTTACATGCCTCCAGCTCTCCAAACATAAGCCCCGCTGGTTTTCAAAGCAAGTGTTCTGTGAGCTCATCCTCCAATTAGAACCCCTGGGCTAAGGAGCTCAGCGTGGGGCTCAGACCCCTTGCTCCCTGGGGAGAAACTCTGCAACTATGATAGCCCTCCCATTTGTACATCACCTCCCCGAAGGTGTCAGTCTCAACTAGACCACGTCTCCAGCCCTCCTACCTATCTCATTGTGGTTCCTTCTTTATGTCTTTAACTGTGGAGAGTCTTTTCTGCTGGTCTTCAGTCATTTCATAGATAGTTGCTCTGTAAGTAGTTGTAATTTTGGTGTGCCCATGGGAGGAAGTGAGTTCAGGGTCTTCCTACTCCACCATCTTGGCCGCCTGTGCCTCCATGTATTTTTAATGGATTTACATAAATGCTTAAAGTTTATTTATATATGTATAATGTGGGCTTATACATGTATATTTACATATAAATATTTATAAATGTGATCATACTTTATAAAGCCCTTTGCGTCTGCCTTTGCTCATTTAGTTACATATTGTGGACCTCTCTTCCTATCAATAAATGTAGCACTACGTCATCTTTAATGACTCTATGTTACTTGTTGAATGACTATACCATAATATATTTAACCAATTTCCTTACATTAAATCACGTCTAGATTTTCACTAGTACTAACTACATTGCAATGAATATTCTTCTTTTCATTCTGTAGTCATCTTTGTATAATGGCCTATTTCTTTGAACTGAAATTGCTGAGTCAAAGAATATGCATGTTGGCATTTTGATGTTTTTGCCAAATTACCTTCTTGAAAGTTGGACCATTTGTTAAAAATTACTTATCTGTCATCTTTATAGGATATTTTAATATTGATAGCTTACTTGTACTCAATCTTTATTTTGGGGTTGTTTTTGGTTAAAATTGGCCTACAGGTGGAAAAGTGAGATTGGATGAATGAGATGTAATGGAGGGAAACTTTAATATTTCACTGTGTATTTTGATAATCGTTTAAACTAGACACAACAAAAATGTGTACAAGTATTACTTGGGTAATTAACAACACACAAAAGGTACTTAAAATCAGAATACAGATGACATCTTTAACTTTTAATGACACACATGTTAGCAGTGTGATGAATAGCTTTTTTTAATTGCCTTTTTTTTCACTATAAGACATACCCTTTATTGTTACCCATTTTTTTTTACATTTTTTATTCAGTTATAGTCATTTTACAATGTCATGTCAAATTCCAATGTACAGCACAATTTTTCAGTTATACATGAACATACATATATTCATTGTCACATTTTTTTCTGCTGTGAGCAATCACAAGATCTTGTATATATTTTCCTGTGCTATACAGTATAATCTTCTTTATCTAGTCTACATATGCCTGTCAGTATCTACAAATTTTGAACTCCCAGTCTGTCCCTTTCCACCCCTAACCCGTGATGAATAGCTTTTGAGCTGTACAGCCTTCAAGTGTGCCTGCCAGGAGTTACCACAGACACTAAACTCGGCAGCAAAGTGCAGCTGACTCATCTTATCCGACATTCGGATGTGTTAGGAAAACACACTTACCCACAGGGTGTATAATGTCCATTAGTTGAAATCGTCTCCTGAATAGAATTTTACTTTTGGCTTCAACTGTCTTTATCTTCAAGCGTTTCTTCCTGCAGAGGGAGTTTGCCCCGCGCCCCTATATCTTTGTGAAATAAACTACCACAAATCTCCTTAAGCAGAGTCACTCATGACGCACGATCTGGGCTCGCAAAGAGGTTCCCAGGCGCTGGGGAAGACACCATCAGTGGCAATAAAAGGCTGTGTGGGAAATTTCAAGAGAACCAACAGCAACAGATGACACAGAACCTTGCTGTCTTAGGGCCTTACACGTCTTTAACATATTTCATGTATTTTTCTTCATGATACTCTAGTGAAATTAAACTGTTATCCTCACTTTAGAGTTGAAGTTGAAAAAAAGAGTTATAGGACTCTCTCAAAGACTGAGATGAAACCCAAAACTCTTAATATGCCCCTATGTTAATCATGGAGAAGCACCTGTTTGGTTACGGGGGTATGCAATAGTAATTTAACACTTTAGATTATAGCTAGTGTGAAAAAGAACAAAAGGCAAACGAGGAGGCTGAGATTAGGGCGTCAAGGACATACACCAACATCAAAAGTAGAGGTCAGATGCGTGGTTAGCAAGAAGGCATGTCCTTACATGTCCGGATCCACGAATTACTAGCCCATGGAGAAGAGAAGAAAGGGCGCTCCCAGGAGAGGCAGCGACAGATGTGGTCCAACATCAGCCATCCAGTGTGAGTTGCACTCAGAGTACATATAGGCACATATCATAAGAGAGAAATCGGAGACCAAGGTCCGTGTAGAAAGAGAAACGTGTTACGGCTATTAAATCAGGATCAAATCAACACTGAGGATCGACAGCAGCAGTGCCAGTGCAGGGGAAGAAAGTGCAAAACGATGCTTAGTGATGATAAGAGGAACTGGGAAAGAGACCTCCAGCCGTGCGTGCCTGAGGGTGCGCTGGCGGGCGCAGGACTGGAGGTGCACTGGGAAACCAGCTGGAGGATGTGCGTTCATTTGCTTGAGCCGCCAAAGCATACCGCAGACTGGCTGGACTCAGGAAGAAATGTATTCCCTCACCGTTCTGCAGGCAAAAAGTCCAAAACTGAGGTGTCGGCAGGGTTGGTTCTTCTGAGGCCTCTCTCCTTGCCTGTAAACCGCCGTCTCCTCTGTCTGTGCTTGTCTGTGTCCTAATCTCCTCTTCTCACAGGGACACCAGTCATAGGAGATGAGGTCCTACCTATGGAATCTCATTTTGCTTTATTCACCCCTTCAAGGACCCTGTCTCCAAATATAGCCACATTCCGAGGTACTAGGGGTTGGGCCTCCAACATTGGAATCTGAAGGAGACACAATTCAGCCCATCCCAGGAAGAAACTGAAAGAGGGGATTATTTCAATATTAGCCTTTTGCAATTGGCAGTGAAATTAGATGATTAAAGTAAAACTAGTCAGGAAGCAGTTGGAGATCCCAGAATTGATGTATTAAATGTACGTACTAAAACATTTTCATTGAAGCTGTGAGACTCCATGACTTCTCCAAGAGAGAGGGTATAGAGACAATAAATTTAAATGATGAAAGTTTTATTTAGCACGTAATACCGAGGTGCTGTGCTGAGCACTGTGCAATATGCAAAAATTAAATAAAAATGTTCCAGCTTCCTCTCAAAAAATGTACAATATAATAAATACACAGACACACACATAGCATAACATGAAAACGACCCCAAGAGAACAAATAAGGGCTCAGGGTGTTTTAAAGGAAGACGTCACACTGGATGGTGAAAAGGAAGGACCAGAAGGTCCAGGACTGAGGCTTAGCGACAGTCTGTTTCCATCATGAGTGATGATTTCCTCCAGGACTTGATGTTTTCCTTGGATGATGTGTGAGGACCAAGTGATTTAACCCAGGACTTCAGAATAGATCCTAAATCATTTCATATTGGCTTTGAGCAATGCCAGTGAAGGCTGGATCAGATTCAGGGCTTAAACTGCCCGAGACCATGCAGACACTCTGCTTTATTACTTTTCTCAACTCTAAGGAGAAACAGCTGCAGATCACTCATCACCATCTTTGTGAGAATTCATCTGGAAGCAATGTTCATGGCTCTCCTACCAGGCCAGGCAGCACGTCCGGAGTCCCATATCCGCCAGGAGCCCGGCCCCACCCCTCACTGCTTTCCCCACGATTCCCGCTCCTCCAGGTGGGTGTGTGGTGACTCCAGGAGACTCCCAGGACAATGATGTTTCAGGCTGGGAACATCCACAGTTCTACAGGCCAGTGTTCCAGTTTAGTTATCAGTCATTTTAGAAAACTTAGTGGAAATATGAGGGAGGTAAATACATGTTGATGGAGAGATGAGTGAGGGATTGAAATAAAAATGCTAATGTTGGGAAGAGCTGGGTGAAGGACGCGCCAGAACCCTTGCGCGGCCCTCAGAAATCATCTGTGACTCTAACACAATTTCACATTTTTAATTGTATTACTAAAAAGAATAGAAAGCAAGGATGTGTCCTGGAATTCATATTAAGGAAAACGGGAAAACATCACTTTATCTAAAAAATGATCACAGACATGTCCAAAGTTACGTACCAAATACACCAAAACAGACAGCGACTGTTATCTGTGTGGTCGGATTCAAGATTTTGCATTTCTCTTTCCACATTGCTCACTTTCAACTTTTCTCCAATGAGAATTTTTTAATTTCGTAAGAGAAAATATAAATATGAAAGAAATGAAGCCTTGCGAAAGCTCACCGTCTCACCCAGGACCTCCCCCCACCCCCACCCTCACCCCGCCATCTCCCTGGAGGAGATGAGGGCTGTCTCAGGGCAGAGGATGAGGGACCTCATGACAGCTGGGCTCTGCCTCCCTCTTCAGCTCATCTTCTGCTTCCTTGCTGGTCATCCTGAGCCACCCGCAGGCCCCAGCCCACCTCGTGTGTATAGCACGGTCTGCAGTGTGAACGCCCTTTCCCCATGCCTTCCCTTGATCAAGGACCCCTCCCTCGGGATTCAGCTCAGACCTTCCCTGACACCCAGTCAGCTCCAGCTGCACATGGAAATGTCTCACCCACTTGTCGGCCAGCTCCCTGAGGACACAGCTCTGTGTCACTGTCCACTTTGGAGCTCAGCACAGGCCTGGCACTGAGTCCAGCCTCAAACATTTTTTTGAATGATGCTAATTTCATTCATCATATTCATTACTTCCCCTTGAGCCCACCCCATCTTCCCCTAAGTCCCTATGTGCGAAGAGAAATTTACCTCTGTCTAGTCATATAGTTCTCCAGAAAGGGGATGACTGCATCTTGCCTGGGGTAGGTGAATCCAACAGTCACAAATTCCTGGAAATTCTCCTAAGGGCACTGCAGTTACTCACCCACAAAAGGTTTCCGTGTTCAAAATGCTGACAGAAAGTTCTCCAGTATTTCCCTAAACTGTTTCCCTACAGCTTAAAAGCCAACTACTCTCTCTGGAAATTGCAGAGGAGAGAAGCGGAGATTAACTTTTCCTCCCAGACCTAGGGAATGCAGTTTCCAGAAGTTAGAGAGACAGAGAGAGAAAAAACCAGTCAAGGAAGCAGTAAGATTTTCCAGCCCTAACATGTGGTTTCCCCCATATAAAAATCTTTACAAGTTCCAGTCCTTCCTCTTTTCTTTTTTTTTTTTCTGTTTTGGAAGAGGGAAGTAATTAGGTTTATTTACTCGATGGAGGTACTGGGGATTGAACCCAGGACCTTGTACATGCTAAGCATGCCCTCTGCCACTGAGATATACCTCCCTAGTCAAGTTCTTCTTGAGACGGGACTTGAAAGATTTTAAACCATTCTGGAAGCTAAAAGTCTAGTACTGTGGCTTCAGTGAGTTGGCGTTAGGTTTCACAGATGATAATTTAACCCTTCTGGGCAGCAGAACAAACGCGACAGGCAGTCACAACCGTCTGTACCGTCTGTTACCATCTGTAACCGTCTGTTACCGTCTGTAATGCATGTATCAGGCCCTGCCTGGGGACCCAGCACAGTCCCCCGCACGCACCTGGCAATAAAAGGGGCCTTCAGGTCTGACTCTTGGTTCACAATGAGGGCCTCCTCTTCCTACCCTAAATTCTGATACCCTTTCCCACCCACTTCATGGATCCTTTCCTGGCTGAAGACACTCCCTTATCTACAGCTCCGCTTCTCCCTGCAGTACCCTTCAAACCTTGGAGAACATAAAGAAAAAAATAACATAGGTACATTGTGTCCTATTTAATATTATATTGTATCCCTCAGGATGTCATGGATACTTATGTGATTTTGTTAATGAGACATTTTAGGACATGGCTCCTGTCAAAACATTAAAGTTACAAATTAGAATATAAAGAGTTGACTTTATAAAATATCTGTCAATACTAATAGCTTGCATTCAAAATAATACAAATGTGTGGAAAAACTGTCACAGTTTGCAGATGGTATGATATATACATAGAAAATCCTAAATTTGTTACCTAAAAACTCATCAATGAATTCAATAAAGTTGCATGATACAAAATTAATATACAGACATCTGTTGCATTTCTATATGCTAACAATGAATTATAAGGGAGAAATAAAGGAAACAATCCCATTTACAGTTGCATCCATTAGAATAAAATACCTGGGAATAAATCTAACTAAGGAGGTAAAAGACCTGTACTCAGAAAACTGACACTGATTAAAGAAATTGAAAATGACACAAACAGATGGAAAGATATACTGTGCTCATTGATTGGGAGAATAAATATTGAGAGAATAATAAAAATGACCATACAATCCAAGGCAATCTACAGATTCAATGCAATCCCTATCAAAATACAAATGGAATTTTTCACAGAACTAGAACAAATAATTCTAAAATTTGTATTGAAACACAGAAGTCCTCAAATAGCCAATACAATCATAAGAAAGAAGAACAAAAGTGGAGGTATCGTGTTCCCTGATTTCAAACCATACTACAAAGCTACAGTCATCAAAACAGTATGGTACTGGCACAAAAACAGACACACAGCTCAATGGAACAGACTAGAGAGCGCAGAAATGAACCCACACTTCTGTGGTTAATTAATCTATGACAAAGCAGGCAAGAATATACAATGGGCAAAAACAATCTTTTCAATAAATGATGTTGTAAAAACTGAACAGCTACATGCAAAAGATTCAAACTAGACTACTCTCTTACACCATATACAAAAATAAACTCAAAATGGATTAAAGACTTAAATGTAAGACCTGAAACCATAAAATTCTTAGAAGAAGACATAGGCAGTATGTTCTTTGATGTTGGTCTTAGTGATTTTTTTTGGATATGTCTCCTCTATCATGGGAAACAAAAACAGAAATAAACAAACGAACTACATCAAACCAAAAAGTTTCTACACAGTAGAGGAATATATCAACAAACAAAAAAGCAGCCTACTGAATGAGAGAAGATAGTTGCAAACCATATATCTGGTTTATTAACTTTTAAGAAGTTAATATCCAGCATATACAAAGATAACACATAACTCAACATCAAAAAAAAATGGGCAGAGGACCTGAATAGACATTTTCCCACAGAAGACATATAGATGGCCAACAGACATGAAAAGATGCTCAACATCACTAATCATTAGGGAAATGCAAATCTAAATCTCAGTGAGATACCACCTCACACCTGTCACAATGGCTATTATCAAAAAGACAAGAAATAACAAGTGTTGATGAGGATGTGGAGAAAAGGCACCTTGTACACTGTTGGTGGGAATGTAAATTGGTGCCACCACTATGGAAAACAGTATGGAGACTCCTCCAAAAATTAAAAATAGAGCCACCATATGATCCAGCAATGCCACTTCAGTCTATCTATCTTGAGAAAACAGAAACACTAATTTGAAAATATATATGCACCCCTATGTCCACTGCAGCATTATTTACAACAGCCAAGATATGGAAGCAACCAAGTGCCCATTAATAGATGAATGGATAAAGATGTGGCACATATATACAATGGGATATTACTCAGCCATAAAAAATAATGAAATCTTGCCAATTTGCAACAAGATGGGTGGACCTACAGGTACTATGCTAAGTGAAATAAGCCAAGCAGAGAAAGACAAATGCCATATGATTTCACCTATACGTGGAATCTAAAAACCAAACAAATGAACAAACGTAACTAAATAGAAACAGAATCATAGATACAGAGAACAAACAGGTGGTTGCCAGAAAGCAGGGAGCAGAGGAAAGGAGAGAAATCGTTGAGGGAGATTACGAGGTTCAACCTTCCAGTTGCAAAATAAATGAGTCATCCTTTCCAAAAAGGATGAAATGTACAGTGTGGGAAATATAGTCCATAATTATGTAAGACGCATAATTTTGTATGTTGACAGATGGTAACTTATCATAGTGATCATTTTGTAATGTACGGAAGTACCGAATCACTGTTGTGTAACAGGAACTAACATGGTGTTGTGAGTCAATTGCACTTCAAAAACAAACAAACTCATAGGAAAAGAGATGAGATTTGTGGTTACCAGAGGCAAAGGGTAGGGGGAGTGGGAATTGGAGGAAGGCAATCAAAGACACAAACTCCCAGTTATAAGATAAGTAAGTGTCAAGTACAACATGATAAATATAACCAACACTGCTGCATGTTATATACGAAAGTTGTCAGGAGAGCAGATCTCGGATTCTCACTGCATCTCATTCAATATTATATTTATATGAGGTGATGGATGTTCACTGAACCTATTATGGTCCTCATTTCGTGATGTATGTAAGTCAGATCATTATGCCATACATCTTAAATTGATACAGTCCTGCATGCCAATAAACTGGAAGAGAGAGAGAGAGAAAAATTAAAATGTCCTGAGGCAATGGTGCTGGGAGAGCAGACACAGGGTCAGCTAACCTTAGGTATCTGCTCCACAGGCAGAATCTTAAACCCACGCTAATGAACTACCTGATGCTGACTCAGTTCCCATCACGATTCTGCAAGATCACCAACTCTATTTCCAGGCAGCAGCTGACTCCCGACAGCCCCACAGCCTCTGGGTCCCCAGGGCCCCTTGCGTGTTCTACCCACACACTGAGCTGCAAATGTGTGAGTGCATACGTGGCTCTGCCCCATGGATCATGGGCTCTACAAAGCCAGGATGCGCTCCACCCTACCCCACCCCCAGCACCCAGCAAAATTCTGGGCAGTCTCTGAAATGGTCAGTACATATTTGCAAAATGAACAAATCTCCCTCCCCTTTTGGGTGCCTCGCTGGGACGTTCACACTCAAGCAGGTTGGACACAGAACAAATTGACCTGCGACACCTTGGCCCCATGAGGGTACATTTTTGGCTGTTTTGTCCTCTGCTGTGTCCTGGAACAGTGCAGAGCACATAAGTTAACAAATGTATGTCGAGTGTGAATCTGCTCCATTTGAAAGGGTGCCTTCTCATCTTTTCTGGTTCATCTGACTTTCCCAGCTCACGCTCTGACCTCACAGCATGCTTTTCTCTTCCTGACAGTTGCCACTATCCCTTTTTTAAAATACATATATGTATGTATGTATGTGTGTATATATATAGTGGCTCAGAGAGGGCGCTGTGCTGGGCTGGCAGCAACAGTGAGGAGGAACGCATTCAAGCTGCCATCTTTCCAGAACTCCAGCCCTCTGTACAAAACTCTGACATCTTCATGGCACCAAACTGGCAGTTCAAGTGTAGGACTAGAGAAAGCAAGTATCTGGATTGATTCAGGGCTGGGTTTGAGAGGGAAAAAAATTATTGTACAATTGTGCTTCAGGTAGTCTGAAACCATCCAGCAGTGATGTAACAGAGAAGAACAAACCTGACTCCATATTGGATCTGTTCCATTAATGCTAATCTTTGTGCTCAGCCATGCTGGTTCTGCACCTTTGTAAAGGAATGTTGCCTACAGCCTGAAATAGACAGGAGAGCCCATTTTCAAGGCTCTGCCACCCAAGCTTGACCTTTTAAAGTGTGAGAGTTTTCATTCACATAGAGATAAAAAGTTGCAGAACAGGGAGTAACATTTGTCTTGCTGGAGGATTCCAGGAACATCATGATCGTATCAATGTGGAAAGCTGCAAGAATAAAGGATTACCACATCCCCTCCGGGGGCTGGCCAGCACCAAGAAGTTTGCAACAACAAGCCACACTCTGTCCCCTTTTCGTATAAAAGAAGCCTGAATTCTAACTCAGGCAAGATGGTTCTTTGGACACTAGTCCACCATCTTCTCAGTCTGCTGACTTTCTGAACAAAGTCGCTATTCCTTGCCTCAACACCTCGTCTCTCAATGTATCGGTCAGCCGAGGGGCAAGCAGCATGAACTTTGGACTCGGTAACAGTAACACTATCTGCTTTTACCTCTAGTCTTATTTTCTTGATTCCACAATTGGTATTTCATTCTGCTTGCCTTTTTCTCTTTTTCCTCCAAATCATTGCATATGGTAGAATTATTGATCCGTAGTTTATCCATTTTGGAGGTGACATTGAAAAACTATGTACAAATGAGGAAGAACAACTTCTTAACAGTGTTCGTAGCCAAAAGATAAAAAAACATAAATTGAAATCCTCATAAATGCCCCAGAACCTAGTGTAACAGAAGCTTAATAGAAAAAATATTGAACGAAATCCACTTCCGCCAACAATGCTAACCTTGACTCTGAGGTAGCATTTTTTTCAACTTCTGTACATAGATATTTTTATATCACACAATATTTTAAAAGTCTTGGTGGTCCTCTCGATATACGAGATCTTCATATGAGCTCAAATCGAAGAATACCGTCTGCCTTGGGTTCTAAGGGTTAACATCTTTGTATCCTGCTAGAGGTCATGGAATTCTGTGCAGTAATTTGAGCACCACCTAGCGGGCCTGGAAGGAAACAGTAATAAAGCAGTTTCTTGAGACCGAGGCAGAGTTGACTGTAGACGCCTCCTCTCCCTGCTTCTGGGGACTGAGTGACAACCTACGTGATTCATAGAGCCTTCCACCCACCTCAACACTTTAACAACGTTCGTGGGGCTCTTCTAAATCCATCCCACTTAAACTGCAAAGCCAGAAACAAGAGCCGTCATCCTTCTAACGCCAAACAACACCCAGTAGACTAACAGGATGGTGCTTCTGCCCCTAAATCCTGCAGCTCAGCGTTTCTCTTCCCAACAGGCTGTGTGTCTGTCACTTCCTTCCTGGGACACGGTTCGGTGTCATCTGTCCTTCTGTGTTTTCTACATCTGGACTTACCCCTGCAGCCTTTACTAATTTACAACCTTTTTTTGCTTGATTCTTTGGAATCCCCTCTGCTTCCCTAAGCTGATTCACACAGCATATTTCAGTCTAATTAAAAAGAGATGCTAATAAAGAATGCTTTCAACAACTCAGCAAACAAGTTTTATTAGGATCAAATCAAAGGTAATTCAAAAATATCAAAGGTAATTAAAAAATATTCAATGTCTATGAAAATTAATGAACTTAAATTCTCAATTTAAGAAATAATTCCTAAATTAAAGGAAGGAATATTGAGGGCTCGGCTTGTGACAGCTGTTTCACGTATCATGGCCTCATTCATGGCAGAAAGCTTGAAAGTCATCTGGTTCCTTTCCACGGTGGAGGAGCCCCTCCGAATGTCCAGGTCGTCGACCGGTCTCTGCCTGAACGCCTCGTGGGAGAGAGGACAAGCTTCATTGAAAGGAAGGAAAGTGAATGGGCTCCTACATCAAACAAACCCAAGTCCTAATCTGTGCCCTTGCGTTACTGGCTTGGTGACTTTGGGTGAATAACAAGCCTCTGGAAGGTCCCTTTTCTCATCTATAAGATGGTTTGATTGGGGGTTGAGGGAGAAAGTAAAGATGCCAAAGGCCAAGATTGCTATAGAATTAAATGAGCTCACACACCGTTCTTCAAGAGTGATCCATTTCACTTGGAGACGGCTCTGATAGGAACTTATAATTTACCTCGCTGCGTTTTCCACCCATTGACACTGTTTTTACCTCAATTTCTCTTTCCCAGATAGGTTTCCAAGTATCCAAAGACCATAAGCCTCCAACTTCCGACCTGACACCTTCTCACCCACCCCCGCACTTAACTCACATCTTCCACCCTCCCGGATAGGGCTCTTCATTTCCCTCAACTATACTTCACGGCAGTGCTTCCCAAACTTCTGTATGTGGTACCCTCCAGGGACATGATGAGATGTGCCCAGTGCTGGGCTGGATGGATGAGGCTGCTCAGAACCCACAGGTTTCACACCGTCTCTCAGAGGAACCCTGTGGGGCTGAGCCCACCCGCCTGCTGCAGTGACCTACTCACCAGGCTGCCCTGGCGGCATCCCTCCCTGATCATGCGTGCGGGGACCACCTCCCCAGAAAAGCCATTTGCACCCAAATTCCTATCACATCCTAGTAAATATTGAGTACCAAAAAAAAAAAAAACTGGCAATACGGTAATAAAAATAGTATGCAAGCAAAGTAAACCTTTATTCATCAAGCTGTTCTCCAAAGCATATATCGATCACTAAGGTCAAAGAAGTGTCTTGGAGGGATGGGTAGAGCTCAATGGTAGAGCACGTGCCTAGCACGCACGAGGTCCTGGGTTCCATCCCCAGTACCTTCACTAAAAAATAATAAACAAACAAACAAACAAACAAACCTGATTACCTCCCTCCCTAAAAAAGTGTCTTGCACTGATGTACTTATCTACAAAACAGAAGCAGACTCTAGTAAACAATCCTGTGGTTACCAGGGGTCTAAGGGGGTGGGAAGGGATAAATTGGGAGTTCGAGATTCGCAAATGTTAACTACTATATATAAAATAGATAAGAAATCAGATTTCTTCTGTATAGCACAGGGAACTGTATTCAGTACCTTGTAGTAACCTATAATGAAAAAGAATATGAAAAGGAATCTATGTATGTATATGTGTGATTGAAATATGATGCTGTACACCAGAGATTGACATATTGTAACTGACCATACTTAAGTTTTTTTAAAAAACTTTTAAAAAAATTGTCTTGATTAATTAATGAGGGTAATGGCTCAAATTCTATACTTCACTTTGCATGTGGACGTAGTGTATTTTAAAAGCATTTCCAGACTGAAAACATCTTTTTTCATAGCTAAAGAACTAGGCTGTAAAAGATTTAATGACTTCCAAGATCACATCTTTAATGGTAGAAGTACAAATAGTTAATATTTATCGAGCATTTACTATATGCCAGGCCCTGTGTTAAGTGATTGGCGTCACTCCACTAATTGTAGCAACAGTTTTATATTATGTTCGAGGTGTTATTATACCCGCTCCACAAATGCAAACATTGACACTTAAAGAGATTGGCTTCAATTCTGCATCAAACAAAAATCAAAGAGAGAAGTTTTGAACTGGCAAACGGAGAAGCTTTGGCAGGATAAATTGTTTTTACCCTACAAAGTGTTATTTATTCTAATAGTGGTTACATATACACCTGCAGTGAAGAGGAAGACGGGGGCAGGTAACCCCATAATAAAACAACAACAAATTACCCCTTTCCTCCACAGTTTACGAAGAACATTTTTTATTGCAGTATGGTTGATTTACAATGTTGTGTTAGTGGTGTATAGCATAGTGATTCAGTCTTATATATATACGTATATAGATACATATTCTTTTTCATATTCTGTTTATTGGTTATTACAAGATATTGAATATGTTTCCTGTGCTGTACAGTGGGACCTTGTTATGTATCTATTTCATACATAGTAGTGTGTATCTGGAAGTCTTGAACTCCCAATTTATCCCTCCCCTTCTTCCCCTCTGGTAACCATAAGTTTGTTCTCTATGTCTGAGTCTGTTTCTGTTTTGTGGATAAGTTCATTTGTGTCCTTTTTTAAGATTCCACATTATAAGTGATATCACATGATATTTGTCTTTCTCTGTCTTACTTACCTCACTTAGTATATATCTCTAGGTCCATCTATGCTGCTGCAAATAGCATTATTTTCTTATTTTGTGGTTGAATAGTATTCCATTGTCTGTGCGTGTGTGTGTGTGCGTGTGTGTGTGTGTGTGTGTGTACACATACAGATCCTCTTTATCCAATAATCTGTCAATGGACATTTAGTTTCCTTCCATGGCTTGGCTATTGTAAATAGTGCTGCTGTGAGCATTGGGGTGCAGGTGTCTTTTTGAAGTAGGGTTCCTTCTGGATATATGTCCAGGAGTGGGATTCCTGGGTCATATGGTAAGTCTATTCCTAGTCTTTTGGGGAATGTCCATACTGTTTTCCACAGTTTATTGCACCAAACTGCATTCCCACCAGCAGTGTAGGGGGGTTCCCTTTTCTCCACAGCCTCTCCAGCATTTGTCACTTGTGGACTTTTGAATGTTGGACATTCTGACTGGTGTGAGGTGATACCTTATCGTAGTTTTGATTTGCATTTCTCTGATCATTTGCGATATTGAGCATCTTTTCATGTGCCTGTTGGCCATCTGTATGTCTTCATTGGAGAAATCTGCTTAGATCATGAAGAACATTTTTGGGGTGAATTATCCATGTAGTTGAGTCAAACTTTCACTATCTATTGTACATTTAGCTAACTTTGGACTTTATCTTAAACAAATGGCCACTTTGGTGTGTCACCTAAGCAACTGAGGCTACAAAAGTTGTTAAGGTGATTGTCTGATTAGGTAAAACTGAAAATTTAGAGCTGACGTCATTGGAACTATAGTAAAATGAGCTGTTTATTCTTGACTTTGTAGGCTTCTGGGTTTGTTTTCTAGATACATGGATGGAATTTGCACCAAAATTATTATTATTATTATTATTATTATTATTATTATTATTATTATTATTATTATTCTCCTTCTCCTTCTTTTGATCTTTTTGTTGGGGGGGGAGTAATTAGGTTTACTTATTTACTTTTGATGGAGGTACTGGGGACTGAACCCAGGACCCTGTGCATGATAAGCATGCGCTCTACCGCTGAGCTACACCCTCCTCCCCCAAAATTCTAAATACAGAGAAAGAGTCCTGGGCATACAGCCAAGTTTTTGTGTTGAGATGCTGCAACACTTGTCTGCCCACACGAAATAGCTGTCATCCTCCATGAAGCCTTGGCTCTGTGGTTTATTTATACTGACTCACACTACAGCTACTTGATATTTAAAGTAAAATGGAAATTTTACTGTATTCTGCTCCAACCCATGCAAGTTGCAGATTTTCTTTTTGTTTCCGGGTGTCCCGTTTATTTAAGCTTCTTATAATAATAATTCCAAGCCTGGAAATTAGTTAGGTTTCAGGAGGTTCCCTTTTTTTTTAATTTCCTTATCATTTAAAAATCATAGGGAACTATTTTCAATATCTTGTAGTAACTTATGGAGAAAAAGAATATGAAAACAAATATATGTGTGTCCATGTATGACTGAAGCATTGTGCTGTACACCAGAAATTGACACAACATTGTAAACTGACTATACTTCAATAAAAATATGTATATACAAAAAAAATCAAATTATCTCACTTCATTCTACTTTTGTAGAAATGAGCCAAAAATCCTGTTTCCTGCTAATAATGGGTTGACAGTCCTTTAAAGAAGAGCTGGACGACATACTGACAGGAGAAAGTCAATTGGAAAAAAAAAAAAGTGAACGCATCTTTGGAAAATGAGTCAGTGCCTAGAAACCGACCACATTCAACACACAAAATTTGCTCCAAGTGAGCAAATTGAAAGTGCTTCAAGAGAAGCAGCATGATAAATATATCTAGAGTTGTCAGGCAGGAAATTCTTTATAAAGAATTCCAGTTAATTGCAATGACATCAGTTTCTGGAGCATCTCTGGTATACATTGGTGGATTTAAAAAAAAAAACCTACATTCCATAAATCAACTCACCAAATGCATTCAGAACTTTTACCTAGAATTGTCAGAGGCTGAACGCCTAAATGTGTTCTGGTAACCCACTGAGTGTCCACCCAAAACAAAGAAGACGTTAAAAAAAAACCCTTTTTGGAGGAGCAAAATTATAATGGCACATTCCAACATGTGAAATGAGCAACAAATGCATCACAGAGACTTTATATTAAACAGCTAACTTTGACAAAGATATCCAAAATGTCAAGATATTTTTCTCCTCTTCAACCTAATAATAAAAGTCACATTATCCCTTCCCTCCCCAATATAAAAGATGAGGAAAGAATAGATGAAATGATAGACCTAGAGATGATCATCCTAGCTGAAGTCAGCCAGAAAGAGAAAGAAAAATACCATATGATACCACTCATATGTGGAATCTAAAAAAAGAAAAAAAGAAGACACTAACGGACTCATCTACAAAACAGAAACAGACTCGCACACATAGTCAACAATCTTATAGTTACGAAGGGAAAGGGGTTGGGAAGGGATAAATTGGAGAATCTGAGATTTGCAAATGTTAGCCAATACATATAAAAGTATATTTAAAAAAACAAGTTTCTTCTGCATAGTACAGGGAACTATATTCAATATCTTGTAATAACCTTTAATGAAAAAGAATATGAAAATGAATATATGTATGTACATGCATGACTGGGACATTGTGCCGTACATCAGAAATTGACACATTGTAACTGACTGTACTTCAATAAATAAATTAAATAATTAAATATTTTTTCTTTAAAAGTAAAAAAAAAAAGAAGACGACGAAATGAAGTGAACACACAAAAGGCTGCAAAATGGCCTGTTTGCCCAGACAGTTTAGTAAAGAGGCCAACTCGGGTCCTCACGGGAGACTGAGTTGCTCCCCAAGGCCACCCAGGTCAAAGGGAGAGCCAGGACGCTTGTGATTCTAGCAGCTGCTATTCACAAGGACAGTTGTGAGCATTTACAGCCCTGGAGGGTTTGCACTCACCTTCACCATAACAACCCTATGAAGCCGCTGGGACGTGTGTTACAATTACTGTCGCCATTCCACAGAAGAGACCGGAGCCCAGGTCTCCAGAGAGCCCAGTTTTCTCTCCTCCAGCCACTACTCAGTCTCAGTCCTTAAACTGTAGGTCCCGAAAAGACTTCAAGCGCTTTCAGAAGCTTAGATTGTCCCACACCGCACTGCTGTCAGGGGCACCGCACCTGTTTACCGATGTATTCAATGCCAAGAAGACGAGGCTGGCTCCGTCATTCGACGAAATAATGGGTGGATTATTTAAGAAGATGAAGATCACTTCAGAACCAATGAAAAAAAAAGTGTGATAAAATCAGAGGACTAAACTAAAGACACATCTCTCCTCTCATGACCACCAGATACGAGGCCAGAAAACTAGCAAATGAATGGCTTGTAGTGACCTATAATGAAAAAGAATATATGTATAAATGCGTAACTGAAGCACTATACTGTACACCAGAGACTAACACAACATGGCAAATCGATTATACTTCAATTAAAAGAAAAACTAGCCAGTGAAGCCCTGGGCTTGGATGTCATCATGAACCTGCAATGAAGACTCTCCAGGAGAGGCTGTGGAGAACAGGGAGCCTCCACCACTTTCGGCGGGAGTGCAGTCTGGTGCAGCCATTGTGGAAAACAGTATGGAGGTTCCTCAAAAAACTAAAACTAGACTTACTATATGATCCAGTAACCCCACTCCTGGCCATATAGCCAGAGGGAACTCTAATTCGAAAAGATACATGCACCCCAATGTTCACAGCAGCACTACTTACAATGGCCAAGACATGGAAACAACCTAAATGTCCACTGACAGATGACTGGATAAAGAAGCTGTGGTATATTTATACAACAAAGTACTACTCAGCCATAAAGAAGAGCAAAATAACGCCATTTGCAGCAACATGGATGGACCTGGAGAAGTCATTCTAAGTGAAATGAGCCAGAAAGAGAAAGAAAAACACCATATGATATCACTTACATATGGAATCTAAAAAAAAAAAAGACAAATGAATTATTTACAAAACAGAAACAGACTCACAAACATAGAGAACAAACTTATGGTTACCAAGGGGGAAAGGGGGTGGAAAGGGATAAATTGGGAGTTTAAGATTTGCAGATACTAACTACTATGTATAAAATAGATGAACAACAAGTTTCTTCTGTTTAGCACAAGGAACTATATTCAATATCCGGTAATAACCTATAATGGAAAAGAAAATGAAAACGAAAAAGAAAGAGGCTCCAGGCGCCACTCCACCCTGCTCTGCAGGAAACAGCAAAATATTTCCATAGCAACGGTAACTAAAGACATCATCAGGATGTTAAAAATGCTCAGGAAGGAGAAAGAACCATAAACTGGGGACAAACAGGATTGTTTCCTGGTGGAGTGAAGCCCACTGTTTGCTCCCAGGAAACAGAAATATTTACCCACCTGAGGCAGGCTGTACCCAGCTATTTCAGCTGGCCAAACCCATCCTCCTCATCTGTATTCTTTTAAGAAAAGAAATCAACCAAAGAGTTGAAAACACAAGGAACTCAGGAATGCAAGTACCAGGGAACGTGGCAGCTCTAGACTAATGGATTGGTTACGAGGCAAGAAAGGAGACAAATCACTTAGTAACTGTGAAATGAATCACTTACGGCCAGACACAGGCATGAATCAGACATAGATTCTGTCCTGGGAGTGTTCAGTGTGGCAGGGAGAAATAAAAGGTAAATTTCTTTGAAAACCAACTAGAATATGATAGATGTCAAAAGAAAAATCAGACTTTTGCTACTAGATTTTAGATCATTAAAGGGTCTTATGGGTTGAATTGTGTTCCCCCCAAAAATATATGTTAAAATCCTAAACCCTAGTACCCCAGAATATGACTTGGTTTGGAAATAGGGCCTTTGAAAACACAATCAAGTTAAAATAGGGTGGGGGGAGGTGTGTAGCTCAGTGGCAGAGCACGTGCTTAGCCTGCACGAGGTCCTGGGTTCAATCCCCCAGTGCCTCCATTAAATAAACAAACAAAAAAACAAACAAACTTAATTACCTCCCCCACAAAAAGAAATTAGGAAAAAAAATTAAATCTCAGAACTGTGAAGATAAATTTCTGTTGTTTTAAGTCACCCAGTTTTGGATACTTTGTAAACACAGCCCCAGGAAGCTAATACACAGGGAGAGAATACTTTGTCGTACTAAGTAGATTCTTTTTGGTGGCTGTGGAATTAAGCATATGCATTTATGTATTTCTTAGTGGAGGTACTGGGGATTGAACCCAGGACCTTGTGCATGCTAAGCAGGCACTCTACCACTGAGCTATACCATCCCCTACAAACAGATTTTTTTTAATTGATGTATAGTCAGTTTACAATGTTGTTTCAATTTCTGGTGTACAGCACAATAGTTCAGTCATACATGTATATACACATACTCGTTTTCATACTATTTTTCATTATAAGTTACTACAAGATGTTGAATATAGTCCCCTGTGCTATACAGTAGAAACATGTTATTTATCTATTATATAAATATAGGTTAGTATTTGCAAATCTCAAACTCCCAATTTATCCCTTCCCACCCCCTTCCACCTGGTAATCATAAGCTTGTTTTCTATGTCTGTGAGTCTGTTTCTGTTTTGTAAATAAGTTCATTTGTCTTTTTTTTTTTTTGATTCCACATATAAGTGATATCATACGGTATTTTTCTCTTTCTGGCTGACTTCACTTAGTATGACCATCTCCAGGCCCATCCAAGTTGCTGCAAATAGCATTATTTTATTATTTTTTATGGCTGAGTAGTATCCCATTGTATAAAAATACCACAGCTTCTTTATCCAGTCATCTGTCGATGGACATTTAGGTTGCTTCCATGTCTTGGCTATTGGAAATAGTCTGCTGGGAACATTGGGGTGCATGTATGTTTTCAAATTAGGGTTCCCTCTGGCTATATGCCCAGGAGTGGGATTGCTGGATCATACAGTAAGTCTCTTTTTATTCTTTTGAGGAATTTCCATACTGTTTTCGAAGTACATCTAAACTGCACCTTGAAGAACTTGTAGCTTCTAAATGGTAGGAAATGGAACTTCCTCTTTATATGATCATAGCATCTACCATTTCTTGAGGTCCCACCATGCGCCAAGTATAGTACCAGGAATCCTTCATGTGTAACCGGAGTGGATTCCAGCTCCTATGCAGAGGGCATCCAGACCTCACCTCCCCAGCTGACCCTCCCCTCCACCCCAGCATGGCTGATATGTATAGAAGCTTCAGTTTGACAGACAGAAGAGGACTGGGGTGGGAGGGGAGAAAAATGGAGCAGATGGCACATTATCTGTTCCCTGGCCCTGACGCCCATGTGGAAGAGAGGGTGGAAGGAAGCGAGCTCCAGAGTGAGTTGTTTTGTTTTCCCATGAAACAGGTGAGGAACCAGTTAGAGGTCTGAGAGGCTCTGCCTCTGGGGCTGAGATGGCTTAGAGCCCCAGGAGGCCCCTCCCCTCCTCCCGCAGAACCCGGCCCACAGGGAGGCACCTAAGGACTGGGCGTCCCGGGAGCAGCAGGCGCCAGCACCCTTGGCGTGGGCTGCGCCCTCACCACAGACTGTGACCCAGTGACCCTGGAGAAGCTCCAGCTGTGGCAAAGCCATAGCCAGTTGCCCTGCAAGCCGAAGGTGGGCATGTGGCACCTGGGGCCAAAAAAGTGGGCAGGGGCCACCGCCACGCCCACAGAGGCAGGTCAGCAGTTTTAATTAATTATGATTTTTTGGTTTAGGGGGAGGTAATTAGCTTTTACTTATTTACTTGTTTATTATTTTAATGGAGGTACTGGGGACTCAACCCAGGACCTCATGCACTCTTCCAACTGAGCTAGACCCTCCCCTCGCACAAGGAAACTTCTAGCTGGGAAGACTCTGAAGGGAGTTCATTGCCTGCAGTCAAGTATGCTGGAGATTCATGCCCTAAAAATTGGAATATGAAAAAAATGTGAGATCTTGTTTTGTGATAATCGGCTGATGAGGCCTGGAACACACTGGTGAGGCACAGATTTTCCCATTTAAAGCAGCTGAAACCCATCGTTATTCCCACTCTAGAGGCAAGAAAACTGAGGCTCCGAAGCTTAAATAAATGTCTTTCCCATCCTGTTCCCCAGTCACTCAGTGACTGAACCAGAAATCAAACCATGTCTGTGTGTCACTCAGGCTCTGCTCTGTCTGCTGTTACACACTTGTTGATCTAAAGGGGGGAAAGCATGACACTTGCAAGGAATTTGGGAAAGAGCGCAGGTGGGCAGGATACCAGCTGGGGTCCTGGCAAGAAACAGAAGGCAACCCAGGTTGTTCAAATGAAGAGACGAATAAAGATGCTCTGACACAGCTGTGGGCGGGATGAAGCGAACCGGCAGGGGACATGAAGACACCCAGGGCGCTATGAACTCATCCGCAGAACAGAAACAGACTCACAGACATGGTAAACAACCTTACGGTTACCGGGGACAGGGGGTGGGAGGGGATAAATTGGGAGTTTGAGATTTGCAAATATTAACTACTGTAAATAAAAGTAGATTTAAAAACAAATTTCTTCTGTATAGCATAGGGAACTATATTCAATGTCTTGTAGTAATCTTTAATGGAAAAGAATATGAAAATGTGTATGCATGACTGGGACATGATGCTGGATGCCAGAAATGGACACATTGTAACTGACTATACTTCAATTAAAAAAAGAAAGAAAGACACCACCATACAGCGGCCAGGAGCAGGCGGAAGTCTTTACAGTCCTAGTGAGCCCTCACGGGAACCGGAGCCACGGAGGAGAGGCTGCCAGCCAGATGTGTGGTCCTGGAGGGACCCTGCCCTGCCAGGGATGCCACAGCAAAGCAGGGAGAGAGTGGAGAAGACTCTGCTCCCTCCTCTGACTCCCAGTCTGCAGGTGCCACCTACCAGCCTTGCCCAGCTGGACACCAGCTGTCAGGGGAGTCTGGGAGGGGAGGCAGAAGGAAGAAAAGGAAGACATACCTTTTAGGGGTGGTTATAGCTCAATGGTAGAGCACATGCTTAGCATGCATGAGGTCCTGGGTTCAATTCCCAGTACCTATGTCAAAAAAAAAAAGTTAAAAAAAAACTGTTAGAACTCAGTTTTCTTGCTGACTTGTCCTTCTGCTATAGCTGTGTTATCAATACCATCCCTGAGTAGAGCAAATCATCTCCTTTCTCTGTTCCTGCTTGTTTACTGGGGAAACACTACATGGCCAAAAGTTTCTTCTCCTGGGATGTCCATCTCCTCCATTCATTATATCCATAACTCCCATTTCCAACGGTCCTGCCCCCATATCTCTCCCCACAGTCCCTTGAATCCACTAAGGTTTCTATGCAATTAAAATTGGTGCAAAGGACCTCTTGGGGAGTGATGGAAATGTTAGCTAGCTTTTTTTTTAACACCTTTATTATGGTATGATTCTTGTAAACTACACATATTTCAGATGTACAATTTGATGAATTTCAATAAATGTATACACACATGTTACACATCACAATCAAGATAGCTCACATTTCCATCACTCCCCAAGAGGTGCAATTTTCAAATTCCCAATTTATCCCTTCCCACCCCCTTTACCCCCTGATAACCATAAGTTTGTTCTCTATGTCTGTGAGTCTGTTTCTGTTTTGTGGATAAGTTCATTTGTGTTCTTCTCTTTTTTTTATGATTCCACATCTAAGTGATATCATATGGTATTTTTCTCTTTTTCTGGCTGACTTCACTTAGAATGACTATCTCCAGGTCCATCCATGTTGCTGCAAATAGAATTATTTTATTCTTTTTATGGCTGAGTAGTATTCCATTGTGTATAGATATATAACACAGCTTCTTTATCCAGTCATCTGTAGATGGGCATTTGTGTTGTTTCTGTGTCTTGGCTATTGTAAATAGTGCTGTTGTGAACATTGGGGTACATGTGTCTTTTTGAATTAATATTAACTGTCTTGATTGTTGTAGTGGTTTCATAGGTATGTATGTATCAAAATTCATCAAACTGTACATCTGAAATATGTGTAGCTTACTGTACTAGAATCATACCACAATAAAAGTATAAATATGTACATACATAAAATTGGTGCAAAGGAAACCCACTGAGAAACCAAGCCCCTAAGACACTATAATTTCACCCATGGAATTATAAAAAGCTAGAATGGGTTGAGAAAAGTTAAATAAATGGTGCTAGAGAAAACCTGACATGGAAAAATCAGTAAGTTATTAAAATGATTATCCACAAAGCAAATCACTGTACTTTGCACATTAGAATATCCAACTCCCACCATGCATTTGGCATTTAATTGAATTTACAGAGTTTTCATTTGCTCCCGACTCTTCAGGCAGGACCACCTGCCTTTGTAAACCGAGTTCCATCTCAAATGCACACTTCAAACCCATGTTAGGACGTTCAGACAGAGGTTCAGTGTTCTCTCCAGGGCATCACTTCTGTTCTAAGCTGGGATGCGGTCTAGTCTAGCTGCTGAATACAGAGCTGCGATTCGTGGTTAGATGCATGTCTTGGTGTGATTCTTTCCCACGCTCCGCCCGTGCCCTTTGCCACTGTCTCTGGAATTTCTCCCACAGTGCCCATGAGGTTTGCGTGTGGTGGTGGTTGAGGAGTCTCTTAGGAACAGTACTTTTAACAGAGTGAGGAAGCGAGACCAGGCAGAGAGAAAAGAGGGGCTGAGTTCCAACTGAGGCTTCAGCTAATCCCATGGAGGGCTCTGGGGCTGAGAAGGCCGTTCGGAGATGTTTTGAATTGACGCAAGGGGCCTTGCCTTCTTATGTCTGACCAGTCGGCACCTGTGGGCTGCCTTGGGGACACCCTTGAGCAAAGCCGTGTCCTTCAGCTGAGGGCAGTGCCCGGTAGGTGGTGAAGACGGAAGTGGGCTGTCTGTGAGCCGTCATCTCAAGCCATAGTCCCAGCAACTGAGGGAACCAGAGCCTCGGTTCTGGAAGGGGATCAGGAGGGGCAGCATAGTTCCCACGACACCCGGTGAGGGTGAGGATGTCTCTCTGCTCCTTGACGTGGAGTTTGGCCTCGTGACTTGCCTGGACCAGCGGCTCAAGGAAGAAGCGAGTGTGCCGGTTCTGAGCGTAGGCCTTTGGACAACTTCATTCTTACACTTGACCAGGCTAACCTGCTGGTCTCACACAGAAGGTGAGAGGCAGTCGGAATAGAGCCCCAGGGGAAGAAGGGGGAGGGGGAGGGGAGGGGAGGGGGAGGAGCCAGCCAGCCAGCGAGCCCAGCTTAGACCAGCGAGCCTCAAGATGACCGAGGGTCCCTACAGAAAAAAGCTCTTGCTCGTGTGTGATGGGGTTTGTTACGATTTGATGGCACGTCCGTTCCATAGGTTCTGACTTGACCCATCGGCCCCAACATCCAGTACTCACGATGGTTAAACTTTGTGTTAACTTGACTGGCTGTGGGTGCGCAGATTAACATGGGTTTCCAGTGTGTCTTTGAGGCTGTTTCCAGATGAGATTAGCATTTGAATCAGCAGACTCAGTAGAGTGAACTGCACCCCCAGGTGGAGTGGACATCATCCAATCCGTTAAGGCCCTGAATAGAACAAAAGGGAGAGGAAGGAGGAATTCATCCTTTTCTTTTCCCTGCCTCACTCCATGAGCTGGGACATCTCGTCTCCTCGGGCTCTCAGACAGGGTTTACAGCATCAGCATCCCTGGTTCTCAGGCCTTTGAACTTGGACTGAACCATACCACTGGCTTTCCTGGGACTCCAGCCTGCAGATGGCAGATCCCATCCTCTCATGGGACTTCTCAGCCTCCACAGTTGTGTAAGACGATTCCTCATAACACATCTCCCTGTGGCAACTTAAATGCACTCCACCCCATGTCGACCGAAGTAAATGCTCAGCCTGAAAGTTGAGGGTTACGTTTTATTTGGCAGACATTTCTGAGGACTCGAACCCCTTTGAGCTCAGGGTGACACCTCCCAGATCGCTCTGAGGGGCTGCTCCGAAAAGGCAGGGGAGGAGCCAGGATATACAGGGGTTTTACAACAAAGACCAGGTAGTTGGGACATTAAAAGATCACTTGTTAACTGAAGAAAACCAAACATCTCACGTTACAGAACTTGGCGCTTTTCTATGTATGGGAGTGAGCAAATATATTGGCTCATTGAATTGATTCCTTTGACAAGCACCTAGCTGTCTAGGGCCAGCATCCTGTCCTTTCTCATTCTGAGTCCCCTCAGAGTGCACCATTGTGAGTGGCGGCAGAGGCCGGGCTGCAGGATTGTCTTCACTGGGGAGTGGCAGCAGCTGCTGACAACTTGATGGCTTCAGCATTCTTTCTTTACTGATATGGTTTGCAGTATTTTTAGTTCACACCTGTAAGTTATGGTCAATGTTCATTTGCTTTTATTTCTAGGTGCAAAGATAAGGAGCCTGGAAGATATTGTGGGTGATGGGGGGTGGCAAAGAATGGGCCAGTTCCCACTGCCTTCCAGACCCTTAGGCTGCCGCATCCTGCCCACTGCCCTCCACCTACTTGAGTTCCGCCAGTAGAGGAGGTGATCAAGTTGGGTGCGGTAATGCCAATAGTAACTTGGAGTGTCTGCCCTCAGATTCCTGGACCATTGAGCCAAAGACAATATCAGCTGAAAGAAGCAAGAATGACCCCGGGGGCAGGTGCCTCTAGTCCCACATAGGTCTTTTCCTGGGACTTCCAGGCTTTGGGGCTTTCTTCACTTCGCAGCACATCAGCCCACGGGGGCCTCTCTGAGCAACCACTTCAAACGCTGCTGTTGGTGGAGGAATTCTGCTCCCTGAAATTCTACTGCCAACTTTTGGCAGCGTGCTTTGCTTTTTTTCTCTTCCTTTTAAAGCTGACAAAGAGAAGCAAAGGGCAGAAATCATGCTCACCAAATAAAGAAACACCCTGCTTTTTTTCAAACCTCTTTTGCGTCAGAAAATCCATTCCCAAATGAGCCGTAACCAGCTGGGACTACACGTAGCCTGAGTCTTATAAGAGAAAGTTCTAATCACAGACTTCATATGTGATGACCAGTGGGTCCAAGTTTAGGTTCCAAAGGGAGTTGAGAGTTTGAAATCCTTCACGACTCTGCCTCCAGCATTTTCACCACAGCACGCGCTTCCCAATTATGAGACGATTTCATTTGAAACCTGAGTGAAACTGTGAGTCACTCCCCTTCACCTCCCAAATTCCTAAAACAGCTACTCGTTGTTTTTAATGGTGCTTGGGGGAAAAAAAGAAAGAACGAAAACAAGAGAAGAAAAGAAAACAGTGCATTCCTGAAACATTATGAAAGACAAACAGAAGACAAGCCAGGACAGCATACTGGAGAGCATCCTGCAGAAGCCTCGGTCTTTTATGCCGAGACGGCTTAACAAAAGAGGAAAACCAAAGGGTGGCCCCTGGGGCATCTGGAAGGATAAATAAAAATGAAGATTCCCAACACTAGTGAGCACTCACTCTTCTCCCATTTCATGTGTCCTTGTCATTTATTCTCCTGACTACCCAATGAGGCTGAGGACACTATGACTCCTATCTTATAGATGAGAAGATTGAAGTTAACACCTGTCCTGAAACTATTCCAAAAAAATGCAGAGGAAGAAGCATTCCAAACTCATTCTACAAGGCCACCATCACCCTAATACCAAAACACAGACAAAGATATCACCAAAAAAGAAAATTACAGGCCAATATCACTTATGAATATGGATGCAAAAATCCTCAACAAAATACTAGCAAATAGATGAGAAGATTGAGAAACGGAGACCCAAAGAGGTTAAGCAACTTACCAAGGCACACAGCTAGAAAAGGTGGAGCTGAGATGCGAAGTCTTGCTCCAAATCCTGTGTTTCAACCATGAGTTGCCATGAGTGGTCTACCGCCAGCTTAAAGATGCATGTGGATATTTCGTTCTAGTCCTCTTGCCGGTGGATCCAACCGATGTTCCAGGTTCTTGTTCCGTCCCAGAAAGAATTCAGAGACAATATTAAAGGATGGATAGCACACTTTCAAGGGGAGAGCAGGCAGGCTCAGGGGAGCGGCTGCCCTGAGTTTCTTAGGCAAGTTAGTTACATAGGATGTAAAAATGAATGGGCGGAATATTCACTGGGGAGGGAAGGGCTTAGGGTCATGTTTCCTGATTATCATCCCAACTCCACCTTCCCAAAGGGAGGAGGGATTTTTGTCCTTATTTAGTCTGGATCAGAAGTGTCATGGAGTCAGTGCATGATGGGTACTTCTGATCTACAAAGCTAATTTTATTGAAATGAAGGCATAATGAGCAAAAGGTTACATTCAGACACTGGAAATTCCTGCCTTTTCTGACCTTAATTTCTTGGTCTCTAGGCCAAAAGGTGTGGCCCCTTATCAGCCCAAAGACTCCTGCTTTTCTTTCTCTGCCCAGGGGCCCCTGGTGCTTCTGTATGTTTCCTGCATTTGGCCTGTGCCCCTCCTTTCTGCCCAAATCCTGCCATTTGGTCTGTGTCCCCTTTCTCTGCTCGTATCTAGCTATCTGTCTGCTCTAACAGTCCGTGATATTTACACATTTGCTTTAAGATAAAAAAATACTTCTTATTTAAAGATTTTTATCTACATTTTCCAATGTCCTATTTCCCTTCCAAGTAAAACTAATGCTCCAAGAAGATTGTGCTGGTGTGCTCAGTTTGAGAAACTCTGGCCCAGGGCAGCTAACTTGCCCCTGCAAAAAATCAAAATACTTTTGTTGTATCAATCATAATTAATTTGTCCAATTATCCAAATAGTTAAGAAAGATTAGTTTTTTTCCCCAAAGTCAAGGCAACTAATTCTAAAGGGTTGTGGGTAAAATGGAGTTGAAAGAAGTAGATTAACAGTAATTTCGCAGGAGAAAGGAGACTAAGGTAAGAGTTGGATGAAGTTCCCCATGGCTAAACTTGAAATAAACAGAAGGCTTGACATAAGGCAGAGCATCTTATGAGTGGGATATTTTTAGTTTGGCCTGAGATATAAGGACATGTGAGAGAGAAGAGAGAGAAAGGAAGAAAGTGTGTGTGTGTGAGTGTGTGTGTGTGTGTGTGTGTGTGTGTAAGAGGGAGAGAGAAAAAAAATTTGGAAGAGCAAAAAGTCTTTTGTTATAAAAGATAATGCATTTGAATGGGGAAAACTACACGATTTAAGCACATTCAACCATGAATGAGAAATTACATGTAAAACTTATTAAGAGTTCAGTTCATCTCATCATATTTTATCAAATCCAAGACACCATCAATTATAAGATTCATTCAGATTTCAAGGATCTAAAATATTTTTAGATTTCATCTTGGAATTGATTAAACACAATAAATTTCTCTGAATCCTATTTGCAAAATGGAGATAATGCATAATTCAGGATGATGGCGGGGTCCAAACGAGTTAAGGGACCACGAACATGGTAGGTCCTCAGGAAACATCAAAAGTATTATTATTTCTACTCCTTTTGCCAAAAACAAGTTGACTTCCTTCTTCTTCAAAATAATATCTTAATTTTCACTGCAAGACTGTAAGTTGCAAAAGGGGGCATTCACCTCATTATATATGAAAACAACATGCTGATGGATAAAGCAAGACAATATTTATCTTCCTCCCCAGATTTTTCTATGCTTATAGAATAAATATATGTGTGTGAGTATCTACACACACACACACAGTGATAAATTGCCTTTTAAAATTTATTCATTGGAACAGCCCTAAGTTATTTCACACTGTACTTCACAACAGATAAAGAATCACATTTAGAGGAGACACAACTCATTAATTCTCTTTTTAAAAGAGTTAGGTACTGTTGGTGAAATGAATATACATTAAACCATTCTTAGACTTAAAAATCCTTACAGACTAGTAGCGTCTGTTTTGTATTTGTGTCTTGAAGCTTTCTCTGATCATCCCAGTTAGAGCTAGTCTTTCCCACTATTCAAGGTCATGAATTTCTGTATTAGCCTCTCATTTTCATGGGACGCTGCTGCATACGGTGGTTATTTGTTTATATCTAATCACCTCTTCCAGCACATTGAGAAACAGACAATAGGCTGTGGCATGACCCAGCACTGGTCACCGGAAACAGTGGTGGAAAGATAAGACTGCAAATTAACAGAGTGAGTGTAAGGATCAGCCGTTGGCTCCAGGCTGTATAGAGAAGGGCTAGAAGCCGAGGGATGGATGAATTAAATAAAGGGGATCAAGGTGATCAAGCTTTCCTTGTGCGCAGGAGAAGGTGTCACTGCAGTGGATATGGGACTTAGGGTTACATAGAAGAAAAGTCAAATTCATATTGTAACACGTAGAAAAATCCAGAGTGATGACAAGAGTCATGATATGACTCTCCAAGTGGGAGATGGAAATGAGATCTAAGAGTTGAGGTGAAAATCTGTTGAACTGAAGAGGTAAATACATTCTATCTTGATTAATTTTTTAATTGAGGTACTGGGGGTTGAACTCAGGACCTCACACATGCTAAAGCATGCACTTTTCCACTGAGCTATACCTGTAACTGGGCAGGACCCTACTGTCATCAGTGACCATCTGGTATTTGTAATGGTGTTTGTAACTGCTTAACTGTATAATGACTTAAAGGGTTTTTCCCATGCTCTTGCTGACTAGGGTTAGACTGGAGAGGGGGGAGGCGTGGGTGGTCCTCCCAACCCCCTCCTGATGCTGTGTGCAGTGATCATGCTCAATGCCCTGATTTTGACCCTGACACCTCAGAAAGAGCAGTTGGGTGTTTTGTGCATCTTATTGCATATAACTAACCCCAATTGTACAAGTCTGCAGCTATTTTTAGCCACTTTTGGTTTCTTTGTATCCTATTGTTCGAGGTGCAGGTCTCAGCCTGCAGCTAGAGGTCTCAGCCCTCAGGCTGCCTAAAAAGCTAGGAGCATTTATCAACCTGACTTTAAACTGCACGTGTTTTTCCCTACAGCATTCTTCCACAAACCCTCTTCCTAAACACACTTTGTTCCAGGCACAAGAATATTGGAAGAGTCCCAAAACTGGAGGTGAACTTCACACCCAGCACACCCGGAAGGGGACCACTGCATCTGCAAAAACAAGAACAACTTTGCAACAATTTGTTATCCTGTATGCCATCTCTATAGAAACTAGCTCTACCCCTTGAACTTTTACTATAAAGCCCCCTGCCTTCCCTCCCCTGCAGGCTGACAGTCTTGGAGACATTAGCCCACTGTGGCAAAGAAATAAAGCTGCATTTTCTACTTCATCCAAAACTCTGTCTTCGAATTTCAGTTCGGTAAGCAGGGTACAGAGGCAACATACCCACCCACCTCCAGTAAACACATTCTAAAACCCAGGATGCTGGAAGGTCCCATGGATATCGAAGTGCCTAGGACAAATTCAGGGGTTGGAGTAGCAGAGAAAATGGTAAGCTTAATGCCACACCAGAACGTGTGTGTGGGGTGACCAGGATGTTGGTGGACAACAGCCGCAAGTTGGAGAATGCATAGTATAATGTCAGAGGCAGAAAAGGAAGACGAACACTTTCACCAGGGGAAAGAGTCATGATTCCTCACAGTGGTTCTCAAAGCATGGTTCTCAGAGCCACAGCATCAGTGTCACCTGGAAATTTGTTAAAAATGCACATTCTCAGCTCCTCCCCAGATTTACAAAGTCAGAAACTCCGGGCAGGGCTCAGAAATTGGTGTTTGAACAAGCCCTCCAGGTGATGCAATGCTTACCAGCATTCAACAGACACTGTCGAGAAGTTGCCATGGAGGGAACCGAAGGGCGAGTCAGCACCGCCTTTTGACCATCGTGGCCATCTCTGTAGTCACCTGTGAAAGCGGGATTTCAATTGCAGCCAAGAACTGGAGGGAGGTAGCAGAGCAACAAGAATTCCAAGAAGAGCCTGAATGTTGACCCTCCTCCTTCCTGTCCCAGCCCTTGTGCAGGCTCAGCCCTCATGGTAGAAACTAGGGATGATCTGGATGAATAACCAAATATCAATGTGTTATAACAGCCGTCATCATGCTGTTAATAACTACAGATAACCAGTAACTATTAACCAAGTCCAATCATAGAAACCAGCAGGAGGACAGGCTCCTGGTCTCCTAGTGCTGAAGGGGGCAGTGCTGGTTTGTGCAGCTATGATGTCAGGTGGAGCAGATACAGCCACACAGACCAGTGAGCTTTCAGCTCAGCCTCAGATGAGCCGAATCAGTCCCGTAGCGTATCAGCAAGCCAGTGGTACCTAGGAAGCACTTCAGTTCACGGAATCCAGGTCAACTTTCAATTTATATACCGTGTCTTGTCCTCGCAGCCTTCTCCTTGGCTGTGACACAAACCCCTCTCAAACCACCACCAAGATGACTCCCCCGTGGAACCTACCCAACCACAGGTGGCTTCGGCTCTAAGTACATGGGTTCCTTCACTCCTAACAGCTGTTCACATCATTTGCGTGTTGTTTTTCTTAGGAAACTGAGAAGGGGTTCCTGAAACCTAGAGAGCCAGCAGTGCCTGCGAAGTCCATCACAGCCGGACCGTCTCCTCCTCCTCCTGGCTCCGCGGCAGCTGTGCTGTCTGCACTCCTGAGTCCCAGGGGTGTAAACACTGGGGGAGCCCACCAGATGATCTTGGCTGTTACTTCCAATGTCCCCCCAAGTACACTTCCTTCCTTCAATGAAATAGATCTCTAAGTAGACATTTCTCCAAAGAAGACATCCAGATGGCCAGCAGGCACATGAAAAGATGCTCAACATCGCTAGTTATCAGAGACAAGCAAATCAAAACTACAGGGATGTATAGCACCTCACACCAGTCAGAATGGCCATCATTCAAAAGTCCATGAATGATAAATGCTAGAGAGGGTATGGAGAAAAGGGAACCTTCCTACACTGCTGCTGGGGGTGTAGATTGGTGCAGCCACTATAGAGAACAGTATGGAGTTTCCTTAAAATACTAAAATTAGACTTAAATATGATCCAGCAATCCCACTCCTGGGCATATATACAGAGAAAACTCTAATTCAAAAAGACACATACACCCCAATGTTCATAGCAGCACTATTTACAATAGTCAAGACAAGGAAACAACCTAAATGTCCATTGACAGATGACTGGAAAAGAAGATTTGGAGGGTGTGTGTGTGTATATATATATGTTTATATATATATATAATGGAATACTACTCGGCCATAAGAAAGAATGAGAAACTGCCATTTGTAGCAATATGGATGGACTTAGAGATTATCATACTAAGTCAGACAGAGAAAGAGAAATATCATTTGATATCATTTATATGTGTAACCTAAAAAAATGACACAAATTTTATTTACAAACCAAAAATGATCCACAGACATAGAAAACAAATTGTGGTTACCAAAGAGGAAAGGGTGGGGAGGGATAAATTAGGAGTTGAGGATTAACATATACACATTACTATACATAAAATAGATGAATAGCAAGAACCTACTGTACAGCACAGGGAATGATATTAAATCTCTTGTAGTAATACATAGTGGAAAAGAATCTGAAAAGAAAAAGTACATATGTATCTATGTGTATAACTGAATTGCTTTGTTGCACACCTGAAACTAATATTGTAAATCAACTACACTTCAATACAAAATAAAATTTAAAAAAATTTTCCAGCACCTTCCAAAAAATAAATGAGATTTAAAAACTGAAAGTAAAAATAAAATAAAACAAGTCTGCTTTCTGAGCAATACAACCCACAGTGGACAAGGCAAGAAGGTGGGATGAGGAATCCATCATGAGGAGTGTCGGGACCAAGAAAGGACACAGCTGGTGAAAATGTCACTTTACCAATTTATTAGTGAGCATCGCGGTGAAGGCAAGAGCTCAGAGACTTAGACTCAGGTTCCAGAATTAGATAATTATTAGCTGTGTGATCCTGGAAATAATAATAGTGGGCTCATAGGCTTGTTATGATGGTTAAATGATAATGCATTTAAAAATACATGGCAGGATCCACCTGAATAAATGGTAATGTGAGTTTGCATTTCTCATGAGCAAACTACACCATCCCTTAGGCCAATTAAAAGACAGTGCACAATACAGAATCAAGTGATAAGTGAGTAGTTATCGCTTTCTATAAACATGAAATATTCACGAGGAGGGAGATACCATTAAGGTTTTGAATTTGATTCAGGAAGAAACACAGTCAGCACTAGGTTGTGATGTATCCAAAGGGAGAAGACGACACGGTCTTCACCCTCAATGGGGCAAGACATGGAATTTTTTAAGACTTTGTTTTTTAGAGGAGTTTCAGGTTTACAACAAAATTGAGAGGTATAGAAATTTCCTAATATGCCCTACCTCACCCTACCTGCATAGCCTCCCCCCAATATCAACATCACTCACCAGAATGATATGTGCTTTTTACAAAAGATGAATCCACATTGATACAAAATAGTTACCCAAAGTTCATAGTTTGCTTTATGGTTAACTTTTGGTATTGTACACTCTATGAAGTTGGGCAAAATGGCATATGTCCATCATTAAAATATCATACAAAATGTTTTCAGTGTCCTGGAAACTCTTTCTTCACTGCCTATTCCTTTCTCCCCACTCCCATCCTTGCAACTGACTGGTCTTTTTATTGTCTCCGTAGTTTTGCCTTTTCCAGAATTTCCCATAGTTGGAACTATACAACCTGCAGCCTTTTCTGATCGGCGTCTTGTATTTAGTAACGTGCATGTAAGTTTCTTCCACGTCCTTTCATGGCTTGATAGCTCGTATCTTTTTAGTGCTGGATAGTATTTCCACTGTCTGCATGAACCGCAGTTTATCCAGACACCTACTGGAGAACATCTCGGTTGCTTCCAAGTTTGGCAATTATGAATAAAGTGTCTATAAACATCTGTGTGTGGGTTTTTGTGTGGACAAATTTTTCAACTCCTTTGGGCAAACATCAAGGAATTCAATTCCTGGATCGTACAGTAAGAGTGTGCTGCTTAGTTTTGGAAGCAACTGCCAAATCGTCTTCCAAACTGGTTGTTCCATTTTGCACTCCCATCAGCAGTATATGAGAGTTCTTCCTGCTTTGCATCCTCACCAGCATTTGGTGTTGACAGTGTCTTAGATTTTGGTCCTTCTAATAGTTGTGTAGTGGTATCTCATTATTGTTTTTTGTTTTAATTTTATTTTTTATCTTTTTTGGGGGGGCGATTAGGTTTGTTTATTTATTTATTTTAACGGAGGTACTGGGGATTGAATCCAGGACCTTGTGCATCCTAAGCACACACTCTACCACTTAACTATACTCTCTCCCACATTGTTGTTTCAATTTGTATTTCCCTGATGACATGTGACGTGGAACATCTTTTTATAGGCTTATTTGCCATCTGTATATCTTCTTTGATGAGGTGTCTGTTAAGATTACTGGCCCATTTTTTAAATTGGGTTGTTTGTTTTCTTATTGTTGAGTTTTGAGTTGTCTATTTTGGATTACAGTCATATCAGATATGTCTTTTGCCAACATTTTCTCCCAGTCTGTGGCTGAACTAATTGTCTTGACATTCACAGAGCAGAAATTTTCTATTTCAATGAAGTCCAATTCCTCAATTTTTTCTTTCATGGATTGTGCCTTTGGTGTTGTATTTAAAAAGGCACCACCATATCTGCAGTCATCTAGACTTCCTCCTATGTTATCTTCTAGGAGTTTGATATTTTTGCATTTTATATTTAGCTTTATGGTCCATTTTGAATTAATTTTTGTGAAGGGTGGAAAGTAAGTCATGGAATTTCAAAAGCTAAAGATAAATGCTATGCAATTGTACAAGCAAAGTGAAGGGCTGCTTGATCGGGTGGATCGAGCCATGTAAGAATTGAGAACCAGGGAATAATTAGTGAGAAGGGGAGTTCATTAAGGACCTCTCCCTAGAGGAGGTGAAGTCTGAAGGAAATTTACAATTGGAATCTGGGGAAGGATGAGCTGGTGTAAATAACGCAGATGGTGCAGGCTCGAGGAAGCAGACAGTGTTTACTCCGATAAGAAGAGAAGGAAGCTGTCAGGGAAGCAGAGGCTTGAGTGATTTTCTTCAACTCTATGGAGATCTATCATACAAAGGGAAAGTGGTTGCCTGAGTAACACCTAGTTTGATGGTGTCTGCTCACCTCATTCCCCTTTCTGTGTAAATCCACAAAAATAGCCCCTGCACTCATGTTTGCAATGCTTAACCCCCTCGCCCCGTCCATGGCCTCAGCTGATTGGACCAAAGAAAGCATCTAATCTAAGCTAGGCATTCAGATTCTCTCTGGCCATCTGAGATGGGTCCAGCAGAGGAGTCAAAAACCTAGAGGTGAGTGATCCAGTAAATGGAAGTGACCTGAGCCACCAAATGACTGCGTGGAGCCGAGCATCCCCCACCAAACTGATTAGACTGTGACCCTGCAGGAAATAGCCTTCACTGTGTCAAAATCTGAGGGTTGTCTGTAGCCGTGGTTCACCTAGCTTGACCAACACAGTAAGTCAGACTCGATCATCTCTAAACATTCCTTTGCACTCTTCGATTTCTTGATGGAAGTCAGATTTTTTAGAAATCTAATCTAAAGATGACCTGAAAGATGAGTCAAGGGGAAAGAGAAAATGGACAGAGAGATCAGATTTAAATCTAACACCGACATCTAGAATCCATGTAATAGGGCATGAATTGGGGGATTGGGAAGAAACAGAAAATGAGATCTAGCTGAGAGGAAGATTAAAAAAGATAAAGCATGATCACTAATTGTTATTAATCATGCCTGTTTATAGCCTGTGTTTCTGATGCCTTGGCATCCGGAGTCTTTCTGACCCTGGGGAGACGGTAACCCAAAGGGCTTGGCTCAATTTCTTACTGCTCCCACCATCCATTTCCAGCGTTAATTTGCCAAGTGCCCGGGTACCACTCCTTCCTGAGTGACTCTGCTGTTACAATTCAAAGCCACGTGTATCAACACTTGGATCCATTTGGTTATGCCGTGCAACATATACCATAACCCAAGATTTTATGTGCATTTTTAATTCCCCACTTGGTCTCAGTCTGATGATTGGCACCTGTAATAGACCCAATTCTTTTTTTTTTTTTTGGTTAAATTCAAAATTCCCAAGCATAGATTGAATTACATGCTAGGTTAACTAGTGTTACTGACTCAGTGTCTTGATTTTTCCGGCAACTCACTGTTTTCTAAGGATTTCAGGAATAATCTCATGCTCACTCACTAGCTAGGGTTACAAGTTCGTCCAGAGTAATGGTTCATTTTTCTAAAAGCTCAAATAGTGGCTTCCCTTGCTAGGGGAAATTCTTTGAGTCATACAGAAATTACCTGCCAGAGGTTTCTAGGTCATGTCCAAAGAAAACCCCAAGATTCTTCAAATTGCTACTTGAAAATTTTAGGATCCTAAATTACATTTTAAGACACAATAGTCCAGTGAAACTCTTCTCACACAGACATTGTAGAGAGGATCTCTGTTTTGTCTGCAGCAGCTACGCACGTGAATTTATGTTATTCAGCAGTTTTTGCTGTTTCTCATTGAGTTCCTTGACATTTATCTGGTGCTCAAAATATACCAAAAATAATTTTGCCCTGAATCAGCTGCAATTATCACTTTGCATTTATTTCATAACACTTCTGATCTTCCATCAAAGCTGACTCGGTGATGGATAATTATTAAGCACTTTTCAAATTCCTAACAATCTGTGTGCTATGAAACCGAGCCTTGAAATCTGACAAGCCCTAAAATTCATTATACAGTCTATCCAGGACAGAGACGTGATGAATAACCTTACACGCTCAATTGACGTCACCCCTGGATGTGATGGTAAAGAGCTAAGTCTTCCAGCAAAGTGGAAGAGACGGTGGGTACCCCAGCTGCAGGAGATCTAGAAATCGTGTCCAGAGATGTCAGCCCCACAGGAAGGAGCACGCAGATGGGAGGAGATTGGAGAAAGCAAGTTGTTTGTGAGAGTTAGACCAGAAGAGGAAATGAACGTTCCCTTTTCTTCCCAGGTGAAGCCTCTCTCCAGCTGTATCTTTTTAATATCCTAGGAAACCCAGAAACCAGCGAGGGTTGGTGAGCATTCTCTCTAGTTTCCAAGCCATTTTCTGTCGGCCTCTGGGAGAAAGGAAATCATGTGATTTCCTATTGTTTGTCACTTGAAGAGGTAAGAAGTTACACAGGAACAAAAAGAACTGATGCCTTTGAAACACAGACTGGGAACAGTTGGATTTGAAATACACTTCTAAGCCCAAGATGGAGCCACTCCTATGGGGGGTCCAGGTCAGCAGATCCAAACTTCAGTAACTTTCCTGCATCCCCGTAAATACTCTGTGTGACCAGAGTATCCAGCCAGCCAGTCCCCAAAGGCCAAACAACTCTAGGTTTTCTCACTCTAAACAAAGTTGGCCGTGGGGACCCAGACAATCAGATATTTTCTTTTCTTCTCTTCCTTGTTCTTTATTCTTTCTCCTGTCAGTTTCCATCCTTCCGCCTGCCACTCTCCGCATTCTGCAGTTTTCTGAATGGTGGAGATGGTCCACTTCATGAAGGGTTAAAGTTTCTTTGCATCACCTGATTGTCTGCTTTGATCATTTTTTTCATGCTTTTCTCCCTCTTTCATGTATAAACGGCCTATCGAACATATAACACAGGTTTCCGCAACACAACTTAACATTTAAATGAGTTACTGGGGAAAATTTTAGAATAGGAAAAGGCGAAAATTAAAGTTTATAAGGAAATTTAAAACTTTTAGACTGTTCAGTTCCATGACATAAGGATTAATAGAGACAGATGTGACACAGGAAGTGAGACACCACTACAATAACAAGGCTCTTCTGACACAAAACCAGGACTAGATTTGTATGTTTTCTCTTTCTAGCTTAACACTCCTAGTCTTTCTCAATAATTTGAAAATTGTAATTATGTTTTTTTCTTGGTGGGGTAATTAGGTTTTTCTTTCTTTCTTTCTTTCTTTTTGAGAGGGGAGGTAACTAGATTTCTTTATGTATTTTTAAATTAATTGTTATTTTATTTTATTTTTTAATGGAGGTACTGGGGGTTGAACACAGGACCTTGCTTCTGCAATTGTGATCATCCTCCTGCTTGTGGGTCGCCCACCATGGGGTGCGGGACTTGACTGCTCCGTGTATCTGCCCCTCCCACCTATCTCCTTGAGGGCTCCTTGTTTACATCTGTCGTTGTAGAAGGTCTTTTCTGCTAGTTTTCAGGTCTTTATCATTAAGAGTTGCTATTTTTGTCATAAAAAAAGTTGGGATTTGGGTGTGCCCATGGGAGGAGGTGAGCTCACTCTCTTGATATGCATAATTAAAAAAAATTTTTTTTTTACAGAAGTATAGTCAGTTTACAATGTTGGGTCAATTTCTGGTGTACAGCATCATGTTTCAGTCATACACATACATACATAGATTTCTTCTCACTCTGTTTCATTAAAAGTTACCACAAGATATTGAATATAGTTCCCTGTGCTATACACTAGAAACTTGTTTATCTATTTTATATATAGTAGTTAGTATGTGCAGATCTTCAACTCCCAATTTATCCCTTCCCACCCTGTTTCTCTCCCAGTAACCATAAGTTTGTTCTCTATGTCTGAGTCTCTTTCTGTTTTATAAATAAGTTCCTTTGTGTTCTTTTTTAGATTCCACATGTAAGTGATGTCAAATGGTATTTTTCTTTCTCTTTCTGGCTGACTTCGCTTAGAATGACGATCTCCAGTTTCTTCCATGTTGCTGCAAATGGCATTATTTTATTCTTCTTTATGGCTGAGTAGTATTCCATTATATATATATATGTGTGTGTGTGTGTGTGTGTGTGTACCATAGCTTCTTTATCCAGTCATCTGTCAACAGACATTTAGGTTGTTTCCATGTCTTGGCTGTAAAATATATTCTTGTCGATTCATTCAGTAACCATTTCAGAGCATCTATCATGTGCCAGGCATAGTCCTTGGTTACACTGGGTTACAATTCTGAGCCAAAAATGATAAGGTGCTTCTTCTTGGGAAACTTATAGTCTAGTGGGTGTGAATAATAAAGAATCACATAAATATTTGTAAAATTCAACTTCAGTAAACAAGTGGAAGAAAAGAATATGGTTGGGAGGGTGGAGGAGGTTGAGAAAGGCCTTCTTAGGCAATTGGGTATCTGTGGTTCCACGTTATATTAGCTAGACATAGAAAGAAATAGATCATGAGCCTAAAGTCTGAGTCAAGGCCTCATTCTGCCATCACCATTTGCATTTTAAGAGGCTATGTAACCTTGACATTCAGAAAATGTGAAAATGTGAAATGATGAGTTGTGGATTGCAGACGAGAGTGCGGCAATATTGGGAACCTTCTAAGAATCTCATGTATATTTTACAGGTGGCTGGCCTTGGTGAGAGGGATTGATAGTTGATACCAAATTAGGGAGCATGGGTGTTGGAATAATTAGTACCCTATTGTTTGAGAATGTATCTGAAATTCCCAAAAGCCATTTACAACAGAATTTCTAGAAAGGTCTTCTTTCCCATGAGAATTCATCCCTAAAACACAAAACTCAAACCGACTATGAGATCGCCTGTGATTACTTCACAAACAAATCCAGGTCAGCCTACATCATCACTTAATTATAAGGGAAGGAGACTGGACTTTTCAAAGCTCTGAACAGTCTGGGTAGCAGCTTGGTTTAAAAAAAACAAAATAGGCACATGATATGTTACTAATCTTCCTCTGAGAGTTAAGAAAATACACACCCTAAGATGTCATACAGTAAGAACTTTAAAATTGTTCATACCGTATTAGGAAAAGAGCTTATGCTATGATTAACTAGCATGTTTTCCTTTTGATTTGGTAACTGTCATTGGTTTGGGAAAACATGAAACAATTTAAGTCAATTGTAAGCTATTTGATTTCCATGTTGTAGCTACAGAACAATATTTTTTCCAGTATTAAATTATTGTTTATAAAAATAACCTGATTTATATTATAATAATTCTCTCAAGGAATATTTGTTGGTAGATCAAAAAGATCAAAACATCTCACTTTTTTCTATTATTTCTTTTTAAAACATTATCCTTGTCAACCCAATAGGGTATTACATTTTATTGCCAGGAAGTGATTAATGCTTTAATAGAGGCTTTTAATATATTTTGATATGAGAAAAGTTTTTAGGTACTTTTATCCACAATTCTGGAAGAAAGAAATCTTTACTTATTGAGCATGTATTATGTGCGAAGCAGTGTTCTAGACATTAATGTATATGATCTCACTTAATTGGCATAAATATTGTGTCAAACCAACTGAAGAAACAGTTTATTGATAACCTTATTAATAATAATGATGGTCTTTGTCACTTTACAGTTTACAAAGAAATTTTAATGTGATTTTATCTTTATGAGTTTGTATAGTCATAGTTTTAAAAATCAAATCGTTCCACCAAGTTTATTGTGAAAATCAGTAATGCAAGTTTCATGTCTTCCTTCCCAATCCTTGTTTCCAAAGGAGTGGTTTCATCTTCTTCACTGTTTCTTTAAGTATTTATAGCCATATTTATAGCTGTAGCTATATTTCTATACTTGGTGAACTGCGTGTTTTTTCCCCCACTTTTGCATACCTATCAGCTTCCTGTTATGGAAGGTGAGAATTGGGTTCTCTTACACACTAACTGCCCGCTACACCCACATATATTCATTTTTTGGGGTGGGGGTAAGGTAATTAGGTTTATTCATTTGCTCTTTTATTTCTAGAGGAGGTACTGGGGATTGAACCCAGGACCTTGCACATGCTAAGCAGGCGCTCTCTCACTTGAGCTATCCCCTCCCCCCTCATATATATTCATTTATAGATCCCCTCCTCCTATGGCTCATCTTTTGATTAGATCAATAGTATTTATGTTGCTGTGATGATGAAATGTTTCTCACTGCTGAGCCACGTAGTTTGATTATATTTAAATTTTTGTTTTCCTGGTATTTGTTTTCTCATTTGCTTCGTTTCTGGTGTATCTGATACTCATTTACCCTGAACTCTCTTCTAGAAATACGTCGTCTCTCAACATGCTTTTCAAACATGTCACATACTCCAAATGATAGATGCTGGAGAGGATGTGAAGAAAAGGGAGGCTTCCTATACTGTTGGTGGGAATGTACTTTGGTGCACCCACTATGGAAAACAGTATGGAGGATCCTTAAAAAACTAAAAATAGACTTACCATATTATCCAGCAATCCCAATCCTGACATATATCCAGAGGGAACTCTGAGTCAAAAAGACACCTGCACCCCAATGTTCATAGCAGCACTATTTCCAATAGCGAAGACATGGAAGCAACCTAAATGTCCATCAACAGATGACTGGATAAGGAAGATGTGGTGTATATATACAGTGGAATACTACTCAGCCATAAAAAGGAATAAAATAATGCCATTTGTGGCAACATGGATGGACCTAGAGATCGTAATTCTAAGTGAAGTCAGCCAGAAAGAGAAAGAAAAATACTATATGATATCACTCATATGTGTAATCTCAAAAAAGAAGACACTAATGAACTCATCTACAAAACAGAAACAGACTCACAGACATAGTAAACAATCTTGTGGTTACCCAGGGGAAAAGGGGGTGGGAAGGGATAAATTGGGAGTTCGAGATTTGCAAATATTAACTAGTATATATAAAATAGATTTAAAAAAAATTTCTTCTGCATAGCACAAGGAACTATATTCAATATCTTGTAACCATTAATGAAAAAGAGTATGAAAATGAACATATGTATATGCATGACTAGGACAAGATGCTGTACACCAGAAATTGACACATTGTAACTGACTATACTTCAATTAAAAAAAAAATCAGTGTTGTCCAAACAATCCAGCCCTTTCAGAGAGCAGATCTCTCATCACATTAAGACGATTTCAGCAAAACAAATGTTTAAATGAGAAAGACCTGGACAGTGAAGGAAAATAAGATTCTTATGTTCTAACAGTTCCTTTATTGATAAGCACCCTAAATCCAGACTAGTCCATGTGAGACTAGAACAATCTGTGCAAAACCAAAAAGGAATCTAGAATGAACTGACTATTTCCTGACTCACACTGGTTCAGGGTTGTAACTAGTGTTTGTAGTGACCACTATTAGCAAGGTGGTGTGATATTGTGATTTACAATCAGAAAAATATATTTGGTCTTTGTTCCCATTAGCTCCTGGAATGGAGCTCCTGAAACCGTTGGAATTTCCTATATGTTGAGAGCTTTTGTTATGTTCCTGAGTTGGCTTCTGGAAAATCCCTAAATCACATAAAGATGGAGGCTGGTTGCCAGGGGAACCAATCCAGGGATCAGAGGGTTGGAACTTTCAGTTCTGCGCCCTGACCTCCCAGGAGGGGAGAGGGGCTGCAGATGGAGTTCAGTCACCAATGGTCAAGGATTTAGTCAATTATCCGTATGTAATGACGCCTCCATTAAACCTAAAAATGACCAGTCTGGAGAGCTTCTGGTTGGTGAACACGTGGAGATGCTGAGAGAACAGTGAGCTCTCCCCTCTTTCCCCAGATCTTGTCCTGTGCGTCTTTTCCATCTGGCTGTTCTGAGTTACATCCTTTTATAATGAATATAATCAGTATCTAGTAAGTAAAATGTTTCTCTGAGTTCTGTGAGCCACTTTAGCAAATTAATTGCCCCCAAGGAGAGGGTCATGCAACTCTCCCATCCATAGACAGTCTGTTAGAAACACAGGTATAAGCCTGATTTGGGATTGGCATCTGACGTGGGAAAGGATGGGGAAGTTCTAGAGGACTGATCCCCTGACCTACAGAACCCGACATCATCTTAGATAGGTAGTATCAGAACTGTGTTGAACTGTTGACCCCTAGCTGGTGTCTGAGAATTGTGGGGAAAAAAACGGAATCTCAGGGGCCATTCAAGAAACTCATGAGTCACTGTTGACATTTCTTCTGGTTCCTGATCCAGAGCCACATCCAGGGATTTTACATCCAAAGTTAAAAACAAATACATCCACTTTTCTGTACCACCTCTCTTACCACCTCCGTTAAGCCTCCATCGTCTCTCACCTGGACCAGCCTTCCACCGGTCTCCCATTTTCCTCCACTCTCTGCTTTCGTTAGCAGCCAGAGGAATCTTCCAAAGTGGATCTCCTTATCCTCTCATTAAAAGTCTTTCAAAGGGTTCCCAGCAGACTTGAGATATAATCTGTCTTGCTTATGTGACACACAGGCCTTCATGATGTGGCCCCTGCCTCCCTCAGGTGTTCATTTTATACCACTTTGCACCTCACTCCTGCACGTGTGCTCCCTTTCAATTCCTCAAACCCACCTAATTATTTCCTGCCTTGGGCCGTCATGCTTGTTGAGACTTCTATTTTATTTTGGGGGTGGGGGTGGGGGTGGGAGGTAATTGGGGTTTTTTATTTATTTATTTTATTTTTTAATGGAGGTACTGGGGATTGAACCCAGGACCTCATGCGTGCTATGCACACGTTTTACAACTGAGCTGTACCCTCCCCCATCCCTCTTCTTAAAATCGTTGTCTGCCTATTCCTTACCCAGCTGACTCATTTATACTTCAGATAAGAATTAAATGCCATTTTGTCAGCAAGGCCTCTCTGGCTCCAATTTACATTTTCAGCCACTTTCATTCCACAGGGTACTTCCACTCATATAATTACAAGCACAATTACATATATACATAATAGTGGTCTTCCTTACCAGACTATAGGCTCCAAGCGGGCACAAGTCATGCCCCTTTTGTCCATCACTGACTACCTGATGCCCAGCACAGTACCTGGCCAAACAAATATTTTTGTGAATGAATGACCCTGTAAGGTAGATTATTCCATTATTTCAGGTGAGGACACTATGACCCAGAGTGACCCAGAAATGGAACAGCCCCCTCATGGCTAACTAGCAAGTATTAAAATTTTTTCTTTTCCAGCATCATATGTTTGATTCTGTACACTTAGATTATTCCTGTTTAGGCTAATACTGTCATTTCTACCAGGCTTCTCATGAAGCCCATGAATGTATTCATGTGTATTTGCAGACTTCTAGTCCAAGTAGTAAAATTTTCCAGGATTTCTTCCTTAAGAATATGTTCTAATCTTTCCTTAATGTTTTTCATTTCACTCACCTACAATTTCTTTTTTTTCCCTTAATTTTTAAAAATTCTTCTTTTGAGGAGGAGGTAATTTGGTTTCTATTTATTTATTCTTAATGGAGGCACTGGGGTCTGAACCCAGGACCTTGTGCATGCTAGGGATGCACTCTACCGCTAAGCTACACCCTCCCCCTTTACAATTTCTGATTCCTGAAAAGTATTTTGCTCATTGAGTCAGACACAGAGAAACAATTAGCAAAGGACAATGGGCTTTTTTTTCTGCTGGGTGGTGAAGGTACTACATTCAAACAATCATTAAAATGACTTAAAAATACAACTCTTCAGAAGATTTTCCCTAAAATAATTTTTTGCCACTCTCATTTTGTGTGCCTCTGGTCACGGCAGGTAATATGTCTTTCAGAGCCCTTCAAATTAATTCTATTGCCGTTTTTGCTAAGCACAAGGCCAGTTTTTCACATGGGCTTACATTATCTCACTGAAGGGAGCCGAAGAATCTCTGCTGTGTCCTTGACTACAGCCTTGAGTCAAACAAAAGGTGACTTAATTGCACTGAGAATGTCCAACAATCCCACTGGAAGTAGAAAGTGGGGTGGAGGGTGGGTGGGGGAGAAAAAGAATGATTTGGGGAGGGTCCCCTTCAAAAAGTTTTTCTCAAAAGAAGTTACTCTCAAATTTGAATCAGATTTATTCTCTGAGACCCACAAGGGTTTTCTCTTTATCCTTTAAAAAAATTGTGGTAAAATATACTTAACATAAAATTTACCATTTTGAGCATTCTCCTGTGGACAGGTCAGGGGCATTAAGTCCATTTACACTGTTGCCCAACCACTATTACGATCCATCCCTGGAACTTTTTTCATCTTGCAAAACTGAAACTGTACCCATTAAACACTAACATCCAGTTCTCACATCCTCTCTGCCTCTGGCATCTACCATTCTATTCTGTGTCTCTGAATTTAGTAACTTATATAAATGGAATCATACAGAATTTGTCCTGTTACGACTGGTTTATTTTACTTGGCAAAATGTCTTCAAGGTTTATCCACGGTATAGCATGTGTTAGAATTTCCTCCTTTTTAAAGACTGAATAATATTCCATTGTGTGTATACATGACATTTTTATTGAAGTATAGTCAGTTTACAATGTGCCAATTTCTGGTGTACAGCACAATACTGCAGTCATGTAGGAACATACATATATTTGTTTTCATATTCTCTTTCACTGTAAGTTACTACAAGATATTGAATATAGTTCCCTGTGCTATACAGTATAAACTTGTTCATCTATTTTTTATATATTAGTATCTGCAAATCTTAAACTCCCAGTTCAACCCTTCCCACTTCCTTCCCCCCTGCTAACCACGAGTTTGTTTTCTATGTCTGTGAGTCTGTTTGACATTTTGTTGATGGACACTTTGGTTGCTCCTAATTTTTGGCTAATGTGAATAATGTTGCAATGGACATGATTGTACAAATACCTGTTTGAGTCCTGGCTTTCAATTTCTTTGAGTTCCACCCAGAAGTGGAATTGCTAGATCATATGGCAAATTCTATTTTTAATTTTTTTTTTTTTTTAGGAACTGCCAGACTGTTTTCCATAGTGGCTGCTCCATTTTACATTCCTACCAGCAAGCAGCACATAAGGGTTATAATCTCTCAATATCCTTGCCAACACTTCTTATTTTCTGCTTTTTGTTTGTTTGTTTTACAATAGCCATCCTAATGGGTGTGGAGTGGCATCTCATTGTGGTTTTGATTTGCATTTCCCTAATGATTAGTGATATTAAGCCTCTTTTCATGTTAATTATTGTATATTTTCTTCGGAGAAATGTCTATTCAAATCATTTGTCTATTTCTTAACCGGGGTCTTTTCCTTTTAAAGGGGGTCAGGACATTACTCAAGTTTGAGAGACAATACCAGCCAAATCTTAGTGATAAGTTGGCTATGTGACATTAAATTTCTTACAAATAATCACTATGTTTATATTTACAAAACTACATTGAACATATAAGTAAATGTTTTTCTAAATTTAAAAATTAAAAAAATACTGCATATAAAGTATAATTCACATACAGAAAAATGTGCATCAGAGTACTGTTTGGTGAATTTTCACGAATGGATACGTGTATAACTAGCACCAAGATCAACAGACACAGCCTCACCAGCACCTTGGAAGCCCCCTCTCATTCACTACCCCACCAAGGGAACCATTATCCTAACTTTTAGCAGATTTTTCCTGCTTTTGCCCTTTATAGAAGTGGACTATTTATATGCACTTTCGTGTCTTGACGTTTTATGCTGAGCTTTGTTCACCCATCCCTGTAGTTTCAGACCACTCTTCCCACTGCTGAGTAGTACTCCATTATACGAACACTGTGAATTTATGAACTTATTCTATTGTTGGTGGTCTTTGGGGTTATTAAAACAAATGCAGCTGTGAATATCCTAGTAACGCATTTCCCTGGGCTGTACACTAAGATGTGGAGCTGCTGGATCATACGGTATGCCTCTTTAATACAGTGCCAAATAGCCTTTTAAAAGAGTTGCTGCAGTTTTCATTCCTGCAGCAGGAGAGGAGAATTCAGTTACTCCACATCCTCCCAACACTTGGTATTTTTCTCCCCACCCCCTACCCTTCTATTCTATTTTAAAAATTAAAACAACTGCAGTAAAGTTTAGGTTGCTTTGGGGACGAGCTTTTCGTTTTCAGTTTGGTTCTCTGAATTATTAACCATCCCACACATCCGCTTTGTCCAGCCCCCGGGTGCGGACTGAGGGCGTTTTCGACTTTGCTCCACAGTTTTGCTCACTCCGCCACTCGGATGTCCTGCGGTCAGGAACATTAGGTGTGCGCCCAAGGCCGGCACGTCCTCTGAGCATCTGGAATTCTGGTCACCGTGCAGGCGAAACTTAGCAGACCTTCTCCGGTCACGTCCTCTCCCGCCGGCTCCGGACGCACCAGGGGTCCCCAGGTGCCCCACCAGGAACGCGGCGCGCCCCCCGCCCGCCCAGCCAGAGCGGGCGGAGCGGGCGGGGCGGGGCCGGTCGGCGCGGCGCGTGCGCACAGCAAGCCCGGCGCATGCTCCGAGCGCGGCGCGGCTGCCGCTGAGGGGAGTCGAGTCTCCCGCGCCCGACCCTCCCCGGCGGGGCTGCTGCCGAGCCGCTCGTCCCGACCCCTGGCTGCCGGCAAAGTTGATGAAAAAATCCGAGTCGTTCGGAAAAGAGCGAGAAAAGAGGGCGCGAGGCGGTCGGAGGCCCCGCCGGGGAGCTGGGGAGCTGGCGCGCCGGGCGGCGGCGGCGGTTGCGCCGCGACCAGGAGGAGCGGTTGCGCCGCGACCAGGAGGAGCCGTCGCGCCGGGCGGCGCGGCCGGTGAGTAGCGGCTCGCAGCGGGGCGGCCGGCCGCACTCGGCGCCCTCGCCCCGGGGGCGGGCCCGCCGGTCCCCGCGGCCCGGGAGGCGCCCGCCCGGCGGCTAGGCAGGGCTCAGCGGGGGCCACCAGGCCGGGCTCCCATCCCCCGGCCCGGCTGCGGCGCGCCCGCCTCCAGCGCGGGGCCGGGTTCCGGCGGCGGGCGGCGGGCGGTGGGCGGCAGCCTGCCCGGCGCCCCCTCCCCTCCCCGGGCCCCCGGCTCCCGGGGCGTGGGCTCTGGGCGGGAAGGAGCGCGGGGCGGCGGGGACCGGGAGTTAGGTGCCGGGTTAGGGTTGGCGGGGAAAGGGCCCAAGCTCCACCCCGGCTCCCCGACCCCTCCTCGGCCGTGGGCCCCCTCCCCGCCCGCGGCCCCACCCTTCCCGGAGTTTTGCTCGGATTCTGCCGGAATATGAATGAGCCTGAGTGCGCGGTCTCCTTGACACCGGCGGCCGCAGCATCACTTTACTCCGGGATCCCGGAGCCGCCGGCAGCTCCCAGGCGCTGGAACCTGAGAGCAGTAACTTCACTCTCACGGTCTCGTGGAGTGGCAGTAGAGTCTGAAAAGGGCTGTTTGCTTCTGTAGGTTTTCTAGAATGCCTGACTTCTTCTAGATAACTTCATTGAACCTAAGAAGTTTTTCAGTATTTTCATAAATATCGCCACACCTGCATTGAAGTACAGTCTGTGATGAAAAACCCACCCTTTTGCTGGGGGAGTTAGCTCATAGTTTCCTAAGTTATTGGACTGCTGTTGGTTGGCAAAATCTTTTAAAATTAAAATTTGGGGAAAAGAGCGCTTATGTATTAGTGTCAGGATTTTAAATGGTTGACCTCGGAATTATGCCTATTTTCTAAGAACTGAATTATTTTGGTATAGTTCTTTAGGTCTCGAGCCGTGGCTGATAATCACAGGAGTCAGGCTGCCTGTGTTAAAAATCTGATTGCATTTATTTTTTCTCTAAAGTTTATTTTTAACATTATATGGTAGAATTGACTTGTTAGGCGGTGTGCAGTTCAGTGAATTTTAGATTCATGTAACCACCATAACAATCAGAATACAGAACCGTTCTATCTCCAAAAAACTTGTTCTGTGCTTTTATATCCTTCCCCTTACCGCTGGCAATTACTGCTCTTTTCCAGAAGGTCATACAAATGGGATCATACAACATGTTAACGTTCTTTCACTCAGTATAATGCCTTTGAGATTCCTCCCAGTTGTTGGATCAACAGTTTATTCTTTTTTAATGCTGAGTAGTAGTCCGTTGGGTGGATATGCCACAGTTTGTTTACACATCCACACACTGAAGGACATTGGGATTGTTTCCAGCTTTTGGTGATTATGACTATAGCTGCTATGAGCATTTCGTATACAGGTTTTTTTGTGTTTAAAAAAGTTTTCCTTTCTCTAGGGTGTTGCTTAGAGTAGGATTATAGGGTCATATAAAGTACCTTTAACGTTATAAGAAATTGTCACACTGATTTCCGGAGTGGCTGTATCATTTTTCATTCTCACTAGCAACGTCGGAGTTCCGGTTGCTCCACCTTCTCTCTAGCACTTGGTATTGTCCTGTTTTTAAATTTAGCTGTTCTAATAAGCATGTAGTGATGTCTCACAGTCTGAATGTGTCTTTAACTAATGGCTGAAGATGTTGAGTATCTTTTCATCTGCTTACTTAGTATGTATAATCTTGGGTGGGTTATCTGGCCGAGAGTTTTGCCTATTTTTAAGTTAGATTGTTTGCTTTCTTATGTTGAGTTTTGATGATTCTGTGTGTGTTCTCGATACAAGTTATTTGTTCGACATGTTTTGCAAATATTTTTCTTGCAGTCTATAGCTGTCATTGTTTTAACTGTCTTTCACAAAGCAAATGTTTTTAATTTTGATGAAATGTAATTTATCCATTTTTCCTTTTGTACATATTTTGGGATCATGTCTAAGAACTTTGCCTAATCCCAGATCAAGAAGATTTTCATCTACAAAAAATAATAGTTTTACATTTAGATCCAAGATCCATTTTGAGTTATTTGTACAAGGTGTGAGGTTTAAGTGAAAGATAACTTTTTTGCATATGAATATCCAGTTGTTCTATCACCAAACAAAACCTGTCTTTTCTCCATTTAATAGTTTATGCACCTTTGTCAAAAATCAATTGGCTTTATTTGTGTGGGTCTATTTTCAGGCCCTGTGTTCTGTTCCATTGATTTATGTATCTTTCTCTATGCCAGTATCACACATTCTTGATTAATGTAACTTTATAGTGTCTTAGAATTGGGTAGTATGATTTCCTCCAATTTTGTTCTTTTTCAAAATTGTTTTAGCTGTGCTAGTTCTTTTGCCTTTCCATATGAAGTTTAGAAACGGGTTGTCTCTAACTGCAAAATGTCCTGCTGGTACTTTGAAGTTCTGTTAAACCATAGATCAATTTGAGGATAATTGCTGTTTTTACCTTACTGAATCTTCCAATCTATGTGCATGATGAATCTTTCCATATATTTCGGTCTTTGTTTCATTAGTGTTTTGTAGTTTTCAGCATACAGATCCTATACATGTTGTGTTAGATTTATACCAAGAAAGTATTTTTTTTTTGGAACTGTTATTATAATTGTCATTTAAAGTTTTTTTTGTTTCAAATTGTACATTATTGGCATATTAGAAATACAGTGGAGTGTTCTGTGTTGTTCTTGTATCCTGTGCCCTTGCTAAATTCACTTTTTAGTCACAGGATTGTTTGACTCCTTGGAGTTTTCTACACAGTCATGTCATCTGTGAATAGAGACAGTCTTTTCTCTAATTTGTAAGTATTTTATGTATTTTTGTTGCCTGTTGCCTGCCTAGGATTTAGTGTATGATACGTAGGAGTAGTGAGAGTGGACATCCTACTTTGGTCTCAATCTAAGCGGTAAAAAGCAAAAGTATGGTGTTAGCTGTAGGTTTTTTTTTTTTAATAGATGCCCTTTATCAGGTTGAAAAAACCTTCTTTAGTTTCTAGTTTGCTGAGAATTTTTCTCACAAATGGATGTTGAATTGTGTTAAATAGTCCCTCTGCATCAGTAGATATGGCGATGTGATTTTTTTATGTATTGCTGGGTTCAGTTTATTAATATTTTGTGGAGGATTTTTGCATCTGTGTTCCTGAGGAGATGTATGTCTAGTTTTCTTTTCTGTACTGTCTTTGTATGGTGCCTGTATCAAGATAACGCTGGTTTTCCAAAGTTAAGGAATGTTTCCTCTTCTGTATTCTGGGAGAGATTGTGTATCATTCTTGAAAAGTTTGGTAGAATTCTCCAGTGAAATCACCTGAGCCTGTAGGTTTCCTTTTGAGTTTTTATATTATGAATTCAATTTTTTTAAACTATTGTTTCAATCTCATTGATTTCTGCTTTTTTATTATTTCCATCCTTTTGCTTGCTTTGGGTTTCCTTTGCTCTTTTTCTAGCTTCTTGAGGTGGGAGCTTAGATTATTGATCTGAGACTTTTCTTCTGTTCTAAGGTAAGCATTTAGTGTGTAAATTTTCCCTCTCAGCTGTACATTAGGTATGTCCCACACATTTTGACATATTGTATTTTTATTTTCATTCAATTCAATTATTTTTAAAATTTCTCTTGAGCTTCTTCTTTGGCCCGTGGGTTGATGAGACTTCTGTGTGTTTAATTTCCAAATGTTTGGAGATTTTCCTGTTATCTCTCTGTTACTGATTTCTAGTTTGATTTCATGGTGGCCCCATTATTTTAAGCTTTTTGAGGTTTCTTTAATGGCATAAAGTGTTCTGTCTTGGTATATGTTCAGTGGGTGCTTGAAGTATCTTCTGCTGTTGTGTGGACAGTTCTATAAACATTGATTAGATTCTAATAGTTTAATATTTTTAGAATTTCATTTTGTTTTATTGCAGTATTTTTGAGTGTCTCTCTGTGTAATCATTTAATTCTTTCTGAAGTGGAGACCTAGAAACTATTCTTTAACAAGTGCTCCTAGGTGATTCTTATAATCATGCAAGTTTGTGAAGTACTAGGGACAATTACTAAGACTCCATTAGGGACAAAGAAAGGAACATTCTTCACATTTCAGCATGTTTTGTGTAGTGGTTGTATAAATGGATTTTCAGTTATGGTTGTTGGAATATAATAGCTAAGTAGGCAGGAACTGAACTAGTAATTTTAAGAAGTATGAAGATATTGGCTTTCTGTTCTTTTCAGTCTAAGTTGCAAACAGTACACATTCTATTACTTTCATTCTATGAGTAACTATAACTAGTCTGAAACTGAAGAAAAAGTGGGTGGTATAAGATTGTAGAGGATTCTTTGCAACCTGACACTAAGGCACTGTAACCAAGAGCCCAGTGGTGTCACGTGGTTGTGTGGTGTTATACAAAACCCTTCTTGAGGCTGCTTTTCTAGGGATGTTAATTATTATCTGTGAGGATGAAAAGCCATTTCCTTAGATTTTGTATTTGCTGCCATTTTGGTGGTAACTACCTGTGGAGGATTTATCATGGTATATAAAACTACCATTTTTTGAATGTTCAACTTTCACTGTGCTAAGTGCTTTATCTGTATCATTGATCAGCAGTCCTTTGAGGTAAGTATCCTCAGGAGACTGAAGCTTAAAGGTTAAACAGTAACTTCACGAAGAGCACAGAACTGGTAAATGACAACTTCAAATCAGGCCTTGACTCTGATGCCCGTAGTCTCTGTGAAAGGTAGAACTATGTAATCTCGGTTCACTATGCTGTTGATAAGGATTCAAAAGTAAATTGTCCCTCTTTCCAAAGACTTTACATTATCTGAACAGGGTGAGGAATGGGTCTCCCTCATGGAAATAAATTCTTGCAATGCAATATAATTACTTCTTGATAAAACAATCATAGCTTATTTGATTTTTTAATAATTTTTATGTCATGAAAAATCATTTCATTTTAAACCACAGATTTAAGAGAGAAGATCTGATCATCTGGAATTAAAGTTGGTACAGAAACCTCTTCCATTCCAAGCATGTTGGAGGAAGATATGGAAGTGGCCATCAAGGTGGTGGTCGTAGGGAATGGAGCGGTTGGAAAATCAAGTATGATTCAGCGGTATTGCAAAGGCATTTTTACAAAAGACTACAAGAAAACCATTGGAGTTGATTTTTTGGAGCGACAAATCCAGTATGTACTTGGCCATTTTATCCTCTCAGTTTTGATTTGTGAGCGGTGACCAAAAGTGTCATCAGAATCGTGTATAATTGCACCTGATTTTCCAGCGGCAGTAGTTTTCACATCCCTTTGTGTACCTTCACCCTTCTTCCTCCCTCCTCCCCCATCTCTTCCCTTCCTGTCTCATCTTTTCTTCTTTTTTTCCTACTCCTCTCCCCCTTCTCTTTTTCTGTCTTGTATCTGTTTTATATTTATTGGTGGCACCTTGGGCGCTTCTTAAACACTGATGCTTGATTGTACTGTGATTTCTGTCCACTATTTTATTTGGAAGGAAAGTTACCTACCTCAGAATAGTTTTCATCTCTTATGTTATGGGATCTGTTTGTTTAGAATGGCTCTTCTCTTTTAAAACCAGGCAAGACTATATAGAACTTAGAGAATTAATAATTTGTTTTTACTTTAAAGAAATAAGAGAAAACAAATCTGAGAGGATTATGTACTCCTATGAAAAGGAAATCAATTGAATTCTAAAACACATCAAAGTAATACTTTTTGTCGTCTGGTCCTGAGAACTTCTAAGGATATTTTAAATTGTAGGAGGCAAACTAAAATGTATTACAGAGAAATGAATAACATTAAATAAATCTGACATAACTATCCCAGGCATTAGCATCAAAGATTGCGTTCATTGCTTTCAAGATTGTTGAATTTCCAATCTGTATTTTACTACTCTCTTTTTAAAAATTTTTTTTATTGTTTCCTTTCTTAGATATTTTAAGAGGATTCATTTTAGGTCATGATGATGTTTATTTTTTGTACTTGTTATGTGAACCAAATTAATATTTTAAGTATACAGTTGACCCTCATTGTTCGTGATTTCCCCATTTTAAAAAAATTCTTATTTTTTATTGAAGTGTAGTCAGTTTACAATGTTAGTTTCAGGTGTACAACAAAGCAATTCAGTTTTATATATATATATATACATACATACGTACATACATACATACATACTATGTGAATAGTCATGGGGCATGGGGCAAATTCAAGTTTTGCTTTTTGGAAACTTCTAGAATTTTTTTTCCCAAATATTCTCTGTCTGCCGTTGGTTGAATCCGCAGGTGTGGAGCCCTGGGATCCTGGTCTCAGCCACCACTGTCTGTGGCTATGGAAGGAAGAAACACGGCAGGAAAATCCCAATCATGTAAAACTATAGCTTTAGGGAGTGTCTCACCTGTAACTCTCACTGTCGGTCAAGGTATCAGCGTTGAAAAGCACTCAGATTTTTTTCAGGGTGAAACCAACAATGTAGTTTTAATGCCTCAAGATTTGACAAATAAAGACCCTTCCTTGTCATGTGAAGTTAATTCATCTCATTTCAGAGTTAACGATGAAGACATCAGGCTGATGCTGTGGGATACGGCGGGTCAGGAGGAATTTGATGCCATAACGAAGGCCTACTACCGAGGTATCGTGGGCATTTGTAGTCTGTTCCAACATGTTCTTTTGGCTGAACAAAGACCTTTGCTTTTTTGGCTTCTGCACAAGGGTTGCCCTTAAAGAATGTTTAATTCCAAACCATTTTTTAGATCCCCCATGCCATTATTCTTCTAAAGATCTTGCCGAGTGGTAAACATATACTTTGTATTGTAGCCCGTTTGTCTGTGTTAGCATCAGGGGACTCACGTGGGCCCTCCCGGACCTAGTACGGCAGACCCAGGGGAGTGCCTTCTCGGATTCCAGGGAAGTGAGCGGAAATTAACATAAGGAGAAGTGAAGCCCCTGCAGACAGGGTAGAATTTGGCTATGTCAAGTTCAAGTGCGGGGACCGAGCCTTTTCAGGGCTCTGGGAGTTGAGAGAATCAGGAAGACCACGATGATAGGACTGGAGACCCTAAACTGGGGTGAAATTCCTCTTTTTATGTACCTGGCTTTGCCTCTAAATTCTCAGCATGAAATATATGGGGGTTGTGTGGGGGAGGGAAAAAGTGAGTTGGCTTATTTCTTTTTAAGCTTTTAACAATTTGATATGGCAGTATTCCTTTTCAACTAATATGGTTATTTTTAAGTTTTTCTGTGTCTGTAACTTAAAAAGGCAAAACTGAGTCTACAGTTATCTCAAAGTTTGACTTAAAAAAAGGCAAATCAAAATAAAGTTTGACTTAAAGAAAAAGAAAACTGGTCAAATGTGAAAAATGATTTGATTTGAATATAAATAAAATGGAGAAAGCATGAGAACTGTACAATTCAGTAAATTATTTGGGTCCCTAATTTAAAGAAGACCAGGTAGCTAAAAATATTTTATTTTCCGCTGTAGTTGAGGTATGAGTGCTTTCTCCAATCTTTGCCATAAGACTGTTCAACATTACTATCTTAATTTTTTTTAACTTGGCTCATCCAGTCGGTTGCATACTTCTTGTTTGACTTGTTAGGCATGCACAGATCATACTGTTTCTCTTTCATATGTTTGTTTTGCCAGAAACTAAAAAGAGAGCCCATAATTATTAGTATTTACGTCTTAATTTGCTGTGGGTGATGTTTAAATTTCTTTCCACTTTGTTTCATTTGGACTAAAAGACTTCAAAGAGCTTTGATGCTCCTGTACTTAATGTTCTAACTCAAAACAATCGTATATGTATAAATAGATCTGTTAAAAGCTTTTCTTAAAATGTAACCTTTTTAGCCAACTGTGTCAAAGGGGCACAGAGAATGGGGTGCTGAGATGAGTCTTAGGTGCCAGCTCTTCTCCCTTGCTTACCAATTAGGGGACAGACGGTGTGATGTTACGTGAATTGAGAAGCGGCACATTGAACACGCTTCTGTGCTTTCCTTTGGGTTCTATCTTGATGCTCTTGGTTGCTGACAGCAGAAAAGCAGTTTCAAACTGACTCACTGTTTGTTGACTTGCTAGTGCGAGCAGAGTGGCTTTCAGGCGTGGTTTGTTCTGACTGTAACCTCCCTGATCCTGTGGGCTTGCCATCCTCCCCACGTGGGGTTCCTCCTCCTGCTGATCTTCCTCTTGGTTGCAAGATCGCCACCACCAACAGTGGAAGCCATGTGCTTTGTTCACTTCCTTGGGGACACAGAGTTACTTCCCACAAAGGTGGATCTAAAGTCCTGAGCTTTTATCTGATTAGACCACCCTTGACCAGATTACAGTAAGTAGTTAGAGGAGTGTGATTACCCTAATTGGCTTGGTGCACTGGGGCCTCCCCCGAGTGGAGGGTAGGGTTATTGGCCTAAACCATAGGGTACAATGGGGGAGAGGTGTTCTCAGGGAGAGGGGAGAACTGGATGGCAGCTAGACAACCAGGTAATATCTGCAGATACAGATCAGATGATGATGTAGTTAAATGTAAATAAAGGCTAGGAGGAAAAGATAAGGGTGGGAAGAATGAATTAAGATAAGGATTTAGTGTGTCTCTTATAAAATTATGACATACTGATTTATGTCCTAGAAATGTATTACTCAAGATGCATAAAAATTATAAAAGTTATTATAGTTCATTTAAAAGACCTATTATATAAAGACCATTGCTTAAAGTTATCATTGTATTCTTAGAGTGCTGGCTTAATTGTATAGTGAGACATGTTGAAAGGTGACGTCCTTGTAAATAGGGTAGAACAGAGCGCAGATCATATTAGGAGGCCTTTCGGATCCCAGATGACTCTTAAACTCTTGAGAAAGCCCACCCTAGGCAGTAGGAACCACACTTAGCACAGAAAGTTATATACAGCATAAAATGGACTTTTGTTATAGTTTTTTTTTACTGTGACTTGGTTATGTGGGAAAACATGCTCCTGACCAGTGGTGTATGGAAGCGAGCTTATAGCCTTGAGGCCTGTTATGTGAGATTATGCGCATAAGCGGAAGAAGACTTTTTTTAACAAAATAACTTTCACAAAACAAAATTTTTAGAAATAAAATAGCTCTGGAAAATAAGCTATTTATAAATTATAATTATATCTATACTTCAGTAATAATTATAATTATAAAATGCAAGAATTAGGGAACAACCGAATTAGACTATGCAGGTCTCAGGTTTGTTTTGAAATTATCTGAGCTTGGAATCTGGGATAGATTGGTTCATTGAATAATTTGTGTGCTTTAGATTATATAGAGTGTCAAAAAGGGAAAGGGATAGCATTTAAATCCACAGTAATATCTACAATAGTATTTTTAAAGCCTTGCATTTCTGATTGGCCTTTGCTGGTATTCTCCAGAGCAGTGTTTCTTAAACTTTAATGTGCACATGAATCCTCTGGGAGCTTGTTAAAAATGCAGACTTAATTTAGTAGATCTGTGCATGGCTCTGAAATTCTGCATTTCTCTGACCTCCCGGGTGACCTGGGTGCTGCTGGTTCTCAGAACCAGCCTAGAGACCAGACTGTCTTGTAAGCTGTTCCAGTGATGGAGGACAGTCACCCTCTGCACCTTATGTGTTGTGGTGGGTAGTTTCTGAATTGCATTAAAATATAGTCACCTTTTGGGAATGATGTTATTAATTGGGAATAAATACTTGCTGTTGGTGATCCTATCGCTGACAACAAATTTATTCAGATCTCTGTATTTCTGACGTGTGGGTAAGTGGTAGTCTGTTAACTATTAGCAAGGACCCATTTGTGGGTGGCGTACCGCTGTCTGTGATGATGGGGAACTTTCCGTGGTGCGATTCTCAGGGTAGGTAGCGCTGAAAGAAGATAGAACAGTAGGAAAATAAAGGTCTTTGTGAATTATATGAACAGGAAACACAACTGCCTTTGAATGTCAGCAGAATATCAATAGCAGAGAAATGAAAGCATTAACTCTCCTGAAGATGGCTGGTACCGACGCAGAGCTGGAGGTCCAGGGACGAAGCGACTGGGAGCAGTGTAGGGCCCATGTCGAATGAAGAGGTGGTTGGTGCGTCGAACAGGCACAGCTCATGAAGGTCCCAAAGTGCAGCTTCTGTGTGTGGGCCTCCCCACCCCTTTATGTTTTATTAGGCAGTAGAAGGAGGGGAGGTCCTTTCTTGATGGTACCTTCAGCTCCCGTCTGTTCTGGTCACTCTGAAGCAATTTTCCTCAACCAGCTCAGTGATTTCCAGTCACGAACATAATCTCAATTTGGCATTCGAACAGCCAGTCCTGGGGCGGCAGTCAACACTCCAAATGTAATTTGGCATTAAACCTCTCCTGCCCGGGGTTTGTGCAGGTCAGTCCTTGTGGTCTGTGAGGGGAGTGGATTCCCATTGTTTGTTTTTGTTCTCTGATTGCTGTGGCTAGGACTTCCAAACCTGTTGAATAAAAGTGGTGAGAGTGGGTATCCTTGTCTTGTTCCTGATTTTAGAGGAAATGCTTTCAGCTTTTCACCATTAAGTATGATGTTAGCTGTGGGTTTGTCATATATGGCCTTTATTATGTTGAGATATGTTCCCTCTGTGCCCACCTTCTGGAGAGTTTTTATCAAATGGATGTTGAATTTTATCAAAAGCTTTTTCTGCATCTATTCAGATGATCACATGGTTTTTATTCTTCAATTTGTTAATATGGTGTATCACTGATTAATTTGAGGATCTTGAAAAACCCTTGCATCGCTGGGATAAATCCCACTTGATCGTGGTGTATGATCCTTTTAATGTATTGTTGGAGTCAATTTGCTAGGATTTTGAGGATTTTTGCATCTGTATTCATAAGTGATATTGGCCTGTAATTTTCTTTTTTTTGTGATATCTTTGCCTGGTTTTGGTATCAGGGTGACGGTGGCCTCATATAATGAGTTCATAAGTGTTCCTTCCTCTGCAACTTTTTGAATAGTTTCAGAAGGATAGGTGTTAACTCTTCTTTAAATGTGTTTGGTAGAATTCACCTGTGAGACCATCTGGTCCTGGACTTTGGTTTTTTGGGAGTTTTTAAATTACTGATTCAATATCAGTACTGGTAATTGGTCTCTTCGTATTTTCTGTTTCTTCCTGATTCAGTCTTGGCAAATTGTACTATTCTAAGAAACTGTCTGTTTCTTCTGTGTTGTTCTTTTTGTTGGCATATAGTTGCTCATAGTAGCCTCTTATGATCCCTTGTATTTCTGTGTGTTGGATGTTGTGACTTCTCCTTTTTCACTTCTGATCTTATTAATTTGGGGATTCTCCCTTTTTTTCTTGATGAATCTGACTAAAAGTTTATCAATTTTGTTTCTCTTTTCAGAGAACCAGCTTTTAGTTTCATTGATTTTTTCTATTGTTTTAGTCTCTATTTCTTTTATTTCTGCTCTAATCTTTATGATTTCTTTCCTTCTGCTAACTTTGGGTTTTGTTTGTTCTTCTTTCTCTAGTTGCTTTAGGTGTAAGGTTAAGTTGTTTGAGATTTTTCTTGTTTCCTGAGGTAAACTTGTATTGCTATAAACTTCCCTCTTAGCTTTGGCTGCATCCCAGAGATTTTGGGTCATTGTGTTTATGTTTTCATTTGTCTCAAAGTATCTTTTTATTTCGTCTTTGATATCTTCAGTGATCCATTGGTGGTTTAGTGGCATATTGTTTAGCCTTCATGTGTTTGCAGTTTTCTTTTGGAGGGGGTAATTAGGTTTATTTATTTATTTTTGTTTTCATATTTTTCATCATAGGTTACTATAAGATATTGAATATAGTTCCCTGTGCTATACGGTATAATTTGTGTTCATCTATTTTATATATGGTAGTTATTATCTGCAAATCTCAAACTCCCAATTTATCCCTTTCCACCTCCTTCCCCCTCTGGTAACCATAAGTCCATTTTCAATGTCTGTGAGACTGTTTCTGTTTTGTAAATAAGTTCATTTGTCTTTTAGATTCCACATATAAGTGATATCATAATGGTATTTTTCTTTCTCTTTCTGGCTGACTTCACTTAGAATGATGATCTTTAGATCCATCCATGTTGCTGCCAATGGCATTATATTATTCTTTTTTGTGGCTGAGTAGTATTCCATTGTATAAATATATCAAAGCTTCTTTATCCAGTCATCTGTCGATGGACATTTAGGTTGTTTCCATGTCTTGGCTATTGGAAATAGTGCTGCTGTGAACATTGGGGTGCATGTGTCTTTTCGAATTAGAGTTCCCTTCAGATGTCTACCCAGAAGTGAGATTGCCGGATCATATGGTAGGTCTGTTTTTAGTTTTTTGAGGAATCTCCATACTGTTTTCTATAATGGCTGCACCAAACTGTGTTCCCACCAACAGTGTAGGAGGGTTCCCTTTTCTACACACCCTTTCCAGCATTTATTGTTCATGGACTTTTAAATGATGACCATTCTGACTGTTGTGAGGTGATACCTCATTGTAGTTTTGATTTGCATTTCTCTGATAATTAGTGACATTGAGCATTTTTTCATGTGCCTATTGGCCATTTGTATGTCTTCATTGGAGAATTGCTTGTTTAGGTCTTCTGCCCATTTTTTGATAGGGTTGTTTGTTTTTTGTTGTTGTTAAATTCTATGAGCTGTTTATATATTCTGGAAATTAGGCCTTTGTCAGTTGCATCATTTGCAAATATTTTCTCCCATTCTGTAGGTTGTCTTTTTGTTTTGCTTATAGTTTCCTTTGCTGTGCAAAAGCTTATAAGTTTAATTAGGTCCCATTTGTTTATTTTTTTCGGTAGACTGCCCAAGGAGAACATTGCTAAGATTTATGTCGGAGAATGTTTTGCCTGTTTTTTTCCTAAGATTCATCATACCTTGTCTTATATTTAAGTCTTTAAGCCATTTTGAGTTTATTTTTGTGTATGGAGTGAGGGAGTGTTCCAACTTCATTGATTTACATGCTGTTATCCCATTTTCCCAACACCACTTGCTGAAGAGACTGTCTTTTCTCCATTGTATATTCTTGCATCCTTTGTCAAAGGTTAATTGACCATAGGTCTATGGGTTTATTTCTGGGCTCTCTGTTCTGTTCCATTGATCCATGTCTGTTTTTATGCCAGTACCATGCTGTTTTGATTATTGTAGCTCTATAGTATTTTCTGAAGTCTGGGAGGGTTATTCCTCCAGCTTCGCTCTTTTTTCTTCAATATTGCTTTGGCAGTTCTGGGTCTTTTGTGATTCTATGTAACTTTTAGGATTGTTTGTTCTAGTTCTGTGAAAAATGTCCTGGGTAATTTGATATGGATTGCATTAAATCTGTAGAGTGCCTTGGGCAGTATGGCCATCTTAACGATACTGATTGTTCCAGTAGTATGGGATCTTTCCATTTTTTTTAAGTCCTCTTTAATTTCCTAGTGCACTTCATGTTGTCCCAGAGTTCTCTTAAACTGTCCTCATTTCTTCTTCTTTTTTCTCTTCTGTGGTACTGATTTCCATTAATCTGGCTTCTAGCTCACTGATCTGTTCTTCTGCCTCATTTATTCTATTTTTGGTTCCTTCTAGTGTACTTTTCATTTCAGTGATTGTATTCTTCAATGCTGTTTGGGTGTTCTTTATATTTTCTAACTCTTTGCTAAAAACCTCACCCTCTGCAACTATACTCCTCCCCTGTTCTCTGAACATCGTGATTCACCATCATAACTTTAAACTCTTTCTCAGAGATTGCCTGTCTCCTCATCACTTACTTTTTCTGGGATTTTATCTTGTGCCTTGGCCTGGGAGATACTCCTCTGATGCTTATATTGTTGATCTTTCTATTTGTATTTTTAGGTAGGTCAGTTATATTTCTTGACCCTGGAGAGGTGGCCCTCAGTGAGTGATGTCCTGTGTGTCCCAGAAGTACACTCCTCTCTTGTCACCCAAGGGCCAGGGTGCAGCTGGTCCCTGGTAGAGTCTGGCCTGTGTTTGTGGATTCCTTCCATAGGCTATGGGATTGTTGTTTCCTTACCGCTGGTATCTGCCCCCTGATGGGTGAGGCTGAACTGGAGGCTTATGCAGATTTCCTGGCTGGAGGAGTGATGCCTGCCCACTGCTGGGTGGAGTTTGGTCCTGGACCAGTGGTGGGTAGGGCTGTGTTCTCACCCAGTGTGCTGTTTGGCCTGAGGCTTCCCTACAGGCTGTTGGTTGGGGCTGGGTCTTGGTGCTGAGGACCCAAGTAAGAAGTCAGCCTCCAGGAAAGGTCTTGTAGATGAACACTCTTGGAATGTCCACCACCAGCTTTTATGTCCCCTGGGTGAGCCGCAGCCACCTGCTATGTCCCCAGAATACCTTCCAAAATCAGCAGGCAGGTCTGACCCAGGTTCTGTGAAATCACTGCCTCTGCCCTTGAACCCAGCACACATGATTCTGTGTGCTCTTCCTAACTTGAACAAGTGTCTTTGTTTCCCCAGTCCCTTGGGGCTCCTGGAGTTAAGTCCCGCTGGCCTTCAAAACCAGACGTCCTGAGGTCTCCTTCCCCCACTGCCTGAACCTCAGGCTGGGGAGCCTGACGTGGGGCTCAGAACTCTCACTCCTGTGGGAGGGCCTCTGTGGCTTTATTCTTCAGCTTGTAGATCATCCACCCCGGGGGTATGAGGCCCGATTATATAGAGAGCACGCCTCTCCTGCTGTCCTGCTGTGGTCCCCTCTTTATGTGTCCAGTTAAAGATATTTTTTGCTAGGCCCCAGTCTTTTTTCCAAATGCTTGTCTAGCAGTCAGTTGTGGTTTTGCTGTAGTGAGGGGAGGCAAGCTCGTGGTCCTACTCCTTTTTCTCAGTTCTTAGAAAAAATTCATGAAAAGCTTGAGGGAGTTTCAGAGTTGTGTAATGGGTTTCTAGGCATTTTCTTTATAAATTCCGCAAATTTAATTCGCACACATTTTGGAATCTGGTATTTGTCGTCTGTTTTATTGATACCTCAGTCAAAGTTTTGTAAAAAGGGTCTTTTTTTTAACTTATTTTAGAATATAATAGAAAAGCATTGGGGTTTTTTTTTTAGGGTTTTCCTAAACATAAAAGAACTATAATGCATCACAGTTTTATCTGGATGGATGGATAGCATTCAGTTAGAGGAATTTAAAACAAGTAGTTGTCCAGCATTTGTCAGAATTATCATGACTGTGAAAGTAATCCAAGTTGTTTGTTTTGTTGCTTGTTTTTCATTTTGGCAGTATATTTGGGTTTGGTAAGACGAGGTGGTTGCAGTATGCAGCGTAAAGACTGAGTAGCAGGTGAACCGCCCTTCCTCAGAGATGTGTGTACCACTGATTCTCTTGTATGACTTTCTTCTGTCATTTTAGGGCAGGTTTTATAAATCTCCTTTTCTCCAGCGGTTTAATAGTCACGCATTCTTTTTGTTCTTTGAGTGATTGCCTTTGATGTAACACACTGTCTGGGTGTCCCCTCCCCTCAACAGATGGTCGGGGGCGGGGTTTATTTGGGAGGTGATCCCAGACCAGGACCCATAGGCTGTGTTCATGAGCCAGTTATTAATATGGGCAGTTGGGGTCCATCTCCGTGAGGAAGCCCAGAGACCGCCTCCCGGTGACCGCAGTGAGGCCGAGGTTTTCATCCCCCTCCCAACCAGGCGTCGCATCTCCTTAGGGATGCACTAAATCAGGGCCCTCCTGAAGCACCAGAGGCAGCCCAGGCAGGAAAGTAGACCCCCTGCAGCAGCTGCCGGAGGGTGGGGTCCTGGAAACAGGCCTGTCCTCCAGGGCTGCTGGGACCATGCAGGCCGAGCGCACCTTGTTCCCGTCCCTTGAGGGCTTAACTGGACCCTGGTCAGTCCTCCTCTTCCCCGGGCACTTCCCCGTTCCTTTGGTCTCTCTCCACGAAGTACCCCACTAAATGATTTTGGGTTTTATGAACGTACTTTTTCTTTTATCCTTTCTGTCTTGATTTTTTAAACAGCAGTGTGCTTTTCTTAGTTAATCATTCTTGGTACGTGTATCTCTGGTACCACTTGCTTCGTTTTTGTTGTTGTTTTAATGTGCTTCTCTAAGAGTTTTTTGGTTTGTGTCTGAGACCTTGTATACCTGGAAATACCCTATTAGACCCTCAAATTTAAATGGCAGTTGACTGGATATAAAATGCTAGGTTTGAGGTTGACAGAGTTTTATAGTAAAGAAGAGTTTCTTAAAGCATGATTAAATAATGTTTTGCTTATAGTTTAAGCAATATTAGAGTTCAAGTAAATATGGATTTACTTTTCAGTATTGTAGTGTGATGGCTCCAGTTTTATTTCTCCTTAAATTCTGAGAAAGTCTCAGAGTGTGCCTCTTAATCTGCCTGGGCCCCACCCCTGAGCTGAGCTGTGGGTAATTAATTTATTGTGTTGGTTTAAATCCTGTTCTAAAGCAGGAAGGACTTTTCCAGAATCCTCTGCTTTTACAGTAATTGGGAACTGCTGGTCTTCTCCTTCATTAGTTGTTCTTTGGCTTTCTCCCCTATTCCCTCATGTGGTGAACGGAGCTTTCCTGGCCCTAGAGTGTCTTAGGTGGCCCTGGTGTGTGTGTCTGGATTCTTAGTAGGAAACTCTTGGACCTGAGGGGTCTGAAAGTCAGGAGTAACAGTGAGAAATCCTCTTGCCTCCAGGACGGGTTTCTCTTGTCACCTGCTTCTGTCCACGCTGCCTGATTCAACTGCTGATCATTTATGAAACCCTCTCCCAGAAGGTTGCTGCTTATTTTTAATCTTAGATATTATCAGCTTAATGTGATAGTTGATGGTTAAAATATCGTCAGTCAGTGTAGCATGGGTATTATGCAGTCGAACAGGGTGAAAACCTGAACTTCTTTTCTCTTGGTTAAATGTAAATATTTTTCTCTTGTCACTGGTGCTTTTTTATTTAACTGAAGTAGAGTCAGTTTCTGGCATACAGCAGCATGTCGCAGTCGTGCATATCCATACATAGGTTCATTTTCATATTCTTTTTCATTAAAGGTATTACAAGATATTGAATGTAGTTCCCTGTGCTGTACAGAAGAAATTTGCTTTTTATCTTTTTATATGTAGTGGTTTTCATTTGCACATCAAACTGCCAAATTTATCTCTTCCCCCGGGTGACTATAAGATTATTTACTGTGTCTGCAAGTTGGCACTAGTTCTTTTTCAGGGAGCAGGGTGGGGCGTGGTGATTATGTTTATTTATTTAATTATTATCATTATCTTTAGAGGAGGTACTGGGGATTGAACCCAGGACTTCAAGCATGCCAAGCACACCTCTGCCACCTGAGCTATATCCTGCCCCCGGCACTGGTTCTGAAAGTACCTTCCTTAGCATCACTGGTACTCTACGAGAATAAAATAGTACAGATTTTTTTAAAAAAGTAAATAGAATGAGAAAATTATTTTTTTCTCATAGATTTTTCTTTAATCAGTGTTAGAAGAAACTAAGAAGCAAATGACAATGGGGAGGGTATAGCTCAAGTGGTAGAATGCATGCTTGGCATGCATGAGGTCCTGGGTTCAATCCCCAGTACCTCCTCCAAGAATAAATAAATAAACCTAATTACCTCCCCCCACCAAAAAAAAAAAAAAAGCAAAGACAGCTGTTACCGGGAAGAAGCAGGTAGCAGCCGGTCATTCATGCCTCCTTTCTCTTCTCTCTGGCCCTTGTAATGTCATGAAACATCAGCATTTTGTGGTTCCACAAAGAATCAGTATAGCTGTGACGCTTGTACAAATTTGAAAGTCACTGTTCTTGGTAAAAATTGGTTCTTTGAATTAGAAAATGGAGTTTATATGTTAAAAAATAAGCAGGGCTACAAAGATAAGTTCAATATTTATTTACATAAAGATTGTTTTGAATACATGAAAGTTCCCCTCACCCTACGGAGGACTGTCTTGTTAACACAAGTAACATTTCTATTCTGTGACCTCACAGGAGCCCAGGCTTGCGTGCTTGTCTTTTCCACCACAGACAGGGACTCTTTCGAAGCAATCTCCAGCTGGAGAGAGAAGGTGGTGGCTGAAGTTGGAGACATCCCAACCGTCCTTGTGCAAAACAAGATTGACCTCCTGGATGACTCTTGTATAAAGAAGTAAGTAAGGGGTCTGCTCTTGAGGGGGCAGTGGTAGTTCTGCATAGTTAAAACCTGTTTTAATTTTTGCATAGACTTAACAAAATTTAGGAACGTTTCTGAAAAGACTGCCTTATACTTAAAAGTTCTGTGAGCTAGTCTCTGTGATTGATTTGGGTTAAAAAAAGTTCATACTGAACCATAAGTAAGGAGAATTAAAGGAATCATTTTGAAGGCCCTGTGAGAATTCCAGCCTTAGGTCCCTGCAGCACAAATCAGGTCTTCACGTGAGGTCAAATCTAGACAGGGTGAATGTTAAGAAAAACGTCCTTAGATCTTCTGATATCTAGGATAAGTATGTTGATGAGTTTAAACTGGTAAGCAGCTTGGATTCATATTGTTTTGTATGTTCAGAACAATTATGCTCAAATTTGTGAACAGAGTTTAGCGTCCAGATAATTTGTCTATAAGTATTTGCTTATTGCATTATTAACATTTTGCTGGCTTTGAAGATCTTGGCTTGGTTTTTACCTTATTTTTTTTTTAACATGTTCTTGTATTAGCCATCTATTGCTGCATAACAAATCAGCCCAAAACCTAGTGGGTTAAAATAGCACATTTATTATTTCCCAGTTTTTGTGGGTCAGGAATTGGGGAGGGCTTGGCTGATGGTTCTGGTTGAGTTTTTCCCGAGGTTGCTGTCAAGACGTTGCTGGGGCTGGAGGGTACGTGCGGGGAGGTCTCCCTCACGTGGCGGTGGGCAGGAGGCCTCAGCTCCCAGCCTCGCGGGCCTCCCCATCACAGCATGTGATCCAGGAGAGGCCACGGCCAAGGCCAAGGCAGAAACCACTCTGTCTCTTATGACGGAGTCTCGGAAGTCACACCCACCACTTCCGAGTGTGCTCATCACACAGACCAGTGTGGTTCCAGGGTGGTTGGGGGGGGTGTGGTAGGATTTGGGGGACCATTTCAGGGAAGCAGGAGTCACGATGAAAGTAAAATTAGGAGTCCACGCTTGTAGACACACCAGTGTACTGACTTCAGCAACAAAGTAGTTTCACAGCCAGTAAGAGTAAAGTAAGTAAATGCAGTAAGACTTCCAGAGCAGGGTTAAATTCAAGTGTTTCTAAAAGCAGAAGAGAGAAAATTAAAGTATTAAATAAAGAAAAATGATACTTAACCGTTTTAAGGCTGGAGTTTAGTGAGTTTATAGAAAAGTGTCTTTACAGTTACAGTGTGGTGGCTGGTGTTTGTCCCCCAGAGTAGTGAAAACCGGAAATCCCGTTCAAGCCCCAAGAACGTAGCTTTCGACTGGTCTGGCAGGTCTGACCCCCGCCCCAAGCTGTATTCAGTAGATGTAATAAAAGTGACTTTTTAAAATAAATGTATTAGAAAGTAGCTTTATATGCATTTTTAAAATTGCTGCGCAGTGAGGAGGCTGAGGCCCTGGCGAAGAAGCTGAAGCTGAGGTTCTACAGGACGTCGGTGAAGGAGGACCTGCACGTGAGCGAGGGTAAAGCGCCTGCTTAAGCCTCGACACAGGAAGTCGCTCTGCTCTTCTTGTGCCTTTTTTTAATTTGGAAATCATACTGGTAACGAGAATAGAATTTTCTTGTCATGGATCATTAAGTAAAATTTAAAGGCTGGATGCTGCTTTGGGTTAGTCCTTAATTATGCACTGATGTCTTTGAATAGTTGTTACTCTGCAGCAAAACCCTGGCAGACTCGTTTTGTTTTTTGTCTTTAAAATTACAGCTGGACATATGTGAGTGCTCGTGCGTGCGTGCTCCTGATGCGTGCCTCCTAAGATCGCTGCATTGTCCTGGGACCCACAGGAGTGGGCGCCCTGCTAGGCAGTTCCAGTGACCTTAACTTGTTAGTGACACTTCCTAGGTTAAGACAGTGGGGTTAGGGGAAGATGGTGGCTCGTTTTCTCGTTCCAGGATGGCTGCTCATTTTATTAGGCTGCAGCCCGACGGTTGCTCCCGTGCCCTCTGAGTAGTACTTTTCACCTAGAGAAGGTGACATCTTTTTAAGGCTGAGTCATTTAGTTTTGCTGAGTACTAATCACTTTTCGAGTTCTGAGAACTAAAGAGCCTGTGACAATGAGTAGCATTTTCTTTCTTTGCTGATGAAGTGCCGCTGGGCACTTACTAGTACCATCACTGTACTTCAGTATCACTCAGGTAAGTTTCAGAAGTTGAATTTTTTCAGCTAGATTATATACTTGTAATTTAATTTTAAATTTGTTTAGTAAGTGTAAATATTGTAGTAAGTGATGTGAAATAACAGATTTTACGTGCATAAATTGTACTGACTTGGTAAGGTTTTTGTTTTTGCTTTCATTCTAGTTTTTAAATATTTGGCAGAAAAATACCTTCAAAAACTTAAACAACAGATAGCTGAGGGTCCAGAGTCGGTGCATTCAAGTAGGAACAAGATTGGTAAGTACCTGGGGAGTCTTAGCCCCGCGTCCACCTGGGAGACTTCCTTTCTGTTCGTTAGTGTCATGCTTGCCGTTTTTTGTTTTTAGTGCGGTGTGCTCGACTGGAAAGTGTTAGAACAGTGATTATTGAACTTAGGAGTATCAAGTCTCTTATTAAAAGGTATATTGAGTTAAAAGATACTTGATGAATTTTCGAAGCCCATCCGATGCATTGACAGCAGGGAGGACTTTCTGTAGAGGCCTGTCCTTCTGAACCCTTGTTTCCACACCTTTCCCCTCTCCTGCCGCCTTGCTGATCACCCACCCCTGGTGTTTAACCAGTGTGGGTGGAGTTCCGCGTTCCCTGAGGATCACTCAGCTCTCCGCCTCTCACTGTGGCCGCGGCTCCTGGGAAGGTGCGCACCTGCTCTCTGCCCTGAGGGTCCTGTGCGAGGTCTCCTGAGGACCCCTGTCTGCAACCCATCCCTCACTACACACACATACACCCATAGCATTTTCTGGACCTATTTTACCTTTTCTTTACTCTCCCCTTCTTAATGCATGTGCTCCTCCTGGCAGACATGGTTCTCAAGCGCCCTGAGAAACGACGGGCAGTCGTGACCAGCTGCTCTCTGATCTGGGCTCCTGGGCCCACCCATCTCCTTCCAGGACGCAGAGCAAGGCCCTCCCTGCGGTAGATTCTCGCCGGGGAACCCGTCACATGCGGGTCTCTCCTCCTAGCTTGTAAAAACAGTTTGGTCCACCTCGCTGTGTGGCCTCAGGCCCCACTGTCCCACAGTGCACCCCATTTACTGTTCCCCCAGTAGGCCCACGTCTCCTGGGCCCCTCGGGGCCACCTTCCTCACTTTGCTTCTGCGGCTCTTCCATCAACAGTGAGCTCCCTTCCCATCTGTCAGAGAACTGCGCGTTCCTCGAGGACTCTCCAGAAGGCTCTCAGCTGTCTGTCAGCTGAAACTACGGCCTTCACTTCTCTAAAACAGACCTCACTACAGGGCATTGCCAGGTCCTTGAAGTTATATGATGTGGAGTTAAATAAGTGAAGTTACTAAAATGATCGTATTTTCAGATCCAAATTTCAAAAATAGGTTGTTAGTGAACAGTTGCAGAACAGCGCGTGGAGTATGTCCCCGGTTGGGTAGCAAAGGGAGGAAGAGAGAATACATAAGCACATCTGCCCTCAGATGCGCCAGCTCTCTTGAGAGGATGCATAGGAGCACTGACACAGCGGCGGGGCAGTGGTGGGCTGGAAGGGAGACTTCACTGTCGCGCCTTCTGTGCCCTGCGAACTTCCAACCACGTGTGCTGGCCATTAAGAATAAGTGAAATGAAAACAAAAGCTTAAAGTGTGAATGCTTGCAAATACTACTGAGTTACTAAGAAGCTGGGCGCACAGGGCACAGTAGGTACCCTGAGGTGGATCAGTGTCGATCTCTGTGTTTCCCTCCATTTACGCAGGTGTCTTTAGCGCATCTGGTGGAAGTCACTTGGGTCAGAATTCAAGCACCCTTAATGGTGGAGATGTCATCAATCTTAGACCCAACAAACAGAGGACCAAGAAAAACAGAAATCCTTTTAGCAGCTGTAGCATACCCTAAAACATCTTAGGGAGAAAGAGGATTGAATTACATTGTGCGGCAAGACGGACATCCGGCTGTCGTGGTATGTGACACGATTTCGCAGCAGACTTTGCACTCAGTGGCTCTCTGGAAGTTGACGGGCTTAATTGTTCCGCAGTGCTTTTCAGGATGGAGCAAGATCTTTGGTGGAAAACTTACTGCCCTGTGGACTCATTTTAATTTTTTTTTACATTAGACGAAGCTTCTCCTGTTTTTGAAGGAATGCTATAAGAAATAGCAGAAACAGGTTTTGCTGAATTTTAAATGCTGGAAAACATAAAGGAAATGCCTAAATACATTGGTACAGATTTTAATATTATGGGCCAAGGAAAGACAGCGAGCCTTCTTTCTCTGAGATTGGTCATCTCGCTTTTCGGGAAATGGTATTGGACCTGAACACTTACAGAAAATGCTACCGAAAGGTAACCCTCTGATCTTGCCAGAGTGCGTCCGTGTGTACTCTGGCGATGTCCCTTGTGCAATATCCGTAGACGCTAGAATGTGGGGTGCGCACGCCGACGCCTGGTACTGAAGTGAGCTGGAGGGGAGTGTAGTGTTTAAGGACACGTAGACTCTCATTCATTCATTCATAGAACCATTGACCATTCTGTCTTTATTTTTAATAAGAAATTCCAGACATATATTTTGCAAAGTGAGCTCAGATTTTAAAAGTGCTTTGTGCCAAAAAAATCATACCTAACTTTCAGTGCTTTACCTGAATTTGTACTGTTTATAAAGTCTTTTAAGAGCAGTTTTCCTCTCTGCCAGGGTGGATGACAGGAGGATAAATGTCTTAGTGCTGGAGCAGCTCCCAGGTGGGACTGGCCTTCCGCACGCCTGGCGGGTCCTTCAGGAGAGACGCAGTGGCCGCGGGGACTCCCCATCCTGTGCGTTCGGCCGCGCCCCCAGCACCTTTTGCTGCTGACAATGCAACTTTGAACTTATAGGATTATGCTAACAATTTTATAAAATGCACAAGAAATGATCTGTTGTCTTAATCCTTATGACGGATTTTATAACGCCCTGCAACACTAAAGCATCTTTTTGTTTACACGTTTTTTGTACGGTATTTTAAAATTATCATTTAAAAATTTCTATAGCCTTCCATTTGTACAGCACTTTCTCAAGAGCTCTGTCAGCACCAAGTGCAAAGTAACTTCTTTTAAGAAATGATTCTAATATGTAATCATGTGACGGGGCATAAATTTTGTTACTTGGGACAGTGGCTTTCCCACTAAGATAATTGCATGAACTCTGTTAAAATTGACCGTCATTTCATCACTGACTTTGTTTTTAAACCCTTGCAATATACCTGGTTTTTACAGGATTTTAAAATATGTAAACATAACTTCTCAGAAAATGTGTCGTGAAGTCACTCCTCATTTGGGCTGAATGCATGTTTTATATATTCCTTTTGTATGTTTCTCTCTGTTTTGTTAAGTCTTCCGTCCGCACCGCCCTCATCCCTGCCCAAGTTCATGTTGAGAACAGAATAGGATTTTCTGGGGCGTGTCGTTGAGGGGTCAGGAGTGAGATGTGTGCTCCTCTTAATAGTGACATGCTGGCACCATCTATTTCAGAGTGATAAAAAGGTCTGTTTTTCTGTCCTCAGTGGTTACCACCCCCGTTGCTGGCAGTGGGCTGGGTATGGGGAGAACCTCGGCTCCTCATGGTGGGGCCTTTATGGCCGTCTTCCCTTTCCTACTCTCTGGAAATACAGTGTCTTTAATCTTCGCACAAAATATATTTTGCAGCAGATAGATGGTCTTTAGTAGCAGAAAAATCCCGTTATGTAAAAGGTTGTAGTTCTGTTTCACGTTAATTCAATGTGTGTATATAGAAGTTCGTTATTTTTCTATATAAAAAATGTAATCTCTGATGATGGTTGCAGTTCCCCCGATACTCGTAATATAATTTTATGTGCTTAGTTTTGTCCTTTTTTTTTTTTAACAACTAAAGAGAGATCTTTGTTCCACATTTGAATTTTTTATTTGCACCTCTGTATTTTAAACCCAACCATAGTCATTTTAAATAATTAAGTAGGCCTGAAAAATCAATCACAAGTGACCTGTCAAATACCTTCTCCATTTAATTCCTTCTAAAACCTTCAAAACTGACGTTAAGTTGTAACTGTCAGTCCCTACTGAACCACAGACGCGAGAGGAAGCTTGTCCGAGACCCCAGCACGCTGTGCACCGGTGGGCCGGGCTCATCTCCAGCGCACAGATGGAGGGCGGGGAGCGGTGGCCGTGTCCCCCTCGGGTCCCTCCTCCGCTCCGTGTGCCCACCGAGGTGATAGCATGTGAGACAGGCGACGTAACTAAATAAAACCTGGCTGAACGGTTCCCTTCTTACCTGCCCCAAGTTGCTGGCTCTCTTGTACTTCTTCAAAATAAAGTAAAACTGACAGCCCGAAGGAGGCGCCGTCCCCTCACCAGGGACTGAGTCGCGCGCTTGTCCAGTTGTCGCAGGAGCCTGGGCCCCTGGGCCCCGGCTCCCGGGGGCTGGGCCTTCTCTGAAGACCGTGGAGTTGGGCATTGGCCTCAGGACCTGACTCGCAACTTCAGGTGAACTGCTTCAACGTCAGAAGTCGTTAACTGTCAGCATCCTTTTTAAAACCTTTGAAGTAGCTACTGGTAACTTGCTGAAGTGTCCCCATTACCACATCATTAGGGTGTCTGCTTCTCTGAAAACAAAATGAACTGAAACTTTGTCCCGCACCGCGGTCAGGCAGATTTACTCAGTCCTAGTATCAGTCATGAATCGCACGAGTACTCGCTTAGGTTCTCACCCCATCGTGGGAGCCTGTCACACAAGTGAGCCTATTTGCTGACAGGAAAAGCCTGAAGCCGCAGTGGGGCCTGACGCGCCCAGGCCCCTGGGTGACTGACTGTAAGAACCTTAACCAGGCAGTGTTTCCTTTTCTTCTCTCTCGGAAGATCTGTAGGGTGTTGGTAAAGGGTCTCCTAAAAACAGAAACTTCGGGTTTAGAGGAAAACTGAAGCCCCGTCTGTATTTTCATTACCACTCAGTACTGCTTGTGCACATCTGAGTGGGAAGCCGCTGTGTGTGCGGCTGTTGGTTGCACGTGTGCCCTCAAGCTTAGTTTAGCACATACGCCTCAATAACAATGTCATGAAAGATGAATGCGGGCAAGCAGCAAGTGAATGCGTCTCAACACGAGAATTTTGTGACCTGTGTCACCAGTGTGGGACCAGACAGCAAAAGGCATAAAGTGACTTCTTTATAAATATGTCATCTTTCAGGTACTCTGCCAATATTTAGCATATTTATTTTATTGATACTGAATGCAACTTAGTAGCACTGTGATTTAGACCATTTTGCTTTGGAAGCTGTTTCCCTTCTGATTATCAGCACCATCGTTTTAGAGAAGAGCTGTCTTGTCTCGTTTTGAGGCTTTGTTTCCCGCCCCCGCCCCCCATAATAGACGCGTTTACCTCGTGCTGTGGCACAGCGGCCGCAGCTCAGGCTGACTGCACGGGGGCTTTCTGTGTCGGCCGCGGGCACGGCGCCCGTCAGTCCCTGGCTCACCCTGTGCCTGCGTGTTGCCCCCCCCCCTGCCCTGGCCGGTGTTGTCTTCAGACCTGAGGTCTGGACTGCATTTGGAGATGTGCTCATGGTGCACCCTGGATCCAAGCGCCAGGACAGTTCAGTCTTTTCCGACACCCTCTGTCCAGTGCCTGCGCAAACTGTGCCCCACGTGCCCTGTTCTGCTCACCCCGGGGCAGGGCACGCTAAGCCGGACCGGACCCTTGTCCGCCCAGAGTGCCTGACGCCCCCCTGCTCCCGTGCGGGGCGAGCCTGTCTGTCCCATGCTCCGTGGGGTGAGGTGAAATGAAGGTTTGTGTGACTCTAGGGAGTTTCATTCTCTGAAATTAAATTACACTTCCATTCTTGTAAATAAATAATGAATGGACACAGTGAGGCCCCATGAGCTGGCGGTGGGGCCCTGCAGACCAGGGCCTGGGGCAGCTCTTGGGTCTGCCAAGCGGGGTGAGTACAGAGGAGGCAGAGAAAGGCCTGGGCTGACGTGGGTGAGCGGGAAGGGGGTGCTCCCCAGAGAGGAAGGGCCAGGAAGGGGAGGGGGCAAGTAAAGGATGCCGACAGCCTTTGAGAACTTGAGGAAAACTGGATTGCCTGCTGAATTTTCAGAAAGCTTATAAAGAAAAAGATGGCACCAAAGGAAAACCTGTAACAGCGACCCTGATGGGAGCAGACTAGTCTGACAAGTCAAGAGGCGGCGGCGGCCACGGTATGAGCGACAGTGGCTGTTCCCGCGACGCGCAAAGACTCAGATGAGGCTGCCTCGGGCTGGCGGTGAAAACCAGGACTGTCCTCAGACTGTAACTGCCTTTTATGAAGAGAGACGTAAACGCATAAAACCACTGTGTGAAAACCAGAGTGAAAAGTGCCTTCTGAAGGAGACCACGCTCTGTGCCGTATGCGTCTCTAAGTAAATCTACCTTTACTCAAAAGAAGAAGAAAACTGAAAGAATACCTCCCTTTTAATGAAAACTGAATTTGATGTGTTCATTTTGAAGCAGTGTTTGGGGAAGTTGGAAGTTTTTGTGTATCAACAGCACTAGTTTCTTTGAACAAATGAAAGTGTTCTGGTTGCTTCATTTGTCACAGATAAAAGAACAGTCAATACACTGGCAACCTTGTTAGAGAACAAAGTGCAATCTAAAGGTGTTTTAAACCTAGTATTAGGAAAAAATGCTCAGTGCTGAAAAGCTTTCAGTGAAATAGCTACTCTTTAATTACTGAGGAAAGTATAAATTGATTTAACTTTTATACAAAAAACTGGAAACATACCATTAAAATGTATGTATCCTTTGACCCATTAAATCCCATTGCTGGGAATTGATACAAAGAAAATCAAAAACACAAGAGAGAAGGGGAAAGCTCCACGCACTCAAGTACGTGGCAGAAACAAGCAACAAACTGGAAACAACCTAAGTGACCGGTTAGGGTAGTGGGTCAGCAAAGCATGCAGCTACGCAGAGCAGAGGTCTGTCAGCTGAGAATTAAAAGCAGACTTTATAAAAAGCATTTAATTTTTCTTTCTAAAAGCAAGTTACAACATTGTCTTTCTGTAATGATTAAACATTGGAAGAAATGATGCATTTGGAAACATGGAGATACGGTTGTTGACAGTGGTACAGAGGTGAATTCTCTCATATCACGTTTTCCTGTATATCAAGAAATACATTCATATCATGAGATGCATAAATCTTGAGAAGGTTCAAAACGCTGTGACGCAGATGCCTGGCGACCGGCGGCGGTGCGGGAGCGCCTCCCCTCGGCGCAGCGTGTCTGGTCCGGCGCGTGCCTTCGCGCCGCACAAAGCCCCCAAGAGGACCGTGGTGCTTTGGCCCCTCGCGAGCGGAGTGTTCGTCCACAGAAGAGTAAAAGTGCACATGTATGAGTGCTCGAGCCTAGTATAAGACAAGGATCCCATCTAAAAACTTCTAGAAAGGTATAATCAAAATATTTCTAGCTTTGTTATTCATAAAACTAACAACACTGGAATATTTTCCTCGCCAGAAACAGCTATCAATACCAAATCCGTTGTTACGCCTAACAGAAAGAACTAGTTATCACATAAAACAGTATCTTACCATCTTTAGGTCATCGTTTAGAAGGGCTCTTAGGCTTGAAACTAGTTGAACCTGCCCTCAGCGTTCTGCTGCAGCGCTTTGGACCCCGCGCCTTTCGAGTGCTCCAGCAGCTTGATGGCCTTGTCAGAGTTCTCAATGTTTCTAAGCAGAGTCTCCAGGCGTCTCTTAATTTTCTTCTGATCTTCAAGAGCACAGCCAATGACTATGGACTGAAACTTCTGGTCCACCGGCCCAGGCGGCACTTCAGACGAGCACGCGCTGTACAGCGACATGAGGTGGCTCTTGGCGTTCCCCAGGTCGTCCAGGAACTTGCTGACCACCTCGTCGATGATCCTGGTGGCGTGCTTGAGGGACTCCTGCTGCTGGGGGTTCCGTATTGTTTCCACCGAAACTTCAACTGTCAGGGTTCGCCCCATCAAGCGGTTTGCAGTCAGATTTAATTCCTCTCTTTCTCCTAAACATGAAGAGTGTGAAATATCAATCAGTGTGAGACAGAAACTCATCTATGTCGAGAACACTAAGGCGTTCGTTTGTGGTTAAATCTATTCTGGAAGCACCTGTGAATTTCTTACAGGTGAGAAGTAAAACCACAGCAATGCGACTGGCTAACGGGGCATCAGACGCCTGACAGGCTGCAGACTGTCTCCCTGAAGGTGTTTCCGTGAAGGACACCAGGTGACTTCTCAGGCTGTCAAGTCTGCAGAACTTGGGCGGATGTGCATTTGTAACTGGGAAGGAGACGGGTCTTAACAGAGTGAACAGTGAGTGTAACTGTGGTTTTGTGCTGGTCAGACAAGGAGAGCAGGTGTCCTGGGTCTCCGTGAGGTTGTGCATGTAGGCGAGGAAAAATTACCGTCCCTCCACCTTTCTGAGCTTTTGACTGAGTCCCCCTGTAGTAAAAGACAGATTAACAGGGAAAAACCCTTAAGTTTAGCAACATGTATACATGTCTTATACAGGGAGATCCCCAGGGAAACTGAGTGACTCCCGATATGGCCAAACCTCCACCTTAAGTACCATCCTCAGCCCGAGATGCTGGGGAGGGAAGAGGCAACAGGAAGGCACAGTAAACAGAGGTCAGGTTTTTATGTAGCTGTAGTGGGTGCTTCTCCACTGATGAGTTTCCTGTAATTTACGTCATCCTCTCCCTGGTACAAAGAGGGAGATGCCCTTCCAGATGGAAATTTCCTTTATAAATGTAAACTTCCCTGACAAAGGAGTAACTTCTGTTCTGTTTTCAGAGCTTCTCCTGTGTCTGCAGTCTCTCAAAATCAGCTCAAGATAATCCTTACGTCAAAGAGGCATATCTGCACGTTCTGCATGTGTATCAGAGTACAGTGCCTCAATTTTGGCTGAGAAAACAGCCCTGATACTGGAGGAAAAGCTGATCTCAGAATGAGGCGCTGACTTTACCCTCTGCGGACAGACTCAGGCAGGCAGTGGTCTGAGTCCTGGCCAGGGGGAGGAGGACTGGGTGGGGAAAGGTGCTGTGCCAGCATCTCACTGTTTGTTCATAGGGACATCAGCAACCTGTCCCTCCCTTCCCAGTCCATTCCTTCGTGGGGATGGTGAAGAGACAGACCCGCCATGGATGGAGCGGTCTGGGGCTGGAGCACAGCGGGGACCACGGCCAGCACAGGCCGGCTCGCTCTCCACATGGAAATGGCTGTGCTGGGTCCTAATCTGTTCTCTGCATTTCTCCCCTCCCTGTGACACCTCAGCGCATCTCCTCTGTCCTCTCTGCTTCCAGCCTCTCACCCTGTCCTCTGCCTTCATGTCTTGTCCAGTCCAGGCACTTCTAAAGCCCAGAATGAAGGAGTGAGGCGTGGAAACCTGAGGCCGCCGGCCGCCCCCGGCCCCCCGCCCCGCCCCTGCCGTGCTCACCCTCGCTGATCTGCCGCATGTCCTGGCTGTTCTGGATGCTGTGGATCATCTCCAGGAGGACCTCCTTCTCCTGCTCCACAGCGGTGGCCGCCTCCCGCAGAGCCTCCACCCTGTGTCACGGGGACACGAGACAGTGACTGGACGGAGATTAGCGGTCCTCACCTCTCCATCCACCACCCTGTCCAACTCGTGGCCGGGGGGGCGGCTGGTGCGGGTCAATCAGGAGTTCAGGGCTTGCAGATACACACCGCTGTACATAAAATAGCTAACAACAGGGGCCTACTGTAGAGCACGGGGAACTGTAACTATATTCATTACCTTGTGTGGCCTATAATGAAAAGGAGTGTATGTCTGTGGAACAGAGTCACTGTGCTATACGCCAGAAACTGACACTAAGTCAACTAGACTTCAGCTTTTAAAAAAAGATGATTACGATGATACTCAAAAATTCTTTATCCCTTGTTTTTTTCTATTCTTTCCAGTCTGGGTGCCCTTTGCTTCGGTTCCCTCCCCGCTCCCAGGCCCAGCAGTCTATTCAGTGCTTATCTGCCTGTATTTGTTCTTAGAGAAAAATTCCGTGTACTTGTCTATTTTCAGCGTGTTTCTGTCTCACTGTTTGTTTTCTCGCTCAGCGTACTTTACGAAGAGCCACCCGGCTCGCTGTGCGTACGTGTGAGTAGCAGCTTCTTGCAGGTGCATGGGACCCGCAGACAGACACCCCCCCCCCACACCCTGCCATCCTGTACGCCGGCTCAGCGAGTCCCTGCCCCTGCACGGCCCCCATCAGCATCCATCCTGGGGAGGGCCTGCCATGCCTCTGTAGACCACCCAGCTGACTCCCTCCTGGCTCCTCCAGGACAGCACGAGACCCTGTGCCCCCATAGCCCTGCGACACTCAGCACTTCCCTACCTTCTCACCGTTTGCCGCCAGTCCCGTAAGTGCTATAATCTGCATTTCTTTCATCACTACTCGTTTTGGGCGTCTCTGTCCTGTGAGCCTGTTACAGCCTTTGCCTGTTGGTTTCTTTTTTAAACTGGGGTTTCTGTCCTCTTGCTGATTTGCACACTCAAAGTATTGCTCCCTTGTTGGTGACACTGCGACCATCTCCTCCCATCCTCTGCTGGACGGCTGTGTCTGAGATGCCCTTCCCTGGGCAGACAGCCCTACTCTGAAGTGACCCAGTCCATCTTTTCTTGGCTTTGTTTTGCCTCATGGCTCCTGCTGTGGAAGTTCTGTTTCCGGGTCCTCCCATCCCGAGGTCATAGGAGATTTTCCTACAGCCCCTTCTACTAACTTGATCTTTCTCATACTTACGTCTTCATTCATCTAGAATCCACCTTTGTGTGTGGTTAGGTAAGGGCTTCATTTTTCTCCAGTGAACCATTTCCCCAACATTATCCATCAACAATCCATCTTTCCCTCAGTGGTCTGTGGGTTATCCACCTCCGAAATCTCTATCCCACCCGTTAGTGTTTTGACTGTTCTTACACCAACACCCACTTTTTAAAAAAATAGCACCTGCTTTGTAATATTTGGTAGAACTAGTCGCCTAATCTTTAAAGGTAACTGAGCTAATATTTAGACTTTCATCCCTCCCTAAACCCTAGCGTCAGTTTCTTGGGTTTCTCACAAAACTGGAGGACGTCTGACACCTGTAGAGCACTGTCATTCCCCCTTTATTCAGAGCCTGCTCTGTTCTTGGTTAGAGCTCTGAAGTGTGAATGGCACTCTTAAGGCTCTTCCCATACTTTGGATATTGTTTCTACTGTGAATAACATTTTAACCACATTTTCTAGTTGGCTATTGATGGTTACAGAAATGCTGTTTCTGTGGCTTCGTGTTGTAGCTGGCAACCTTAATGTACACCTATTAATTTTAATGGTTTTTTACTCTACTGTTTCTTCTAGATTGATGATCATATCATCAGCAAAAAATGATTAGTTCTTACCTCTTCCTCTTCAACCCTATGAGCTCCTGTTTTTCTTTCTCTATAGGGCTGACTGAAGTCGTCCTGTACTATATTAGACAGTGATGGTGACAGCGGGCATCTTTGTCTTTTCCTGAATTTAAAGGAAATGCCTCTCTGCAAGTTTTTGGTATAAAGCCCTGATCAAACTTCATAGCACCACTTTCTCCAGCTCCCCAACTATACACACATGCCCTTACACTGAGCACACCCAGCCACTAAAAAACGAGGCGTGGAAGTTCTATATACACGCTCCCCAGTGTCCACACCAGCACTATTTACAACAGCTAAGACATGGAAATAACCTAAAAGTCCATCAACACATGACTGGATAAAGAAGTTGACACACACACACACACACACACACACACACACACACACACACACACAATGGAATACTATTCAGCCATAAAAAAGAACGAAATAATGCCATCTGCAGCAACATGGATGGACCTAAAGATGATTAGACTAACTGAGGTCAAATACCATATGATACCACTTATATGTGGAATCTTTAAAAAAAAGATGCAAATGAACCTATTTACAAAACAGAAACAGACACACAGACAAAAAACAAACTTACGGTTACCAAAGGGGAAAGGAGGGTGGGGAGGGATAAATTAGGAGTTTGGGATTAGCAGATACAAACTACTGTATAGAAAACAGATAAACAACAGGGTCCAACAGTATAGCACAGGGAACTACACTTGGAAAACAAACAAACAAAACAAATTAGGCTGTGGAATCATGAGAGCAAAAGAAAACAAAATCCTGTAGGTCTTAAGTGCTCTGTCTCCAGGTCCCTCTCTCATTACCCATCACAACACAAGTAAGTAAGTTGCTGATTTTTGCAAAATAAATAGTGCCAGACTTCTGTCCAGCATTCAGACGGTCTGAGAAGCACAAGATCACAGAGGGCCGGAGCCCGCGGGAGGAACAACTTCAGCAGCGTGTAACTGACACGTGTTCCTTCCATATAAGGATGTCCCCCCCTCACCCCAGCCACACATCTGCCTTTTCCCCAGCGGGCACCCACCTGTTAGCCCCCAAAATAGCACCGACCCACTGTACAGTCACAGGGTCTCTGTGCATCAAGATACTAAATATATGCCGGGCTTTGTGTTTATGAGAGCCGGCAGGAGCGAGAATCTTACGCAACCAATTTGGGTGGCCCGCACGGCCAGCACCCGCACTGTATAAATAGTAACAGTTCGACATCAGGCTGCCCTTCCCCGGGCTCACGGCGCGCTCCACGCTTCACACGAGAGACTCGGCACACAGAGGAGGGGCCGGGCTGGCCCGAGTGCGACACGTTTGTGCTGAAAACACTACCCACGACTCTGGCATTGAAATGGCACACAAGAACCATCTGCTTGGGAAATGAGAAGACAAAGAAGGGGTTAACTTCCCGGTTTTCCTGAGTTTGTATTCTAGTGTAGGGCGATCAAGAGAATTGAGTGTTACTCTAAAGAAGGCGGCTTCATTTACTATAATTAGTCACAGGAGAATGTTCATGGAGTTGTTAACAAGAAAGTGGTTTGAAAGGAGACACTCTGGAAAAAAAATATAAATCTGTCCTATACAGAAGATATTCTGTCATTAAATGAGAGCAAATACACAGGAAATCAGATGGAACTTCAAAGTTCTGCTCATTTTTTTCCCCACAAGGCTAGAAATCGCCAGGGCATATCCCCTGTGAAAAACAGATTTCATCTTTCATAGAACTTCTTATATATGATTTTATGTAAACCTGTCTCATTTCATAGCAGCAGTAAAATGTCATTCTTCAGAAAATATTCCGGGGGTGGGGGGCTGGCATCACGGTCCTTTCATCTGCAACATTCTTTTTCCCTGACCCCTGCCTACAGGCTGATCCTTTTCCAAAACCCAATCCTTCTGGCAGGAACTGTTTCCTTAGCAACCTCCTCCTTCCCCTCCACACAGTCAGCTTGCGGCCGTCTAGGGTACAGACTACGTCATCGGCTCTTTTTTTTCCTTAAAAGAGCTGAACCCACGTCTCTACATCGTTTACCTAGTATGTGTACTGTTTATCTGCTGTTGGGATCCTTAACTTCAACTCACACATGCATCTTTCTGTCTACACCCCTTCTATTAGTTCTAGAAAACTGTTAGCCATTATACCTTCAAATATCCCCCACCCGCCGTTCTGTTGTTCCTTCTGGAACTCTGCGCGGACGAGCGCCAGGTCGCATGACCGCATCCTTCACGTTTGGAACACATCACTTGACTATGCTGCTCTTGGCGGAGAGGGCAGTTCTGTTTTTACAGCAGAGCCTGGAAGAGCTACATGCCCAAATCGGGAAAACTCCTCACATCCAGGCTGGCCCGGGCTGTGCTCCCGGAAAACTCTCTGCATGAAGTCACGGCTAGGCAGGCTGAAACCAAGAGAAGCTGTGGTCAGAGCGTTGCCGTGAGGACGGGACTGAAGTGCACCCTGCTTCGGCTGGCCTCCCGCAGTCTGGGGACCACAGGGACAAGGTGCTGGGAGGTGACATCAGTGTCTGGCCACCCGACATGTCCTCTTACACGATGTAGGGGTGTGGGGACTGCCAGGACCTCAGTCCTGCTGCTCAAACCAGCACTGCCACCACAGACTTCAGTTCTCTTCACCTCAATGTCCTCATTTATGAAATAGGGATCATGAGACAGTGCTTGTCACTCAGTGAAGGAAAGATTTCAACACAGTGACTGACAGCATCAACGAAAAAAAGTTATGCGTTAATACGGGTGCAGAACCCATGGGTGCGGAGGGCCTGCTCCTACGCCGTTTTCTATAAAAGATTGGCGCATCCATGGATTCTGGTAACCTAGGGGGCCCTGAACCAACCTGCGAGGATACTGGGGGACCATGCTCTGTGCCGACGGGCCGGAAAACACTGGCTTCCTGTTCTTTATCACATGCTTACTGTCACAAACTCAGGCTTCTAAAAAACAAGAATCTGTGCTTTCATAAAAAGGAGGGGAAGTGGCAAATGGACTTCTTTCAAAGAAATAATTTCTAAAACAGGTTCTTAAAGTCATAGTCTTGTCTCTCATTCAATACTCTTGTATCAAAATACTAGAGTGATCACTTAAATTTTAGGCAAAGTTACGATTCTGACAGGCATCCTAACTCATCACCAAAATAAATTACATTCACTCCTGAGGCACTTCAGTGTAAAAACGGGACAGTGTTGAGTGTTAGGAGCTACTTGTTAGCAGTCCAGCCTCAGGCCGGCCACCCCATCCCTCTGGACTGCAAGGCCCTCACTTCTGCAGGAGATACTCCGGGTCCTCCCCTTGCCTCACAGCGTTTTGGAAGTTTCAGATGATGACGACTGTGAGAGGTGACCTTTTCAGTTATAGGCTCTAATGTAATATTAACTATGATGCCACCTTGCCTCGTGACTCCTGGGATGTCGGCACACCCCGAGAAGCTTTACGACACGGGAAACTTGCAGCTCAAAGATCCACATCACCCCTGCCCCATCCTCCACTCCCCAGCCCCACAGAAGCCACTGCCACTGGCTGCGAGGTGGGGAAGGGGCCACAGCACGACCAGTTTGGGGAAATCTGTGAACAGCTGCTCTCCCAGTCCCATGGTTTCCCTTCTGCCTTCTCCACGCCCCACATCCCAGTCATCTCCATCACCATCCGGAGCCTCTGGGAGCCACTCAGCCTGGCACAGAGTGGGTGTTCCGTGTTGACCTTCTGCAGAATCATGTATCCACCCGTGTTCTACTCCTGCATTTGGAAACATGCCATATTTAACTCTAACAAAACTCGGGCATGAAGCAGTAGGCTCTACTGCCAGTCTTCCCGGGTTCCCGCTGTGCGGCCTCGGACACATCTAACTTCTCGAGCCTCAACTTCCCAGCTGGAGAATGGGGGTAATAGTAGTTTCCACAAAGGCGTGGGACCTGCTTGTCTGCTCATCGCCCGGATAACTGTCAGCGGGTGTTAGTTATAAATTATGAGTACTGCTCAAGTAGACAGCGACAATCATGAGCGAAGGGTTCTGAGCCACCAACGAATGGAAAGCTCAGACACCACGTGAACTAGTCAGGAAAACCGGGACAGAAAGCATCACCTTTTTAGGTGGAAGCGAAAAAGGAGGTGAATCGGGGCCACAAAAGAAAGGCTGGTGTTGTTTCCCCAACGAGCTACAGAATCCTGCCCAACAGCTGAAGGCAGTTTAAACATCATGTCTCCAGGTCACACTCCAAGTCATAAAGCATTTAGCATAATTCTGTTCACAGTTTCACATCTACTCGATAAAGTGAGGCATGAACCTCATGTTTCCTTTTTAAACTTGATCTTCGAGGCACAATTCCGGTCTTTGATGACACAGTGCTCTCGCGCATCCCCCACCGTGCGGTTTCATCAACTTCTCTGTTCTCTTACCTTCTGAAACACTGCCTTAGCCTTCGGTCAGCATTCTTTTTTTTTTTTTTTAAGGAAAAAGCAAAGCTCACAAAAATCTAAAATGACTAGAAAAGTTCTTAAAATGAACAATTAGACACCTATTAGTCAGTCTTCCCCCGTCAGCACAGGTTATTATCACTTGTACCCAGGAATCAGAATTCACTTTACAGTCATCAAACTTCAGAACATAATCATGTTCCAAACCAGAGGCTTTCTTTTCAAGCTGAGGACCTGACTGCGTTCATACCTCCCAGGGTGGGGCATTAATTCAAGTGTGAGGACAGTGACTCAGCTTGAGGAGAGGTGGGGCAACGTCTCCTCGTTCCTCTAAGAAAAAAGTCCTTTCTTTCTGACTCAGGCAGAGAGGCCCCTGAAATGGTCGAGGGTGTCTGCTAGAGACCAGGCACCATGCTGAGTCACTTGTTAGCTATCTGAAAGGAAAGAAAGTAGCCCCAGGTTTGCTCCCCCTTCTCTGGGGACTGAAAGCGTCAGGTCCAACCACGGGAAGGACGCCCTGCATTTCTCTTCTTGCATCTGTCCACTCCCACATCCATCCCACTCCTGAATCTGTCTCATTCCAAGCTGAACCCCAAAACCGGCTTTGGCCTCACATTTCTCTGCCCGTTGCTGCCCATGAAATCACTGTGCCACAGAATTTCTCATTTTCTGATTAGACACTGTTTCTTGCCATAATACTAATAATTAAAAATGAGTATGTAATAGTAAATAACAATTTAAAAATAAATGTTAACAAATGATAATAAATGTCTCATTTGGTTATTAATGAACTTTCTTGGCAAACAAGACCTCTTCTTGTTTTGATAGATCAATCAAGGGAGATACATGCAGCGCTTCTTCAAATTTCTGTGTTACGCCTTTGTTCATCCAGAACCTGGTGAAAACTATGGGAAAAAATTCTGTGCGGTTTCAGGGAGTTGTGGGTGCCTCAGTGAGACTGTCATTTAACTACACCTGCACTGCAATTTACACAGAAACTTTAGTGGCATAAACGCTTCCAGGAAGTACCTCAAAGTTTCCCTACACTAAGGGAAAAAGTTTTTCCAAAATTTCTTACAAATTATTTCGTAATTCCATACAAGCCTACCACTACACGTGCGGCTAGAGTGTCCCTGGCCACCCAGTTCTACAGGAATTGACCACATGTCCTGGAAAGAATTTAGGAGAAGGATGGGAATGAGGCACCCTGTGCTCCGGCAAAACTGGCAGAACAGGCCTTCCGAGAGATTTTCAGGAAATTGTTAACGAAGCCACATTCTTGCATCTTCCCAAAGCTAAGCGCGAAAACCATTAGCCAAGACATCTGCCCTCCGACCAGCGGTAACCTGCTACCAAACGCGCGCCCGGCCGGCCCCCCTCTTCCCCCCAGGCTGTGCTCTGTGCTGACTCGGATCCGCACGGACCCCCATAACCAACGCCCTGCTCTCACCCTGTGCGTTTTCATTTCAATCCACACATTGATCCCTCAATGAAACCTTAAAATCAGGTAAGAAGGGAAAACTCTGACTCTCTGTTTTCGGGCCAGTGACCGGACCCTGGAGAGCAGGTGTGAGCAGAGTCGTGGGGAAGGAGCCCTCTGCGCCCGGACACCGGGCTGGTTGCGGCAGGGGGTTGGGGGCCCTCACCGACCCTACTCCTCTCTGGTCCTGGGATCACATGGATTCCTGGACTCTATTTTCTATTTTGCTCTTAAGTGTTTGGGAGTAAAGATCTCGATCATTCACAGCGGCGACCACTAAACTGCCGCCTGTCGTAAGAATGCATAAGAGGAACAGAGTGGGTTGAAAACAGCTGGCTCACAGAAGATTCGAGAAGCTCGGTGGACCCGCAGTGTCACAGCGCTAATCTCAAGTCCCGTCCCCGTAACTTTCCCTTCTCTGATTCTCGTGCTCCCACCGCGGGGGTCTGGTTCCGAGAGGACGCGGCCGCCCGAGCGCGGGTCCGCTGCACCTCACGCGCCGCTCCGGGACTCGGGGACCCGCCAGAGCGAACGCGCCGCACCTGCTCCGCCGAAGCCGCCTCACCGCGCCTCGCCCGCCGCCGCGCGCTCTCCGCTCCCGGTTCCCGGCCCTCGGGCCCCCCGCCCGCCGCGCGCGCCCCGCTCCCGGTTCCCCGCTCTCCGCTCCCGGCCGCCCCGGCCGCCCCGCGCACCTGAGCTCCAGCTGGTCCAGGCTCTCCAGCAGGCGGCTGGAGCGGTCGGCCATGGACGAGGAGCGGCAGAAGCGGCCCTCGTTGGCCTTGGCGCTGATCTTCGCCTGAGCCATCTGAGCCCCGCGCGGGCGGCCCGAGGTCACCGTCGGTCCCGCGGCCGCAGGCGTCGCCGTCACCGCGCGCCACCCTGTGACGCGCCGCCGCCGGGGCCGAACCGGGCTCGGGAGCGCTCGGCGCTCGCTGTCCGCGGCTCGGACGGGCGCCGGGCTGGCGCGGAGGGGAGGCCTCACGTGGCGCGGGGCCTCGGTAAGCCCGGGAAGGCCGCCCCCGCCCCCGCCCCCGCCCCGCGGCCCGCTCGGCCCCGCCCCCGGCCCCCTGGGGCCCCGCCCTCCCGGGCGCTAACAGCGGCTGGGCTGTCGCTGCCGCCCCGCTCTCCGGGCACAGGGCTCTGCGCGAGGACAGCGCTCGGGCCCTGCGACGCGGGCGGAAAGGGCCCTCTGGGGTGCGGCGGCTCCCGGGCGGGCCGCACCCGCCTGACCGGCGCCGGAACTGGCTCTTTCCGGCGGGAGAATCAGGAAAGCCGGACGCCACACTGAAGCTAACAGCGCAGGAAGGAGAAAGCGGCCCCTCGTTCCCTGTCCAGTGGATGCAGGACTTCCTTTATTTACACCTACTCTAATAAAGGGGTTTTTAATGACTTTTTCTGTTATAAATTATTTGTTGGAATTTGAGTGAAATAATCGTTCTTATTTAGGGCCGTTTGACACCCAGTCTCCCTAAGTCTCCCGGTAGGAGTGCCGGGACGCAGCGGGCGCCAGGCGGACACGAGGAGCCCGCCCCGGGGCGGGGCCGGAGCCGAGCCTCGGCCGCCAAACACCCGCGCGCGGCGCCCGGCTTGCCGTCGCCTCGCGCCTCGTGCTGCAAGGGCACCAAAGCCGGCGTAACAGCAGTTCAGAGCTGGAGCACAGCCTTTCATCTGAGATCAAAGCCATTTAAGTACTTGAGCAGAGAGGAGGCCCTTAAGGCTGGAGCCGAATTCCTCTGAACTCAGTCTAAACACTAATAAACTATTGGCGTAGGGGATTTGGCCTCATTAAATGTTCTGTCATGTTACACAAACTTGGGATCCTTAGACATTTTGCGAGCGTTTTGAAAATCTATGGCGACTTTAGAATTAACCTGGACTCTATTCCTCTGGTATCCCAGAACCCACATGTAAATATCATCAGCTCCACCTTCAGAACACACCCATCTTGTCTCCGGCCTGCACGGTCGTCAATCTCACTCCACCATCCGTTCTCCCCCGGTTACTGCAGTGCCTCCTACCTGGTCCTCCGGGCTCTGCTCTAACCCTACAGCAGTCCTTCTAAAGGCAGGTCACACCACGTATTCTCAGAAACCCTCGGTGGCTCATTTCAGAGTGAGAGCCAACCTTAGAAAAGTTCTCAAAAGAACTGCACCTCCTATTCTCTTCCAGCTCATCGGGCACTAGCCGGCTGGCTTCCCCACGGGTCACCAAGCTCACTTCCAGACCTGTTCACCCTCTGCCTACAAGTCCTCCCCATACAGACCTGCCTGGCTCACTCCTTACCTTCAAGTCTCTGCTCAAGTTCACCTTGTCAGGAGCCTTCCCACTACAGCTAGCCAGCACCCCGCCCCACTCCATCTTTCCCGTCGGTCTTCATGCACCACCTCGTTGCTTCGTCCAACCCCACCTCCCCCAGGGTGGGCGCCACAGAGGGTGCGGGCTTTGTTTTGCTCACTGGTGTATCTCAAGTGCTGGCATGTGGTAAGGATTCAATAAATACTTTGTGAATGAATAAATGAGTGATTTAAAAGAAAAAATTATGAGAAACAAGCTGTTTAAGTTGAGGCCCAACCTGTTGAGGATTCCAGTGCTCTTGTCCAAGGGCAGGACAAGTCCCTGCGTCTTGCACTCGAGAGAGGTCAGGGTTCGGAGCCAGGTCTTGGGAGAGAAAGCAGCAGGAACAAAGGGCTGGCTGGGCAGGTGTGAGGCCAAGTATCAAAACAAAAGAAAACAAAACAAAAACAAAAAAAAAGAAAAAGGAGGAATTTTATTTTATTGAGGAACTTTTATTTATGACAATCAGTGATACCACTGACCAGATGCTATCAATACATTATCTATATATCCTTTTTAGAATATACGTTATGCTAGCCATCATCCCTTTGGGGAAAGCTGTTATTCAGGTATAAAAATAAGGGATCACAATAACAACTTTAAAAAAAAAAAAACCAACAAGGGATCACAGTAAAATGAAAAACGAATAAAAATGAAAAGATAAGCATCACTGTCAATGTTAGAAACATTTACTCTTGATAATAATCCACATAACTTTATCCATGTACTATCCACCTCTCCTCCTTGTGTCTAAATTAAGTTCAAATTATGAAGTAATTTAAAGTGATTTTTAATTGCTTAATGAGTAAAAATACAATCAGTGACAATGATTAATTAAAACATTAAACAACCCAATTACCTTACTTTAAGGGTCATGATGAAATACCCCTTTCCTGCCCCATGGAAAGCTACCCTCGACCACACACCACAAAAGCTTCTTCACAGGACATCCCGAAGCATCGCAGCCTGGTGTGGCACTGTCTCCTCCTCCCCACATCTGTTTGACTGCTCCTCCTTCTGGAAGATCCTTTCCACTCCTCACTAATGATCAAGCACCTGCGGGTGTCCTTAAGGTCCTGCTCCGTGACTCCTGAAACCTTGCTTGACTACTTTAACAAACAGAAGTACAATATGGTCCTGTCGGAAAAATGACGAGTACAATCTCAAACTACGATGTCTGCTTTAAAATAGAGGCAAGCAGGTGGGAAGGAAGTAACATCTTAAGAAATAAAAAACACAAATTGGTTTCCAATGTGGATTGAAAAGACTATATAATAAAAAAAAGAGTAATACTATTTACACACTAAATTACCTAGTTGCAGAGAAAGACCAAAGTTCTATCATTTTTTTTTTGTCTTAAAGAAAAATTTGTATTTACAGAAAATTTTAAGTTTGGTAAGTAATTACTACACAAAATTTCTGGTCAAATAACATGAAGCATCTACACAAAGATAGTATGACAAGCCCCTTCTCAGTCTTCTAATTATATAATATTTTTTATTATTCACAATGTGGTCTCAACATTTAAAAATTAAATATGTAATATCATCTGTAGGAAACTGACAACTTAATGAATAAGTATAATGAAGATACTTCCATATGAAATTAAAAATTTAAAGGGTTAAGGGAGATTACTCCTGAGTAGACCTTCAATATTATTTTCTGAAGAATACTATGTTTACACAAATATATATATATAAAGGGCTAATATTATTAAAAATAAGTTTAATTCTATGCAAATATTTTGACATCCTTCCCTTTAAACAGCAGATAATAGAAGTCACATAAAAGTCTAAGCAGGGAAAAGGAATGGAAAAAGTTTCTTTTTAATACTTTCAAAGAAATTAGGGTTTTTTTTTTTAATTCCAGCCATGTGCTGCTCTAATTAAAGCAGGGATATACATCTGAGTGAAACCCACAAAGAACACAGCTGATAAAATTTTTAATCTGTTTCCATGATCAGTTTCCATTGCTCCCTTTCAATAACCATAAACAAAATTCTCAAAGGTATGATACATTAGTGCCACATCAGAAGTTGAATTTACAGAAAAAGTGAACTATGACAGCTTTATTTATATTCATTTTCACTCCTAAGAAAATAAACTAGAATCATCTGTACAGTATAAATAAAATTAAAGAACCAATTTTATTTGGGAAACATATAAACAATAGTCAAGAGCTGCTGCTCCTTCTTTTTTTTTTTTAATTCTTTAAACCTAAATATATGAATTCAAAATTAACTGGGAAACAGTGATACCAGTATTGGAACACATGGTCTGTATCTGCATTAACATGTATTCTATTCCTCTATACATTTTTGCAAAATAGCACAAAAATACAGAGCAGTATCAGATTTTGAACATATGAAAGCAAAAAAAGCATGTTTTCAAATACATGTGCACCAGCAGATTTCTGGTCTCCTTTAGAAAACAAACTCAAGACTTCATTATCCTGAGTCTCTTCAAGGCCACTTGATGCTGTGTGGTAATATCTTTAATTACATTTCCTCAAGACTTCTTCTAATCGCTTCTTCTAATTCCACATCTGCATTAAGAAACAGAGAATTTTAATATTTAGGGCAGAAAATCAATAAAGATGTGCTTTATGCAAGTCTCATCAACTACCTCTCTCTATTCAGGAAGAAAAGGAAATACAAGTTGGAGAAACTGAGGGTAACCTGGTAGTTTCTTCATCATAAAATTTGAGTATTTTGAAATATAAGAATCTGGATATAATCTCAAACTGAATTATGATATATATGAGCTTAATATGCCAAAGAACTTGTAAGTTATTTCCACTGAGGGACGCAGAAAGTCAACAAACTTCTGGAATCACTGACAGGTAACCACTAGATTCAACATGAAAAAAAAAATCTGTGTATTTCCAAAAAGACTTGAGGTAATGCATATATGACTTAGAAATAGAAAGAAAAAACCATGAAATGGCAAAAACCTCAAAGGCTATTAAAAATTTAGTTTTAAGCTTTCTAGTATCTAAGGCAAGAAGTGGAGCTCATGGCTTTGCACTGTTCTCCGAGGGGCATACATTATACACGCACAGGCACACATTTAGCAGCCATCTGTTCAACGTCCACTGTACACCAGGCACAGGAATGCGAGAGTGAACAAGACAGACATTCTTCGGTTCACAGGTCTTTCTCTATTTCCTGAGAATGACACTCAAGTCCAAGAGGGTGGAGTTAGGTGTCACTTTCTTGGTCTTCACTAGATTCTCACCCCAGGTTTATCTCATCTCATCCAGTCCACAGTCTCCCAGAACCTACTTAGTTCACAGGTACCAATAATTCCTCTAAGATGCAGCTGCACCTTCCTCTGAGCTGGGGCACTGGTGTTATGTTGTCTCCAATTAAAAATATTACAAACTACTACATACTGTGTTAAGTTAAAGCTAGACTGTAGGTCAGTGAGTTGCACTAAGATGAATGCCAAGGGATGAAGACATGCAAAGAAAAGCCAAGATGCTCTAAGCAAAGAAGAAAAGGGTGACAAGACTTGTGAAAGATATGAAAACTCACTATAATAAGATACAGTAATTAAGTGTGGTACCAGTGCAAGAACAGACGAATAGACCAAAAGAACAGCATAGACAGCTCAGAAGCAGACCCATGCACATAGGAAAACTTGACTGATGACAAAGGTGGCACTGCAGAATGGTGGAAAAAGATGGTATTTTTAATAAATGGTGGTGGGTCAATTGGAAGGTCATATGGGAAAAACAATAAAAATTTACCACTACTTTGTGGAATATACAAAAATAAATTTCAGACTTACTGTATATGTAACTGTGAAAGATAAGCAACAAAGCTTCTAGAAGATAATACAAGGGAATAAACACTTATTCAGTAGGACTCAAAAAACATTATAGAAAAGAATGGTGATTTAGAATGGATTAAAATTACTTTTATCCATCAAAAGCACCATTAAATGAGTAAAAAAGACAAGACACACAGTGAGAGAAGTATCTGCAATACAGGGATCTTGAACCCAGGAAGAACTGAAAGATTTTCAACCCAGAAAAATCAATAAAAAGACAGTCTAAAAGAAAACTGTCAAGAAATCTGGAAAGGCACTGGCAAAAGATGTCAAAATGGTCAATAAACATTACTCCTCAGAAACATGTAAACATGTGAATTCAAACTACAAGGAAATACCCCATCACTAGCTAAAATTTAAAAGACCAATGATTCCATGATTAGTCTGAAGATGTAGACCAACTGGTACACACAGTCACCACTGGAATGAAAGAAAGTGGAACCACCACTTTGGAAACAAGCCTTGGCATTACCCACTAAAGTCAACATTAATAAGTCCATGCCTCGGTTTACATTCCCCGAAATGTGGACATCTGTGCACCAACAGACATGTGTGAGAATGGTCACAGGAGCACTACTTGTAACAGCCAACCAAGTGTCCATAAATAATACATGAATTATGATTCGTATGTAAAATTATTATACAGGTACTGGAAATGAACAAACCGAAGCCACGTGCTAAGAATCAGATGAATCGTAAAATGATGCTGACTGAAGGCATACAGACCCAAAATACAGACCATACCTGTGCTGTCCAATATGATACACTGACTATATGTGGCTATTTATATTTTGATTAATTAAAATTCAATAAAATTTAAGATTCAGTTCCTCAGTTAAACCACATTTCAAGTGCTTAATTGCCATGTGTAACTATTAGCAACCATACTGGTGCAGACATAGCACATCTTCATCATCACAGGAAATTCTATTGGACAGAATGGCCTATATGAGCCCTTCTAGATAAAGTTCAAAGTCAAGCACTACTGACCTAGTGTTTCCAGATGTGGGAAGGAATGCAAGGGAAGTAACTGGAAAATGGAACGAGGGGGATGCTTCCAGGGCACTGGTTGTTATAGGGTGAACTGTGTCCCCCTAAAAGATATCTTCTTACCCCTGGTACCTGAGAACATGACCTAATTTGGAAATAGGGTCTTTGCAGGTGTAATCAAAGTAAGATGAGGCAGCGAGCATGAGCCCTAATTCAGTTATGACTGGTGTCCTCACTGGAAGAAAATGCCATGCAAACACAGACACACAGGCAGAAGATGGCCTCATGATGAATGAGGCAGAGATTAGAGTGATGCACCTAGAAGCCGACGAATGTCTACGTTGCCATTAATCAGAAGGAAGCGAGAAGAGGGACCATGGCCCCACCAACAGCTTGACCTTGGATGTCTGACCTCCAGAACTGTGAGACAATTTCTCTTGTTTTAAGCCACCTGGTTTGTAGTACTTAGTTACAGTGGCCCTAGGAAATCAGTATGTTGGTAATGCTCTATTTTTTTTAACCTGAAAGATGGTCACCTGCTTTGTAAGGTGTTCTGTACAATTTTTGTGTCATTATACTATACACATACACACACATGGAGAATCAAAATACTGGAGAATACCAGCATGTAAGGTAGGGGAAAGGATCGGAGGTGAAGTGTTCTAGAGTCCTCTTATTGTCGCATAGAGATGGACAACATGCTTAAAAAACAAAAAGAGGAAGCTAAGAATAAAATAGTAGAAACAAATACAAAAATATTAATATCTGCAGTGAACTTATACAAATTAAACTTGCCAGTTAAAAGACTAGATAAAAAACAAAACCAACTAAATGGTTCCACTTCCAGTAACAGTGGAGTAGCTTATATCGGATTAACTCCCCCACAGATAACAATTATAAACTATTCTAAGGCACTGAAGAGCAACAAAAATCAAGCAGAAACAGGACAGGAGTTGATCACTGAAAGAAGTGAATCGCACAGGGTTGATTTTGTAGTTTTACGGTTTTGTTTTGGGTTTTGCCTTAGGGCATTCCTAAATCCTTGTGAAACAAGATGGCAGACCTTCACCAGGGAAGCCAAGATCTTTGTGGCTCAAGGAGTTAAAAACAGAATCTGGGTCTTACAGAGAAGCTGGGAAGAGAAGCCGTGGGGGGCGGGGGAGGGGGGGGGCGGCACAGGGGCAGAGGACTGGAGAAGGAAGAGATTCCAGCAGAAATGAGAGAGTATCAGAAGGGGGTCCTCCAAATCTACAGATCCTTGGTTGACTCCTAAACTGTGCAGACACAAGAGAGGAGCCAAGATTCTCAATGAAAAACAACAGTTGGAAAGCTAAAAGAAGAAAATAATTTTAGCTGATGCCTGCTGTGGAGGAGGCAGAGTTTGGAGTTTGAGTCTGGCAAATTAACTGCCTATAAGGGAAAAAACGACCAATGTTCCTCATATGAAGTTAACAGAATTCGGAGAATCTGTAGTAGACATCCACAATATCCAGTATACATTAAAAAAAACAATCACTTGACTTGCAAAGAAACAAGAAATGTGACCCACATTCAAGAAGAGTAGTCAAAGGAAACTAACCCCCCAAGATAATCAAGCTGTTGGAATTAGCAGAAAAAGGATTTTAGAAAAGTTATAAATATTTTCAAGGACTTAAGGTTGGTGGATGGGAAATCTCAACAGAGAAATGAAAACTATTTTTAAAAACTAAATGGAAATTCTAGAACTGAGAAATACAGTATTTAAAATGGAAACTTTACTAGGTCAGCTTAACATTGGAGGCAGTAAAAGGCTGAACAATAATAAACTTGAAGATTGAACAATAGAAATTCCCCAAAATAAAGAACAGAGAAAAAAGATACCAGAAGAAAATGAAAAAATCTGTGGATAAGTTTAAGCTGCCTAACAAATGTTTAATTGGAGTTCCAAAAGAAAAGGAGAGAGACAGAAAGTGGGCCAAAATAACTGGAGGGAATCAATAAACTTACAGATGCAAGGAGCCAAGACAACTCCAAGCAGGATAAATACAACACAACTCACGGTTACTTGTGACAAACAGTGGAGGCCACAAGACAACAGCGTAACATCTTTACAGTGCTGAAGAGAAAAGATACTAGTCAGCCAGAATTCCAAAGCCAGAGAAAATATCCTTCAAAATTAAAGAGAAAGTAAAGATATTTTCACGTAAACGAAAACAGAATATTCAACACTGGCAAAACTGTATTACATAAAAAAGAAAGGAAGTTCTTTAGGCTGAAGGAAAATGATACCAGATGGAAACTGTAATCTACTGGAGAGAATGAAAGTCACTGGAAATGGGTAACTACATGGATAAATATAAACGACTATATATTCCTCCTTTTCTTTCTTTAAAACTCACAAAATAACATTTTCTTTTAGAGTTTATAACAAAAGCAAAAAATATATATTGTAACCTTTAGATCAACCATAAAAATTAAAGGGCTAAAAAAAAGCCAATAGATAAAACAGTACATACTATAATATTAAATATAAATATAAATAGTAAATATAATGGAGAAAATATAAATATTATAATAATCCAAAAGAAGGCAAGAAAGGGACAGCTAAGAGGCAAAAGAAGAGACAAAGAGAAAACAAAATGGCAGACAGGAATCCAACCACGTAAGAAATTACATTAAATGTTAATGGGCTAAACAATCCATTATTAAACAGTAGAGATTGTTAGAGTAAATCATAAAGTAAGAATGAATTTTATGGTGTCTGTATAAGACACAGTTTCAAAATAAAGACAAAAATAGACTGAAAGTAAAAGGACAGAAAAATATATACTGTGTAAACTTTAAGCATAAGAAAGCTTGAGTGGCTACATTAATATCAGATAAAAAAGATTTCATGATAAAAGGTATTGCAGAGATAAAGAACATTTCATAATATCATAATGATAAACAGATCAGTTCATTAGAAAGATGCATCAGAAACATATATGCAACTAAAATCAGAACTTCAAAATATAAAAATATAAAGTGACAGAACTAAAGAGAAAAAAATACACCTAAAATCACTGATGCAGAAGTTCACTGTTCCTACTATAGTAATTGATAAGGGAAATCAGGGCATTCAAAAGCACTCATGTGTACTGGACAACAGCCAGGTACATAATGAGGACAGGATACGTGCTCAGAAAATACCTGCGAAAACACTAAGCTTTCGCCACTGGCTGATCTGAAAGCTCAGTGCAAGCCTGGCTAAATGCTGAAGGGCCCCAGCACAGAGCAAATCTGCAAAGCCTGGGAGGGACTGTTTTTTTGGTTTTTTTAGCTCCTTGTATTCAAGGAAATCTCTGTCAAAATACTAGCTGAACACAAGCTCAAAGAACAAAAACTCCAATGACTAGACACAAAAAGGAATACAGTTTTTGTAAAAACAGTTTGGAAAAGTAACTAAACAAATGGACAAGAATAGTGAACTCCGGGCAAGAGACAGAATCTAATTTCCAGAGGTACTACATTATAATGTTTACATATCAAATCTTCAACAACAACAAAAGCACAAATAATACAAAGAAACAGGAAAGTATGACCCATCTGAGGGGAAAAAAAATTGAGTTAAATTGTCCCAGAGGACACCTAGACATTGAACTTACTACACAAAGACTTTAAACCAATTATCTTGAATATGTTCTAAGAGCTTGAGTAAACCATGGACAAAGAACTAAAGGAAACCAGAAAAACAATGTATGAACAAAATGAGAACAGCAATAAAGAGACAGAATAAATTAAAAATTCATTACAGGAGCTTAACAAATTTAAGTGGAAAGAAAAAAGAATCAGCATACTTGAAGACAGGACAACTTATACAGTTTGAAGAATAGAAAGAAAACTGAAGAAAAGTAAGCAGAGCCTAAGGGACCTGCGGGATATCATTAAATGGACTAAGATCCATGCTATGGGGTCCCAAAAAGAGAAGAAAAGGGCAGAAAGAATATTTGAAGAAATAATGGCTGAAAAATGTCCCAAATTTGATGAAAGATATGAATCCACACATTCAAGAAGCTCAACAAATTCCAAGCAGGGGAAATTCAAAGAGATTCACACTGAGACACACTATAGTTAAAGTGTGAAAAGTCAAAATCAATAAAAGCAGCAAGAAAGAAGCAACTCATTAATATAAGAGATTCTCAATGAGATTAATAGCTTATTTTTCATCAAAAATCATGAAGGCCACAAGGCAGTGAGATGACATATTTAAAGTGGTGAAAGAAAAAAAAAAGCAAGAAATCTGTATCTAGCAAGAATGGAGAAGAAATCAAGACATTTCCAGAAAAACAAAAGTTAAGAGGGGTTGCCACTAGCAGACCTGCTGTACAAGAAATGCTAAAGGGAATCCCTCAGGTTGAAATGAAAGAACATCAGACAGTGACTCAAAGCTGTATGAAGGAATAAAGAACACTTACGGCAAACATACCCTTGTTTCCTTTTTTATGGCTAAGTCTGTGTTTCTCTTACTCTCCCTTCTCTCTGCCTTAATTTCATTCTTTGAAGAGAGGTCATGTAACAAAATAAGAACCCAGTAACAGGCGTTAGAAAACCTATATACAAATCATGCTCCGATAATACTGAGGCTGTGAATCTGAAGGCAAATTACTTCATGTTTGAAAAACTAAGTTTTTATGTGAAATAATGGGAATATTCTGACTCTCATAAGTCGTTAAGAGCCGCTTTGAAAGTATTACATTTTTCATAACATTAACTGAAGTAAAAAATAAACACATTAGTCTCTCTTATTTTTTAAACTGGCTACAGTATGAAGTTTTACTGCTTATGTTATGATGTTAATACTGATGACTGCTATTAACTGAAGGCGCTCTAAGGCAAATTGCTGACATTTACAGAAAGATGGACACACATAATGCTGTCTTCTTTCTCTCCCAGTGATTGGAGTCAGAATACCTGTTATGAGGATGTAAACTTCCAGAGCAGACTTTACATGCAGCTAACAGGGAATAACGGTAATGATTAGAGTCACAGTAACAGCAGCAGCAACCAATACATACACTGCTTGCCACGGGCCAGGCTTCTCTAGCAAGGTAGGTAGACAAGTATTCCTGATTTTAAAATGAAGAAACTAACACACAGTGAAATGACGTGCCCAACGTTCCGTAGCCTGTAAGCAGCAGAGCTGAGATTACACAGGGTCTTTATGACGGTCCTGGGTAGTTAGAATCTGATACTGGTCTACAGAGAACAAAGAATGAGTGGGGGTGGGGGGTTTGGGGTGGGAGGCGACGGGAGGAACTGCCTGTCCCCGAGGCAAAAAGCCACAAGCAAATTCCTCTTGCCTTTTGCCACCCATTTGTCAGACTTTTAAAGTGTTGTGTTGGGAAGGGAAGGGATGAGAAGAGATTTGAGAAGTTTTGCTCAAAACTCAGGTCAGGACTTAGAACATCATTTTGCTTCCATAGTGCAGGGTCAACAAAATCACCCAATGTTCTCCCAGCCAAATGGCACCTGTCTTAATTTCCCTTATTCAGTTATAGGGAGATGGGCCCTGATATCTCTAACCTGTTCTAAGTTTGTTGTTAAGTTTATTTACTCAACAATCATTTAGTGCCAAACATTGTGCTAGGTGTTGTTGAAATAAAGAGAAATAAAACATGATCCCACCCCTTGTGGCACTCATAATCTAGTGGGGATGAGAGATGCGGACAGAAAATGTTTAAATCCGCTCGGTATGATACGGAGTGAGTCTAGAGGTGGTTAGCTCTTTCTAACGATGGAAAATCTAAGAGGCAGTGATCATACAAAACTGTCTGCAGAAGTGGCAGTTCTGTATGGTTCAACGTAAGAGATGATATTCGAGCTACTTCCTGTTGGGTGAAAGGAGGGGAAAGGAAGGTATCAGGAGAAGTACAGAGAAGACCATACTCCTTAACTTACAAATGGAACACTATGTGCTTCTCACACTCATTGGACAAAAATCATCAGGAAATGAAAGAAAACATGCACATCTCACCACTTTGACTTTTCTTGAAATTAGAGCATTATATCCCTACTTCATATGGCAACTAGTTAAAAGTTTAAAGTATCTTTTCTCCAATTCTTTCATGGTCATCCTTTTTCCAAACTAAAGAATGATGAAAATGTGGAAACTCTCAGAATCTCCCAACCATAAAATATATCACACAGATAATAAAATGCTAGAAATTCTGGCATATATTGAGTTAACACATCTCAGATTTCCTGGGTTAGCTAGGAGCCACAAAACTGTGAAGGATTCCCAAGGGTGGTTATTTAAAAGCTGTAATTTTGTCTGGCATTTTCCAAGGCATTAGTCATAGGTAGCAAATGAAGGTTGCAAAATCTGAACTACTTAGATGCTCAATGGTGTTTACCTTTTAGTGGCCTCGATAAACAACTTAGCTGGCAGTTTTTGTTTAAAACTCACCAAAGTGCTTTCATTTGTTTAGCTCACCATTATGTGGATGATAAGCACTGTACCAGACCATGTTGGGAAAACAAGTTGGTCAGAAAACTTGCTTCCAATTAGGCAGTAAATGTACTGCCAACTTTGCTCAGCCAGTGAATCTGACTATGAGAGAGAGATCAGAGTTTTCTACTTGATTGAATAGATGGATCAGTTCCAGTGCCAGACTCAAGCCCCTATCTCCTAACAGCACGGGCTCTGGTGCACTCTGAGGCAGGCTGCTCGGCGGTACAGGGCAGCGCAGAGAACGGCGCTGGAACCAACTGGCGGGCAGCTCCCTCCGCGCTCCTGCAGACACACCTCTCAAGTCCCCACCAGCAAAGACCACGCTGGAATGTGTATTAACACTCCTGTGTCACCCTGTAATGTTAAAGATGCCGACAGAAGAGCTTCAACTTCTTCGGTGAAGCTGAAGTACTTTCTAAAACCTGTTGTTTCATTTTCCCCCATGGTTATTAAAAAGCACGGTCTGTTATGAAAAAACCAAAGTAAAAAAAGGACACATGACACAACCAAATAGTGGTCAGCCAGTAAATGACTTGATGTGAAGTTAATACAGAAAGTTCTCTTTAACCTACAGAAGGGAATATCTTCTCCTTTAAGAAGAGGGAAAAAATTTAGTTTATAGAAAAAGCTCATTAATAAATTCAGATATAAGGGTATATAGAGTGCATGCTTAGCATGCACAAGGTCCTGGGTTCAATCCCCAGTACCTTCTCTAAAAAAATACATAAATAACTAAATTTAATTACCTCTCTTCCCCAAAACAACAAAACCCCAGAGTTTTTTAAAAAATAAAAAATGCACAATTCAGATATAAGTGCTTGTTTTCATAGTTCCACTGCATAACTTTGAATATTTTTAATTTAATACTACTCAAAAGAAATAAAAATTGGAAAACCCAAATCTTCTCCCAGGGGATAGCAACCTTTTCCTACCCCGGGTCAGAAAATAATTATTTTAGGCTGGCTTGTGGGATGGGGGGGATCTATACTGTTCGTGTCACAACCCCTCACCCTGGAGCAAAAGCACAGCAAGAGTGTGCAGCTGGGCTCCGATAAAACCTTATTTACCAACCCAGGCAGTGGACTCGCAGATTCCTGTCCTAGCCCCTAGCTCATCTTCCATGAGAAAATGCAAACTACCCTTCAGTTGAGAGAACAACTATTTTTCAAACTCAGGGGTGGGAGGGAGCGACGGGGGGTGTAGGGTGAGAGGGGGAAATCACAGTCAAAGGGGAACAGGACTGGCTCCATTAGGTTACCTTCTGCAGATCTGAATTCTTCTCCCACTGAAGCGCTTTCTACACCCAGGTTATCATCACTGTCACACTCTGCAAGGCAGAATCAATAAATGCAAATGTATTTCTGAAAGTTATCATGCCACAATTTACGTATCCTAAAACAGTATTATTTTCAATGACTGCTCCTGTGCCCAAGCTGACTAATTACAATGTGTATTACACCACGTTCCCTATAGGTTTGTTTTGTGTTTTTTCTTTGATGCTTACCAAATATTACTTTAATCAAGAAAAAAAAAACGAAATAGGCAATTCAATTTTAGCTCTGCATTCAAAAAAAATTTGAAAAAGTGTTCTTAGCATGTTGAGAAAATATAACATTCTAGTATTTTTTTTAAGTATACATTTTAAAAAGCGAGTATGTTTATTTGGATCTAGCAAATAAATCCCAAAGTTTCATTTGCATGAAATCATCTTAAAAATTTTTAAATGGTGACAGATAAAATTTTCCTATATTTTGAAAATCATACACCTTCATCTCTATTGAAACCACAGATTTATGTTCCCAGTGTCCCTGCCAGGCACAGACACATCTCAGGTCTTTACATGCTTCCTAATGAGAAACCAAAGGCTTTAAATTAATGACATCACTGACACGGATTACGAAAGTCACTTAACATATGCTTGTGGCACCATCAGGGACCTAGTACTGGGCTTATCACTTTAACTACACTGAAATCGCTATACACCAGAGTGACCAAATCAGGGTTTAAATAACTGTACACCAATCACATGGACATATCTGCTTCTGTGAAAATATGTAAAAACTAAATATACGTTTAAAAATTAAAGATTTATCATTGTAAATAAAAATAGCTGAATTTCCCTTATATTCCTTCTGCCACAAAAATTTATTACAAAAACAACTGCTTTTCTACAATCTGTTATATACACCTACAACTTTGAATCTTTCAAGTTGTGTTTTAGGGAAATAAGAAACATTATGTTTACAGTTTGAAGAACAACAAATTAAGTCTTAAAACATTAGGAACAAAGAGAAAATACCCAGGGGTTCTGTAATTACACTCAAAGTCCAGGCCAGGGGAGAGCAGCATGTTGTAACCGGCCTGAACAACTCATCGCTGCAGACAAGGCCTAGGGCACAACTGCAGGTCTGAAGCAAAAAGATTAGCTTGATACTAGGTTGCAAAATATTTTAAAGGTTTCCTTTGCCTCAATTGGCCCCACCTGTAGAACAGAGAAAATCATGAATATTCTTTCCTATTTTCAACACCTTGCACAGACTTAGTTGCATCATATAGATTTTTAGGATGGCACCCAAAGCAACAACCTATGTAGTCTCATTAACAGGCTGAGCTAACAATAGCCAGATAGGCGCTGAGAATTAGGTTCAACAATTACTTTATATAGTGCCTATTCAACAGAGCATGACACTGCTTCAACCGTCCTCACTTCCACAGCGTGGGTGAATGAACATCAATGTTCAACTTCCAAGATGGCCTTACAAACCTGTGTAATTGGTATGACTTGACAGATACCAACCATCCTTAACGCCTCCACACCATTCATTCCACAATGAAGACTCAAACGAAACAGATACAACAGAGTTCCTGGGCCATGAATCAGACAGTCCAAGAGAGCATTCAGAGGCAACAAAAATTATCCTGAAGCATAGGACAGTCTGTTTTCAATTTGAATTCACTAGTTTACGACAGCCTATGCTCAAGTTCGCCCTTGCATTACCCAAGAACTACTATTCTAGGAAAGGTCGTACTTTACACAGCATTGGAAGGAAGATGTTTCATTTCTGAAGGACTATCAACAACTGAATTCACAAAACTGTGTTTTTAAAAAGAAAATCTTACATAAATCAACGTTCTTGAACAAAGCTACAAGATATGGTCGAGTTATTATATAAACAGATCTTTAAGAGCCTACAGAGTATTTCATATAACCAACGGTGGTCACTAATGAAATCTCGGAGAACGGTAAAAACCCAGCAGTTCAGTCATCACAGCGTGGCTTAAGCAGGGGCAATAATCCAGCACTCTGTAGAGTAAAAGCAAACCAACCAACCTAAAATGTAAGCCAGGGAAGTGAAAACAAGCAGCATAGTTCACCTGTTCCTTCGGACAACACACCGTAAGCCGGGGAGCGGGGCCACGGGGTAAATGAAAAATGGGGTTGGCGTGGCGCCTTTAACTCAGGTGCGCTCTGAGCCTGCACTTCTAACAGAACACGGGCTTCTCGGTTTACTTACAAGACAAAAGATCCCAGGGAACTTACAATGATAATCTTTCCTGGGCTATGTCTGACACATAACCAGCTTACTTTTTGAAGTACCAGAACCGACAAGTCTTTTTATCTTCTACAGAAGATAAAAAACACAGAACACAAACAAACAAAAAACAAAATATAAAACCATCTTCCTAAATGTTATTTAAAAAAAAAAAAACTCTCGTATTTGGCACTTCATACGCTGCAATGGCGTTAGTCTGTAGCAGAATGCCTCTCACGACCTTCATTCTTCAAGGACACGGTAAGAGCCAATAACTCACGCTGGATTCTCTACATCGTAACGTCAGGAATCTGAGTCAGTGAAAGCCTCAGCCTTCGCGGCAGCACTGACGGGGAACCACTTGCTGTGTGGCCACAGGTGGCCTGCTTTAACCTTTCCGGACCTCTGCTCCCTCATCTGTGGACAGGAGCCATCTGACACACCCTACCTCACAGTGCTGCAAAGAGGATTAAACATGTGTTTAAACATCCTCAAGCACTACAAGTATAAAACGCAGCTAGAATGGTGGCCGGCACGTAGTAGGCCTTCAATAAAGGTTAGCTCCCTTTTCCTTCTTTAAAATAACACTTAAGTGACAAGGGATAGCTGCATCTCTGAAACAGGAGGCTTGAGTTAGAATAAACATATATTTGTGAATAAAATGTAAAAGGTTTAAAAGAAGAAAAAGTCTACCTGGTTCCTCTGATTAAGATCACCAAAAAAGATCCATGTATCTTGACAAAGTTTTAAAAAGGGAAAATGAGTACAGTGTAAAATAGAATTGAGACGAAGGGTAAGGGGACCAAGGGTGTCAGTTGAGCACAGGTTAATATTTTATGTATCTCTACAGGGATTTATACATATATCATAGCTGTAATCAAAATACTGGTACTGGAACCCTGATGCACAGGAGAGAGAGTTTATCAAGGGCAAAAACCATGACACATTCAAGTCCCAAACTTGGTCCAAAGGCTCAGCTTGCTACAGAGTAACTGATTTGCCCTAACCACGTCAGAGATCTAAAAAAAAGTGCCAGCAGTAAAGCGACTTACCTGTCCCCTCCCTACCAAGCAGAGATGTGAGACCTTATGGCCAAGGGACTGGACATTCATGTACGGAACCAGCAACCTCCGAATATCCCTGTCTACTGAGGTATTACCTCCTGAAAAAAAACCTTCAATTAACTGAGAAGTTGGCAAAGAAACCATATGATACAAGATACCATATGATCACTGATTCTCATGACACTATTCGGCAGATTGTTCCTGCTCACGCAGGAGTAATAAATAAACCACGTCCTGGACAATGCACAATTTCTGAAAAGTTAGAAAGAAATAAGAGGTTCAAACTTACATAGTTTGTCTGTGCTTGGTGGATATTTTAAAAACCTGAAAAATCACCACACTGCTTATATAAAATCGTGATTAAATATTAGAGACCTTTTCACTGTATGTTACTTGTAGTATGAAGTTCGGTCACACCCTAAAGAGGAGAGTTTTGTGGGTTGGGTGGTTGGTAACTAGGAGCCTTGAAACTACAAACCCCCTGAAATTGTATGTGATGTTGTAAATGCATGTCCATTCTGGGGGAAAGAGGCACAGAAAGCTTCTGTCAGATTCTCAGAAAGGTCCACCGACTCCTACCCTAAAACCACACTGTTGTCAGACCTGGAGACAGGGACACTGCGCGAAGCCAGGTGGAAGCAGTCGTCCGGGCGTGCTTGTGGCAGCCGCAATTACCCTCCAGGCCCAACGAGAACTGCGGCACTTGTGGACACTGATTTTCCTCAGTCTCAGTGCATATTAAATATCATTTAACAAAAACCATTATTGTACTATTCACAAAGTCATTTGTTAGGAAAGGTGAAAGAATAAAGTTATCCGAGAGCGTTGCTGTCCCTTGATTTTATTATAAAGTTTATTACCAGGCAATTTGATGCCTTTCAGTCTTCAATAGAGAAAACAATTTTGTCTTAAAATGAAACTGAACGTATTATGATTCAGCGTAACAACAGAGTTACAAAATCATCTTTAAATCTAGGTCTGAACAAAATATGTGACTTAAAGACTACACTTCTCTGGCTACTTAATTTTATTAATTTTCATTACTTTTAAAATGTAGTGGCTACAGCACATGAAAAGATTCTCAACATCACTAACCATTAAGGAAATGGAAATCAAAACCACAATGAGATACCCCTTCACACCCTTTAGGAGGGCTACTATCAAAACAAAAACCAGAAAATAACAAGCGTTGGCAAGGACGGAGAGAAACGGGAACCCTTGTGCATTATTGGTAGGAATGTAAAATGGTGCAGTCCAAGTGGAAAACAGCATGGAGGTTTCTCAAAATATTAAAAATAGAACTGCCCTATGATCCAGCAATGCTACTTCTGGGTATATACTCATAAGAACTGAAATGAGGGTCCCAATGTCTCAAAGAGATATTTCTATACCCTTGTTCATAGCAGCATTATTCACAATAGCTAAAGTGTGGACACAGCCCAAGTGTCCATCAGTTGTAAATGGATAAGCAAAATGGGGCATTATACACCCAATGGAACACTATTCAGCCTTAAAGAGGAAGGAAGGAAACTTGGATGAAATCTGAGGACATAATGCTCAGTGAAATAAGCCAGTCATAGAAAGACAAAGGCTGTATGATTTCACTTACACAAAGTACTTACAGTAAGTAGTCAGATTCACAGACAGGAGACAGAGGGGTGGTTACCAGGGGCTGAGGGAGACGGGATTGGGGAGCTACTGCTTACGGGCATGGAGTTTCCCTTCTGCAAGATGAAGGGCAGTGACAGCTGTAAGTGTAGTTAAACCCACACAACCGTACACTTCAGAATGCTTGTGATGGTACATCTTATGTATATTTTACCACAACAAAAAAAATTGCAAAGAAAACCTAAAGAGGCAGATACAGTGGCTGGGAACCATACTTCCTTTTCACGACAATAATGATGAACAGCAGCTGCTTACTGAGCACCTGCAGGGCTTTCCCACGCCCTGCCAGACACTACACGTAACACCTAACTCTTCTGACCTTACAGACAGGAAAAGTGAGGCTCAGAAACAGTTGAGCAACTCACCTGAAACCACACAGCTAGGAAGCAGAGTTAGCATGCGAACCAAAGCCCACGCCCTTCCTTCTGCACCGCGTGATCTCTGCATTTCACAAAAACTCAGAATAAAGTGCACAGGTGCCCCTAAAAAGCATTAAGTTCAAATAAGCACTGACTACAAATGAATGAATTAAAATAAAAAAAAAAAAGCCTAGAACATAGGTGCCATTCAGAAAAGATCAGTTTACAACAATAACCTGTGTCCTACCTCCAACCCTAATGTACCCACAGACCTACTCATAGGCAGCTCTCATTCCAAATAAAGTTGAGAAAAAGGCATTACCCGTAACAGGCTTCATGTTCTAAATGACCTAAGTCACGCTCCCCAAAGCAGTGTCACAGGAGAAAGAAAAGGGGGTTGGCCTTGGTGGCAAAGGTAAAAATTTTAAATATTTTACAAGATATTAATTTGATATAAAAGTGAGGAAGAAAAAGAGGTTGAAAAAGCCAAGGATAGAAAAAGCAACTGAATGAAAACAAAAATTACAGAATACGAAGGTAAAATTCAGTACTAAAGCATAACAAATATGCAAAAAAAAAATGCTTCCTGTAAAGAGCACAGCAGTGCTGGTAGCTTAGTGAGTCCTAACTCTGCAGAAGTGAACCGACCCATCATTATGAGTGATCAGAGCAACATTCTTCGGAATGGATCTTCAATCACAATGTGGCTCTGAATACAGTGGGGGAAAAAAAAAACAGCTAGGAGAGCAGACCTGAAAAACTTAAAGGCATATAGTAAGAATTCCAAAGAGCAGTCAGTTTTCCCATTGAGGTCCTTCACCAATACCTTCAAATCCTATTCACAGCTTTAAATATTAGGATATTTAAAAATTACTTTTATTCTCTTCTATCCATATTTATTTCAGAAATTATGAAAAAAAAGAAAAAGGAAAACCCCATCTGAATGCCTGGAGTCACATCCTTTCTTAAATATTGGTTAGTGAGAATGGACATCAGCGCATCCTTTCACTGAACCATCTCAGCAAGGCCGAGAAGAGAGCGGAAGTCCCAGGAACAGGCCAGGGGGTGCCCAACTCTTCAAGGGAATAAAGACCTCTCGGGGCTTCATTTTGTCACTGTCAACCTCTTAACTGGGTTTGTTTTTTGGGGTTTTTGGGGGTTTTTTTTTTTTGGTATTGCCACGTTATCGCTTACTGCTTTCTGGTTTCTCGTAGAAGCACTTTGCTTTCTGAAAAACTGAAGATAAATTTGGAATTTTAGAACAAAATGAAGATCTGGATTCTGAGCTCTGCAAAACTGTACTAACATATTTCAAACCATAAATGTGTGTTTTATATACAAGAATATGAATTTTATCCATTAGATTAAAAAAAGGCTCCAGAAAATCATGAATTCATTCTTCTCCTAACAGACTGAAAATGGAAGTGAGGGAAGACGAGAAGACGGCAGCAGTGCGCGCGCGGCGGTTCAGTGAGCAGGCAGCAGGGCGGGGGGACAGCAGTTTATTGGCTTTGCTCAGCAGTGGAGCCTCCTCCTCTTGGGCGGCTTGCACTGTGGCTGCGGCTGCGTACCTTTGGTGGTGTCAGATATGCTATTTAACAAGGCGCACATCATATCTCCCTCTAAGTGGTGAGGGTTGAGTATATGTGCTGGCCTCTGAGTCTTCTTAAATTGATTCTCTAGCTCCAGAAAGCCTTGATCTCCTGAGAGGATGGTGAAAGGAATCTGCTTGGGTAGCTGCTCATCTAGACGGCCAGCCTAAGTTGGAACAAATGGCACATGTTGATCAAAATCAGCATTTGAGTTTCCAGTCACGTTACATCTACGTCAGAATGAACACACAGCTAGAAAGGTGTATTTAGTTTGCTCCCTAGCTCCCACTAAAGTACAATATAGAAACCTCATGCATAAACGAAACATACCACATTTAATCAAATATAAAATGCCGCCAATTATAAAATAAGCTATTTTATGTGCCACTAAGAAAGAAAGAAAAAAAAGGCAGAATCTAATAGGAGGCCCCTATAAAGGTGGAATACTGAAAGGGCTACACACGCAATCTAAGGGTAAATGAGAAACAGACCTGCCGCAGAGAAAAGTAAGCAAAGGGATCTGCGTGACTCAGGCTCAGCACTGGCTGGGCGGAAAAAGGAATCACCTTGTGGTTTAAAACATAAGCAGTAGCCAATAGGTCTGCAGAGTAAACTCATATTAACTGTGTCACACACAGACCCCTATGCAGAGACTTTCACTTAAACCAGGTCTCAGGTGGCTGGCAGAGACAAAAGCAAATGCAAATCCCACCTGGGCCAACTGTGAGGGTGCCCCCAGGTCTCAGAGGTGTTAAAATGCGAACGCCTTAGCACGCAGCAGCACAGCGCAGTCTCTGGGTCATTTATTCCACACGCAGCTGAGGGCCTACTACGTGCAGCAGGGAGTCTGCTGGGAACTGGGGTGAAGCAGTGCATACATGATCTGGGATCCTGCCCCCTCAAGAGTCGTAAGTAGAACCTGACACAAAAGGTTTTGTACAAAAATACAGCACAGAAAAGGAACCTACAGTGCTATGATTCAAGCAGGAGAAAATCCCAGTGGGTCGGTCCCAAAGCCACGTTAGCCTCTGAATAAAGCAATGACTCACGTGCATACATATGGCAAAGTCCGCAGCGTCTTTCCTCTTACTACAGCGAGGATGGAGGAAGAAGCAGCCGATCCTATTCAGGTAATTATAGATCTTACAGTTGACTGGAGGCTTCCAGTTGGTGTTTCCTCCTATTATTTTTAGAAAAGGCATAAGTGAGAGTCAAACAGGGGAGAAAAAGAACAGAACACTAGATACAACCGAAAATTCTCTAAGGAAAAACAAACACTAGAAAAAAATGCTTCTAGAGGCAAAAGTCCCAGACTCGAGCAGAACAAGGCAGTTCCAGGCCAGGTGTCACCATCCTGTCGCCCAACTTCCCCAGTCTGCCCATTAACCTGAAATCTCACGGAATCAGAAGTGCTGCGCGTGAAAATGCCCGGAACGGTATCATTCTGCATGAATGCTGGCTCAGCGGTTTTCAAGTCAAGCATGTCAAGGCTGCTCAGGGGGTACGACGATGGGCAGTCAGGAAAGCAGGACTTACCGAAGGGCTGTACTGGCCTCCTCATCCAGGTCAGCACGTTTCCACCTTAAGTCCTAACCCTCCTCTGTATTTTAACATGTTTATTTTTTATCATATTTTTTACACTGAGCACCTCAGGAACTAATCCTCCTCTTTATACGCTGTTTCCTATCAAACGTGACAGGCACACCATGTTTCACTGCGCTTTGCCTTACTGTGCTTTGCAGACATTGTGTTTCTTACAGATTCAACGTTTATGGCAACCTTGCATCAAGCAAGTTTACTAGCATCATTTTCCCAACAGCATTTGCTCACTGTGTGTCATATTTTGGTAACAGTCACAATATTTCAAGCTTTTTCATCATTATTGTATGTGTTATGGTGCTCTGTGGTCAGTGATCTTTGATGTTACTAACTGTAATTGTTTGGGGCACCATGAATCGTGCCCACACAAGATGGCAAACTTGATCGATAAATGTGTGTTCTGACTGCTCCGCTGACTGGCCTCTCCCGTCTCTCTGTCTCTCCCCTCTGGCCTCCCTATTCCCAGGAACACAAAAATATTGAAATTAGGCCAACTAATAACCCTACAATGGCTTCTCAGTGTTCAAGTGAAAGAAAGAGTCAGACTCTTCTCACTTTAAATCAAAAGCTAGCAATGATTAAGCTTAGTGAGGAAGACAGGCAGAAAGCTAGGCCTCCTGCACCGAACAGTCAGCCAAGTTGTAAATACAAAGGAAAAGCTTGTGTGGGAAATGCAGGCGCTGCTCCAGTGAACACATGAACGATAAGAAAGCGAAACAACCTTACCGCTGATTAGAGAAAGTTTTAGCATCTGGATACATCAAGCCAGCCGCACATTCCCTTACACCAAGGCCCCACCCACAGCAAGGCCCTAACTCCCTTCAATTCGGTGAAGGCTGAGAGAGGTGAGGAAGCTGCAGAAGGAAAGTCTGAAGCCAGCAGAGGCTGGTTCATGAGGTTTAAGGAAAGAAGCCGCCTCCACCACATACAGTGCAAGGCGGAGCAGCAGGTGCTGATGGAGGAGCCGCAGCAAGTTGTCCAGAAGATCTAGCTCAGATCACTCATGAAGGTAGCTCCACTAAACAACAGTGTCAGCCTTCTATGGAAAGAAGATGCCATCTAGGACTTTCATAGCTAGAGAGGAGAAGTAATTCCTGGCTTCAAAGCTTCAAAGCACAGGCTGACTCTGTTATTAGGGGCTAATGCAGCTGGTGACTTTAATTTGAAGCCAATGTTTATTTACCATTCTGAAAATCCTAGGGCCCTCAAGAATTAAGCTAAATTGACTCTGTTCTCTATACATGGAACAATAAAGCCTGGATGACAGCACATGTTTATAACATGGTTTATTGAATATTTTAAGCCCACTTTTGAGATCTACTGCTCAGAATAAAAGAATCCTTTCAAGATATTATGGCTCATTGACAATGTACTGATCACCTAAAAGCTCTGATGCGGATGGGCAGTGAGGTTCATGTTGTCATGCCTGCTAATGCAACATTCATTCTGCAGCTGATAGATCAAGGAGTACTTTTGACTTTGAAGTCTTTTTAGTTAAGAAATACGTTTCATAAGGCTACAGCTGCCATAGACAGTGATTCCTCTGATTGAAAACCTTTGGAAAGGCTTCACCATTCTGGATGCCATTAAGGATATTCATGACTGAGAAGATGGGATGAGGTCAAAACAACATCAACAGGAATTTGGAAGAAGTTGATTCCAACCTTCATAAATGACTTGAAGGAGTTTAAGACTTCAGTGGAGAAAGTAGTGGAAACTGAGAGGATCAGAATTAGAAATAGAACCTGAAGATGTGACTGAGATGCTGAAATCTCGTGATAAAACTGTAACGGATGAGGAGCTGCTTCTTATGGATGAGAAAAGAAAGTTGCTTCTTGAGACGGAATCTACTCCTGGTGAAGATGCTGTTTAGACTGTTGAATGTCAACAAAAGATTTAGAAAATCACATATACGTAGTTGGTAAAGCAGTGGCAGAGTTTAAGTAGATTGACGCTCAGTTTTGGAAGCAGCTCTCCTGTGGGTAAAATGCTATCAAACAGCATTGCATGCTACAGAGAGCTCATTTGTGAAAGGAACAACTGATTCAGCAAGCTTCATTGTTGTCTTATTTTAAGAAATTGCCACAGCCACCCCAACCTCAGCAACCACCGCCCTGACCAGTCAGCAGCCACCAACAACATGGAGGCAGGACCCCTCACCAGCAAAAAGATTACAACCAGCTGAAACCTTGGGTGATGGCTAGCACTTTTTAGCAATAAGGTGTTTTTTCATTAAGATGTTGTTTTTTTAGAGATAATACTGTTGCCCACTCAACAGACTACAATAGAGTATAAACATAATTTTTATATGCAGTGGGAACACAAAAATTTCACGTGACTTGCTTTACTGCAGTGGTCTGGACCCGCATATCGCCGAGGTATGCCTCCATGTCAGATGCTCATTATACTAAACTTCTGTTAATCAAGAAGTTGTCTTTCTCCCAGGTTTGGTCAATGGTTTGCAAAGACATTTATATGAAGATGCACATTTACGAACAGTAAGAATGAACTGAAGAGGCAGTTACGTTAAAAATAACACTAGTCCTGTAGTCACAAGGCCCAAGTTCAAAAGCTAACTCTACTATTTATTATTTTTGTACTTGGGAAAAAATAAACTTCTCAGCCTACTTCCTTTTATTTTAAAAGGGGGGAAATTATAATAATTAGTAAGCTTGCGTTAGGACCAAGCACAGCAGCTGGTGTATTGTAGGTACTGAATAAATGCTCTTTCAATCAGTATCTAACAATCCACAAACTGTGGGTCACCAAATAGAGCCAACATTTACTGCAGAGAACTGTAAAGAGAAGACACTGTAGCAGAGTAACTATAATGCAACGTGACAAAATTCCAATTATATTCCCATGCTCTGTTCAGGAAGGTTCAAGAGGAGTCCTTTTAAAACAAACCATATTCTAAGGGGAGAGGGAATAAAGGGGGAGGTTGTCTCAAATGTTTTCATTGTTAACCATACCTTGAAAGCCCCAGATAAATGTTCCTTGGTTCAGATGCCCTGGTAGATGACCAAAAAAGTTTGACCAGTTATCGAAGTCTACAAAGACTATGTGCGTCATGGTCCGCAGGTAATCCAAATCTGGAAGCTCAATGTCTTCGTCTGGGTAGAAACAAACATGAATATGTATGTGATAAGAACTGGCTAAAACATTTTACTTTGTCAACTGAGTATTAATCTTGCACGTTATTTATTTCTATCTAAACCATTTCATGAAACCCAAACCTGTACATAACACAGTATATTTACATAGGATAAAAAATATTTTGACTATTTCAGAAATGATTATCCTTTCTACAGATATGTGCCATTGATCCTCAGACTTTCTTTAAAAGTCACTTTTGAAAGGAATTTTTTTTTTAAATTAGTGTACTGGACGATACAGAAGACCAAGTTTTAAGGCTACGTAAAAAACTTGCACCATCCATCAAAATAGAATTTCAAGGTTACTTGCTAAGAACTTTTCTCTGCACCAGGCTTGTGCGTTTTTCCTAACCTAGACTGATTTCATTAGTGGCCCTCCGGCTCTGTGATCAGACACCTGAAGAGCAGAAATGAGACAACCCGCCAGCCTGCTACCATCAAGCAATGCATAACAGGTAACCGGGGGGCACGTGGACACCACCCAACACGGACATATCTTTCTTGGCTCTCCAGTCCTTCACCTGCCGCTGTCCTCCAGCTCTCTTTCTCCTTCCTGTCCTGTCTTTCACATCTCTCCACCTGGACGAGGTCTTACAGTTTTTAGAGGTAGCAATGCAAATCTTAAAATTTTTAATTGTTTTAAAAATAAATAGTTCCTTGTCCATCTAATAGAGACCTTCTCAAATATACCACTGCCATACTCTCCTCCCATTTCCAACCAGCCACCTCCTTATACCTCTTCTTAAAATACTCAGCAGTTGTAGCTTTAGATACTAAATGACCTTCAACCCACCAGAGACCAACACAAATTCCCAAAAGTCGTCTAATGAGCAAAAGAAAAACACAGAACATAAAACAGTGTGAACACAGCTTCACTGTCTCAAGTAGAGCTGAATGGGTCCACAGCATATCATTTAATTTCTTACATAAAACATGCTGCGACTCAAGTTAATGCTGAGCTCTGCGTATGCTAAAGAGCAGGTCTATAAAAATTCAGTCGTTCATAAAAATGCTTTATTAGCCAAAACTTTCATATGTCCTCATGTCCCACTCTACACCATGTAACGTACGATGAGTTAATAACTATCTAAAAGTTGTACTTAAAATTATACTCTAGGGAAAACAATTACACTTATGAGCAAAATAAAAACAGTGTTCCTCTGGACTTCCTTAATCTGCTCATATGGAGGAAGGAGCGTCTAGAGTGGCACACACAAGGGCACCCGGATCTCAGCTTTCTCCCTGGTTTCCCACTGCCACTTACGGCTCTATTTCTCTAATTGTTATTTCAACTGTAAGTAAAAGCTTTGCTTCCAAAAAACCCCTGACAAAGAGGTACAAGTTCCCAAATGCTCTTTCTCATACTTACAGAATAAGGCCAAAACAGAAACTAAGAGAATTCACCTGACTTATCTTTTCAGTGGACCTGAATCTAAATGGCAGTGATGTGCAGAATAACTTTCAAGTCTGACTTTGAGAAAGACGTCTGCTTCCCTTCTCTTGCAAAATCCCCGTGCCGTTTGGAAAAGAAAAGAAAATGTTGTCTGAAACCCCTATTATTTGAAGCCAACATAAATTTTGTCCCCTGAAGTTGAGAGCGGCTGAACGAAGCGGCAGGAACACAGCCCCCTCGGGAGGCCACGCGGCAGTAACTGGCTGGCTGTCACCCTGCGGGGTCTCCCAGTCAGCTTTCACAGCGCAACGGCTGCCTCCCGGGAAGGGAGGGGGACCCGCGCAGACGGCGGCAGGGCTGTGAGGCCGTACCTACACTCTGGCCGCCTCGCTCACTCTCGGCTCCCGGCTCCGGGTCTGAATTCTTTGGGTGGCTCACCGCCGGCTTGGGTTTTCTCTCTGGACGGGAGGCACCGGCGGCAAACGTGTACGGGCTTGCCTTCTCCGAGCCGAAGTGCGCCAGGCTGGGCTTCTGGAGGAAGCAGTGCTTCCTGTGGAAGTGCTGCTGCGCGCTCTCCGGGTCCTGGAAGGCCTTGGTGCACGTGCCGCACTTGATCGTGAACCACGGGCCCCCCGCCTCGGCGCCCCGCTCCCCGCCGTGCGCCTGCTGCACGTGCACGTTCAGGTCGGCCACGTTCTGCGCCGTCGCCGAACACAGGCCGCAGCGAAACCACAGCCGGCCTTTGTCCAGCATGGCCTGGAGGCACCGGCCGTAGTCCTCCTTCCTGTTCACTTTGCAGATGTAGCTCTCCCGGCAGCCGCAGGTCAGCAGGCTGCTGGTCTCCGCCACCGGGAAGTCGCTCTCGGTTTTAATCGACACGGCCGTTTTCTCCGACACAAACACATAATCTGTGCTGTGCCGCTCCTTGTAATGACTCAGAAAAGCTTCCTCCGCGTCAAAGGTCAGGTCGCAGAGCCCGCAGAAAGAGCGGCTCTGCACCTCGCTGTCGTGCTCGTCCTGGCAGTGCCGGTACAGCGTCTCCCTCTTGTGGAACGTCTTCTTGCAGTGGGCACAGCTGTACCTGTGAAACTGGTGACTTGCCAAAGACATGCAGTGCTGCCTCGCAGCGTCCTGGGACTCGAACATATCTTCACAGATCCGGCACTGCCACTTACCCCTTGGGGGGCTGCTTGCCCGGGAGTGATCCGCAATGGTGACAGATGAAGGACTCTCTGCAGTCAAACCGCTCACCGCCGCTGCGGAGGACGGTGGCAGAGTCTCCCCTTCCTCCTCATCAGTCTCATAGAAGTACCTGTGTCCGTTATGAAACTCGGTCACATGTGCCATTATCGCCTCTTTTCTCCTTAACTCCTTTTTGCATGTCCGACACCAGAAAAGAAAATTATTTAAATGTGCCCCTCCATGGATGCGGCTCATATGTAAACGGATAACTCCTGAATCTTCACACACCTTCCCACAGACCACACACTTGTAACACATGGTGTTTGCTGAGAACACGTGCTTTTCTACTGCATCCTCACTTGGGAACCGTTGATGGCATTCACAAAACCAGGCCTTAACAGCTGGCTTTGCCCGCTGAACAGAAACCACACCTTCATGGCTTTTACCTCCTAAATTCATCTTCTTTTTTGGAATGGTGCTGCAATCTTGTGAGCTAGAGTTTTGAACTGACATTGTTCTTTTAAGTGATGAAAACTTGGATGGATCTTGCAACAGGTTTAAGTCTGACTGAGGTCTGCTCCCTTCGCTGCTGTGGCAGTAAAGCAGGACTGACTCTTCCATCGAGGTGATGACTCGGACTGTGTGTCCTGAATTCTGCTTGTGATTCCGGGTGCTGGTTTCGTCCACAAAGGCATGGTTGCAATGTGGACAATAGCCTCGTAGTATGAATTTCTCTGCCACCTGAGCAATGCTCTTCTCAGCCACAGCTACAGGACCAGCATTTCGACAACGAACTCTAAATGGGGCAAAAAAACACACTCGTAAGCGTTTTCTGAATACTGTATCTCTGCTTTGTATTACAGGAGTTATAAACTATGTATATATATAAGCACTAAAAATGTTTTTCAATAAAGATGCAGATTATATAATATTCCATCAACTCAAATACCCGAACATAACCTACAGTTTGTATGTTTCCAATCCACATATCAAAGGATAAAACTAGACCTAAAAGAGTAAAAAAGAAAAAAAATAGAGAAACTTTAGAGAACTAAAAACAATACCAAAGGCACTGAAATGGACCTTATGAGACAAGCAAATAATTAACTTCTCTGTGGTAATTAAGCAGTACCGAGGACCACTACAGGAAGAGTCTCAACAGCCTGGTGCTTATTCTTCAAGAACAGATTAATTTTATGTTAGGAAATGCCATGCCCGTGGTTGCTTTCATACTAATGAACCAGGCTCAATTAAGACCACACACTATTCCAAAATTTTACTCAAAATAAGTCAACTTCTCTAGAAGAAAAGAAAATGGAACAACTGTGCTTCAACTGTCTTCCCTTTGCTACCAAACCTCAGAGAGAACAGATCTGCTACCAAAAGTGGGAAATTATACAAAGTATGCTTTCTAATTATAGTGGAATTAAATTGGAAATAAGAAATAATAATAACCCCCCCTAAATATTAGGAAATTAAATCCCTAAATTTTTAGAAGTTAAACAACACATTTCTAATAAATCTATGGGTCAAAAAAGAAGCCAAAAGGTAAAAGGTAAAATATTTTCACTGAGTAAAAAAGAAAACAACTTATCAAAATCTGAGGGATGCAGGTAAAGCAATGCTTAGAGAGAAACCTGTAACTTTACATGTTTATCTAAGAAGCTAGAAAAATATAAGCAAATTAAACTCAAAGTTTAAAGAGTAGAACTCAACAAACTAAAAAATGGGCAAACAACATAGAAGCACCAGTAAAATCAAATGCTGGCTGTTTTCAAAATCTATTAAAAATTTTTGAGATCAATTATAGAAATAAATAAAGAAGCTAAAAAAGTTTTTTTAAGCCTGAATTTTTTAAAAATGAAGAAACAAAATATATTCCTGAAGTAAGAATAATCAAAGGTTTCTCATACTGCATAGAGAAAGCATAACTATAAAACTAAAAGAACAATCAATCAATTACACTTAATGAGATTAAACGCTTCTAACATAATTAACAATATAAATACGCAAGTCGAGACTGGGAGAGAATATATTCAAACATTTGACAAAAGATTTATATCTAGAATATATCAAGAACCCCATCTCACTATTAAAAAGACAAATAATCCAATTCTTAAAATCAGCAAAAGACTTAAACAGACATTTCATAAAGATCAGTGAATGTCCTACAAGCACATGAAGAAGTGTCTGACGTCACTGTTCATCATGGAAATCCAGATTAAAGCCACAATGGGACACTCAAGAGAATAACTAAAATGAAAAAGACTAGCAACAGCAAACCTGGGCAAGGATGAGGAGGAAGTGGAACTCTCACACCTTGCTGAGGGGAACATACGCTGGCACAGACACTCTGGGAAAAGTAGTTTCTAGTTGTAAGATTACATACACACCTACTCTTTGATTCAGCAATTTCATTCTTAGATATTCATCCAAGAGAAGTGGAAAGACATGTCTATAAAAAGACTTGTACAAAATGCACACCGCAGCTTTCTGCACAGTAGCTAAAAACTAAATAATCCAAATGCCCAGCAACATGAGCATGAACAAACAAATTGTGCTATATTCATACAATGGAATACTACTCACAAATAAAAGGGAACAATGTATTAAACAATATGGATGAATCCTACAGACACCATGACAAACACGAGAGCGCACACTGTACATGATTCCATTTACATCAAGTTCTAGAGGAGGTAACACCAAGGTAAGGGGGAAGAAGTGTCAGAATACAGACCGTCCGTGGTGAGAGACTGGGAGGTGACTGAGAAGGGACACAGTGGGACTTTCCATGGAGAGGTAACACAGGATGACAAAAGTGTGGGTTAACCGATGTCTCCAGTCTTCAAAATCATCAAGGTTAAGATTGGCACACTTCAATAAATCACCACTGTATCTCAAAAACAAATAACTTTAAAAATAATTAAGGGGGTAAGGCTCATAAAGATATATAAATAAAACAAGAATCGCAGTGCTGATTGTTATTGAAGCTGGTGATGGGTAAATGGAGGTTTGTCTTATTATCCTGTTGACTTTCACACAGTGCAGAACAAGGATTTGAACTAATGATATGTAAGTCAGAACCAGGACTGGTAACATCAGTAATTATACTGAGTATACACAGAGGAATTATACTCCACTGCCTCCATTTTTTTGTGAACATATTTCACTTGAGTGTTTGTGAAAATAGCTGTTCTATTTTGTTGAGAGGTGAGAGTATAAATCAAAGTAAAATGAAACTTTATGAGAGTGTAAATGAAACACACCTGTCATGTGTTGGTAACTGCTGAAGCCTAGTGAAAGGTACAAGGGGGTTCATTATACCGCTCTCCTTACTTCTGCGTATTTCCTGGTAATTTCCATTATAAAGACAAAAAACCATACTTGATTATTTGACAAAGGTGGCCTTTCACTGATATATAATATTTCAACATGTCTGCGATATTTTCCACTCTGGCTGACTGAAAGGCAAGGGTGTGTGTTAACCCTCTCCTCCCCGAGGTACGACACTCAGAAAACGTGCAGAACTGAGAACTGTTAGCCTGCTTAAGGTTCACGGCAATATCAACATATCCACCTTTCCCACACCTCTCACTTCTCTCATTTTGCTAAATTTGGTTAGTTTTCAGGGCAAATATACATTCTCATTTTAGAAGGAGAGACACATGGACTAGAAAAGGATTTGTTGACTCTGCCTGCTGGTGAAGAGCTTATGGGGTGGGAGGATTCCCTTACAGCCCAAGACTAGACCAGTACAAACCTGAAATGGGCCGTGAGCTCCATGTGGGAACGCAGCGTCTGGTGGCAGGCCACACACCTGACTTGAAATGGGACGTCTTTGCACAGAGAGATCAAGAGTTTCTTTGCAAAAGATGGAAATGATATTGGGTGTGCCAGCCCCTTGTCATCTGAAAGACAAAATAAACTATAACTTGCAAAGGTTTGAGTAGAGTGACCCAGCCTTCCCCCGCCTTGGCTTTCTCCACATCAGTTGTAGTAAGTAAAACAAGATAGTTATTTACGTGCCAAAAATCCTAAGAGAAGTCATTTTCTACTCTCAGTTAACTGCAGTGGATGCGGAACTCATGCTCAAACTAGAATCTGAGTCTTAGATGCAGAAAAACACCCCAACTTCCCAGACACCACAGATACACAAAACCATTGCCCTGAACAAATGTTTTCTTCCCAAGTTTCTCTCCATCCCTCAAAGTAGACCTTACTCTTAGGTACAGATCAGAGACTGAGACTCTTGCTCAAGAAAGAAAAACTGAGATAAAAATGTTTCCCTTTCACAGTTCTCAAACTAACGTGAGCATAACACCTTAAGAATCATCTGCGAAGTACAGTAAACCAGCAAAGATTAAAACAGTTTAACGGTTTTCAGAAGAGAGTATTGACATACCACCCAGTTTAAAACTCTGATGGAAATGATTCTTCCCAGACATATGCTTCAAACACTCATCCTTGCTGCTAAACAGAAGGAAGCAATTTGGACACGCAAAACACTGAATAATCTGAGGAAGAAGGCTGTTTTTATGTCCATCATCTGCAGCTTCCTAAAACATAAGGCAAAGCTGTATTATAGACAACTAAAGTCAATATTCAGTTTCTTACATCAACTTTCAAAATGTCCAACTTATTATTTACTTGGAATATTCTGTATCAATTTTTAACATGAAAACTTTTTTTCCCTGAGTGTGGACTACAATTTTTATCATCAATGAGGTCCCATATATGAAATTTTTCATTTTTTTCCTTAAAAACAAATTATGACCATCTTTCTGTGACAATAAACATACGTTTGCTCTCTATACATTTTTCTTCATACATACACATCCATATGCAATATTATATAAATGCATAATTGTTTTCACATCACATACACTTCCCCTTATGTTTTACTTTGTTCACTGTACTCAACAATATAACCTATGTTTACAAATATGTATTCTTCCATAAACTTCTCCATGTTTAACCATTTACAAAAATACACAGAAATAAACATACAAGGGGAGTTGGCAATGTTTTATCAAATACTGTCATCTTACAGATTCCTCTGCTTCTTAGTTTTTTTTATTCCACAATACTTAATGGAAATCCCTAAAAATCAACTCTTACAGCTCTAGCTTACTCTTCTTAATGGTTACAAACTACTTCCTGGTGTGGATCTACTAAGATGTAGTCAACTATTCATTTCCAGGCTCTCTCTCTCTTTTGTTTTGGCCACTATAAACAAAAATTTTGTAAATATTGTTGAATATATATCCTTATTTAAAGGTGCTTTTCTCTCATTATCAGGAGTGGTCCTATTGGGTTAAAAGGATTATTATTTGAATATTAAAAGACATTGTGTAATTGCTTTCCACAAAGGCTCCACCAGTGGACGTATCCCCGGGCACCGGATGAGCCTGGCACAACAGCTGTCACAGACCTTACTCTCACATCTGCAGTCTCACAGGTGCTGTGAACTCCCTACTACTTTAGTGGGCACTTCTCATCTGCTAGTGAGTCTGAGCACTTATCCGTGCAGTTCTACAGATATTCCGTATTCTGTGGATTGTTTACTCCATGTCCTTTAGGCTCATGTTTCAACTGTTTTTGTTTTTTTCCCTCTGGTCAACCTGTACCCATTCTTTGTTATCAAAACTAACTCTGTCTCATCCTCTATTTTTCAAACATTTTTCATCAAACATCTGTCTATTAATTTTGTATATGGTCACTTTAAAATTTTGATACAAACAGGTAGACCTTTCCTAGCGTCTAGGTTTCCAAACTTGGATAAGAGCCTCCTCCATCCCAAAATTAGAATAGTTTTCAGTGTATATTTATGTGGGTACATATATGTACATGCGCTTGTGTACAACAAAAATTTAACCTCCTGTTAATGGTACTTAGAGTAATAGTCTTAAAAGCTGTATTGTGTCTTCTTAACTTTACTACCACTGACATTAGGGATATTAGAATAGTTTGTGTAGCTGCTTATGAGATGTAGCAGGAGGGGGGACAGGAAATTCACATGTATACCGAGCACATGTCACACACCACACTGGGGTTCAAATGTGCTTGCCCACTTAATCCTTACAGTAACCCCAAAAAGTACTATCTTCACTACTTACAAGTGAGGAAACTGAAATTTAGGTAAGTCAACAAAATCACCACGCCCCTCCAAGCTGCACGCTCAGGAGAGACAAAGCTACCATCACACCCCGCTTTCTGTCTTTGGTGGTAAATCGTATGCTCCTTCCACTCCTCCTCACCCCATCTTACTGTGGTGAGTGCCATGCAGAAATAACACCCAGTACGTCTTGCATTCCAATTAGAAGGTTTCAAATGAGAGCACTAAAAGCAGGACTAACCACCAGTTTACTAACCACAAGTGTCCCCTACTTGAAGAACTCTAAGAAGCTTTAGTTCAGTTATGAGTTGTATAAATGGATTCAAAATAAGTTTGTTTAAATTGTTTGCTCAAGAGAACAAAACATGAGAATTGTATGATTCTACATACAATTTTATTGGGCTATACCTATTGCAGAAGTATAGTATATTTGTAAATACCTTCTACAAACTGGGGGAAGGAACGGGATATAGGATGTCTGGCAAGTTAACATACTCAGTTCCCTTTTACTGTTTTATTTCCAGTTACATTAAAAACACACACACACACACACACACCATACAAATCTGTGCACATACATAAAAAAGTAGAGCCACAGTAAGATGCCACTTCACAGACACCCACTGGGACGGCTATTTTAAAAGACAGATAATAAGTGGCAAGGACGTGAAGAAACTGGAACCCACACACACTGCTGGTGGGAAGGTAAAATGGGGCACTGTGTTGAACAACAACTTGGCAGTTCTTCAAAAACTTAAACTCAATAACCATATGAGCCAACGTTAACTCGTTAGGGACGTGGAAATATATGATTACACAAAGACTTGGACCTTTGTTTACATCAGCATTATTCACAATAGTCACAAAGTGGGCACGACTGATGCACTGGTACACAGAAAGTGGCCTCCGCCCGCAGGCTGGAGTGTCACCGCAGTGATGGGGTGAGCGCCAACACAGGCCGCGCACACAGAAGCCCGGAAGACACAGTGCCAAGTCAAAGAACCTCGTCACAGAAGTCATTTAAATGAAATGTCCAGAAAAGGGAAAACCAGAGAGACAGAAAGTACTTTCCTGATTGCCTAGGGCTGGGGAGGATGGGATGACAGGGGGAAAGTCACCTTGGAGGGCAGAGTGGCCCTCGGAGCAGAGTGAGACGCTGAGGCGCACCGGGGCTCACAGCACGCCCTCCACAGTCCTCATCTGCACCCACACGGGGAAGAGCGGGCAGCGAGCTGGTGACATGCCTGCTGGATAGCTTTACTGTCAGAAAACACTTGACACTTGCTACTCAAAGTCTGACCCAAAGACCAGCAAGCATTGCCATCACCTAGAAGCTTGTTAGAAATCTTGAATCTAAGGCCCCGTATCAGATCCCGAGTCCGAACCTGCATTTTAACAAGATTCCAAGTGACTCACATTAAAGTTTGAGTGGCACTAGTCTAGACCGCAGAAACTGGAGATAAAAAGGGAGAGCACCAAGGCAAACAATGCAGACTGTGCCTAGTTTCACTCTCTTTGAAGAATGTCACCTTCACGGGACAGAATTCTTAGGTATATGATCTTCTAGCGACCTCTTCTGGCTGATTTAATATATGGAATTACAACCTAAGCGCACTGCTTCCCGCCAGTCCTGTGACAGACACTCCAAAGAATAAGCAATAAGGAGCCTTTCTTCATCACTATATGTCAGGCCCTAAGTGCTTTACATCCTATTACACTTTCTCTCAACAATCTGTGTGGAAGAGTAACAATTCCGCTTCAGGGATGAGAACTGAGCTCACAGATGTTCAGGAACTTGGGGAGAACACACAGCTAATACAAGTGACAGTGGAATCCAGGTCTGTCTGACGCCAAAGCCTTTGCTCTGCTTTACCACGCTGCCTCCCAGAGGCCGAGTGTCATACATTTACTTCCTGGGGAGATGGCAAGAGGGAGGGCAAAACAGGATAGAGTGAGTGATTCCCAGAAAAAAGGACACAAATTAATGAAATCTGGGAAAACACAAATGAGAGTATTCAATCAAGTTTGAAATACCTATTCAGATTTATTGAAGAAAAAAGATAAATATGCTTACGGCATGGAGTAGGGAAACATGCCCTGAGAGGAATCTAGTTCTGAAAAAGGCAGAAATGAGTGGCCCACTGCAAACACTGAAAACTGCGGAATGTAGTTGTGCCCTTTCCACTTCTCCCCCCAAACCTCCGTCAGGGCCATGGAGTGCCCTATCATGTATTTCTTCTCTATGTCTTTTGGCTCCACTTTAAGGTCTTTGTTCTAAATGTCATTACCTAAGTAAATCCTTTTCTCATCTCAAAGCTAAATTACTGCCAGAGTCGCCTAAACTGGTCTCCTTGTCCACATCTTTGAATCCACCCTGAACACTGGTGCCATTCTAAGTCCACCCAATCTCTTTGGTGTCCCTGAAAAAGGAGCAGAAATTAGGTTCTAGAATTTAAAGCCCTTGTAGCTCTGAAGATATAAGCATTATTTTCATCATGCCACTGTCCTATGATAGTGCCAATACCTTCCCGATATCAAGTGTAAAATCTTGTGCCTTTATAGTCAAGTTACTACTTGTGCTGGGAGTCCCCAAGGCCATCCCGGGTTCCAGGGCTGGCGAGGACTCACGGGACTTGGCATACAGCTGTACTAATGCCGTGATTTGTCACAGGAGAGGCTACAAAGCGAAATCAGCAAGAGGAAAAGGCACACAGGGCAGAGTCCAGGAAACCAGGTGTGAGATTCCAAGGGTCTTCTCCCCGTGGAGTCACACAGGACACAATTCCTCCAGCAATGAACTGCGACGAGGCATGTGAACAGCAGTCATGCTGGGCTGGGTCACCTCTGCCTATGAGTACAGAGCTCCAGACTCCCACCCGGCAAGCAGGTGGTCAGCGTACACCATGCTGTTTGCTCCAACAGTTCAGGCACAACAAGGCACTCACATCAAGAATGGCAGGAACCCGCCAAGATCTAAGTTCCCAGACACCAGCTAAGCACCAACCTTGCAAGCAAGCCTAAGGACAGAAGTCTCAGGCCTGCTGGGTTAAGTGTTCTCTGCATGCTACCCGCTCCCACGTTCACTATCCTGCCTGGGCTTTCGCTCACACTTTCCTGGAATTACCACTTGTTGTTTCTGTCTATCCAGATCCAGTCCCTGAGGACCTCTTCTCCTCCACAGGGCTCCTCTCCCCATCCTCTAATTTCTGTATCACCTGGTGATGTACCATTAAGGTTTGTTCATTCTCGAGCACAAGCTCCCTGCGTGTAAGAACTATGGCTGATTTCCCCGTACAGGACACAGGCTCCCCACACTAACGACCGAGCACACTATCCAGCACCAGAGCAGAGCTCCGTCAGGGACCCCTGAGAGCACAAGTCTTCACTTCCTGTGGGCACCTATACAGGATCCACGTTATCACCCATGTTACATTTCAAGTTTAGGCCTAGGTATTAGCAAATTCTGAAAACATGATTTAAAGAAAAACCCTATTACTCCCTGAATGTTAGCATTTTACTATTTCAAAATCTTACATTTACCTAGCAAATACATCAAACATGGATCTTCTCATAGATTTTTAGCTACAAGGATGTTTAATGTGTTATTGTTTTTAATAATACAAAAATTTAAATGATACATCTAATAGAAAATTAAATGAATTATAATATAGTCACACAGTAGAATGCCATTCACTGATTTAAAATGATCCAACAAATTATTTAAACTTATGTTTACAACACACTGCTTAATTACAAAACAATTTAGATACTTTATCCTACCTAAAAAATATTTATATATGGAGAAACAGCAGAAACACATAAAAATGTCAACAATGGTTATCTCTATAAGTGAGATTAAGAGTGATTTATTTTCTTTTTGTTAGTATTTTAAAATTTTCCACAGTGAACATACTGCACAATTAACATTTTTGTAATAAGTCACTAAAGGTATCTAATACCAAATATAGCAAACGCTTATTACAGAATTATTTATTACATGAATTTGCTAATAACATTAATCAGTCTCACGTCCTTGAGATTTAACACTTAATGAGAGTCACATAACACAGCCTTTTAAATAAATACCAGGTCTATTTCTTAACACTAGCATTAATAAAGGAACTGTTATTTACCACATGACTCCAACATTTCCACTAGCAGTGACCGGCAGTGCATGTAAGAATAAGGTACCAGTTCTCATCATGTGACTAACTCACAGTTAATTTCACAGAGCAACTCCATAAAAGGAAGGGTCTTTATGATCATTTTAGGACGGCTGGCTTTCAGCTATCAAGTTTGCCTGCCCACAGTAAGGGCATGTAAGTGCATGATCCCAATCCTTCTACTCTCCATAGACAATCACAATGTTGATCCTTACGTGTATCACTGTTGATTGCAAGCTTAAGAGCAGTAAGAAAACAACTATATCCCACTCTCGGGTTCTCCAGACAAAGAACACCTACTCTTACCTAAGGACATGCGCTTACCTTAGCAAAAAGGTGCTCCCTGTATTGCTGCTGAGTAACGAAACTTTTATAACACACTACACAGGCAAAAGAGCTGATGAAGGGTCCATGTAGCGTAATTGTTGGATCACACGGAGAGTGATCAAACCTGCTCCGCAAAGAGAGGCAACATCAGAACACCTGACAGTCCAGGGGCAGGACTACGATGCTTCACTTGTTAAGCCACACACACACACACACACACTCCGAACTTCACACTTTCTACTGAAAAATTAAATAATGTTCTTTATATTCAAGAAATGTAAAGCAGCTCCCATATGCCATGTAATGTCTTTAAACAGTGACCAACAGCTTCAGCTTTCATAAAAGTGCTCAAGATCCAATAAAACGGGTTTACGCAGTCTTGCCAAGATGGTAACTCCCAGCTTGAAAATGGTAGAGCCGTCATCTTTTCCTTCTTGCCTTATCGCCCATAAAACTCACAGATAACTTTAAATGAACCACTGGAATAATAATCTCACATCAAGACTGCTGGTACACGTCTATCTCCAAAGATGGCATTGATCCTTTTAATGTCATTTTAACCATTTAACAAATCTCTGTCATTTAAAACTGCCTCAAAGACTTGTAAAAAATACTTTGAGCACAGTGTGCCACCCATTTATGTGCAGAACGCTGAAGCCCTTCTAGAAGGTTCTGTGGGTAGGGTTAGGCATAAAGAGGCTGAGACAGCTGTAAAAGAGAAGGCTTAGAGCCCCAAACTCTCAGGTCCCACCTCTGAACTAGCAGAGAGGAGGCTGAAGGGAAGTCTGTTTAATGCCTTTAACACTGCCTTTCCTTGATATTTACCTTCTCAAGCTCTACCTCTCAAAAATTCAGTAAATTAATATGAAGGATTTCATAAAGAGGATATTTATTATTAATTTTGCTACATCTGGTTTGCCTCTAGCATTTGTTTTGTAATGCTGTGTTAGCTTTCCTTAGACTAGACCAAATACCCGTAAGTACTTTGTGTCTCCTGGAATTTGCTAAATGCTAGATTTCTCTACAACTGATCCAAATGCACATTAAGGCAAAAGTCTGGTCAGAATTTTATGAGACATATTAGGACAGAGTATCACTAGAATAATCCGACTTCAAGCTTTACAGAAAACCTAAGAAATGTAAACTAGAAAAAATTATAATAGCACAAAATGATGAGTTTGGGACATAAAGCTATAATCACAACGGCAGGGGTGCATCACGCTTTCATTTCACCGAAATCATTTCGTAACTCATTTCACCTTCAGCATCACTATTCTGAATACCACACTTACCTTTTCAAATGTCCTAAGAGAAGGTGCCCATTATCAAATTCCTTGTTACAGTGCATTATGGGACATGAAATTGGTTTCCCAGACACTCGTATTTGGCCTCCTCTTCGGAATGAACTTTTTGTTCCAGAATTAATTGTGCCTGCTTTGAGTCCTGCATCATTGGAATACAAATTCTTAAGTTTCTATTTCAGATACTTGTCCTTTGGACTGATAATCAAAAGTATGAAAAATCAATGAAAAATAGGGTGCAGCATCAACTAGGTAATCCTAACTGTAATTATATCCTTACACAAGATACAGTACTTACAAGTAAATAGCTATTTAGGACGAGGAAAGCCATTAACACCTCCAAGAACATTATCTTTAGGAAAACAACTGTTTCCTTAAGTTCAACAGCCAAGAAACATCAAAGGTGAAATATATTAGAAAATCAGTTGCTCTGCAGAACCCCTATCCCGGCCTGCCTTCTTTTCACTTCTATGAGCTGGCAAAGATCTCTCCTTCTCATTCTTATTTTCTCTTTTAACTATCTTAAACACATTATAAGGCTCAGTTATATTACAGAGGATCTGGGATCTCAATGTCAAACACTGTCAAACGATGTAGCCGGGAGGGGGAAGGAGTGGAGAAATATGGAAACAAATGCTCGTGAATTCAATTCACAATGAATTAAAATACTCTGAATCAGTCTGGAGGCTAGAGACTAGGCCTGAAGGGACATATTACTGGCCCAACAACCATTCTAGACAAGACTTGAAAGTGAGATGAACAATTCTTAGCAGAGATCTTGCAGATAAAGCATTACAGTTCTAGCCCATTTTCCCTCTTGGGAATCTTCCCAAATCTACAGATGTCCCAGAATTATCTCTGGAGGTGAGGCTCAGGGAATGTATTTAAAACTCCAGGTGAATTCTGATGCAGCTAAGAATCAGAATTTCGAAGTATCTTTTCTAATATAGGCCTGGAATGCCAAATGATTCTTTTGTTTAGCTGAATGACAATTACACTTGGAAACAAGTTCTAGGCCTCTCTTCTGTGTTCGTGTGCAAATGTTTATGGCCCATTCTGGTATCATAATCAACCAACACTTCAAGAGCATCTCTGTGCTAGGCCTTCTTTTTAGGCACTGACACTAAAAAGGATTAATAAGCTTTGGTTTCTGCCCCCACAGAGCATGTCAATCTAGTAGAAGACACAGACATGTAAACATATCAATCAAACCTAACAGTGGGATTTATGGGGCTGTGGGATCAAAGACGGCTGAGCAACCAAACTCAGGCAGAATCAATAAACCGAGCAACCTCTAGTATTGTGGCTCACCCTACAGGCAAGACAGACAAGAAACGAGGAAAAAGTACTTAAAAGGAAGGATGGGGCAAGGTGGGAGTCTGCCAGGCACAAACACACTTGGGAGAGTAAGAAGGAAATATAGCTTCAGGAAGTACCCAGGTGTCAAAACTTCTACAAGTTACTGAATTATTTTAAAAGTGGCAATTTGATTCTATTCAAAGCCTCAGAAAACTACAGAACAAGAAGACATTGAGGTTCAAAGCTGAGCATTGCATGCATTGATATTTCTAGAACTTTTAACAATTAAACTTCCTGCTGGACTAAACCCACAGCTAGAGGTTGCTGTGGCTATGCCAAGCCTTTAAGGGCTCGGGGTGTTCTACAAGACAGGCAAGAAGAGCTGCCACGGTGGGACTGAACTACTGATTCTTAAACATTCTACCCAATTATCTGGTGAGAAGAAAATGCTCCACAGTGACTCCTCCAGGAATCTCAGGTCTGCAAAGAGTTAGTGATGAAGAAGCTACCCAGGGCTTCAGAAGGGCCTCCCGTGTGGACACTTCAACAAAATCAAGGCTTTGCTAGCTTGTCACAGATTGCACTGACAAATAAGTAAACGCTAATTCTTTTCATCTTAGCTTAAATTCCATTTCCTTAGAGAAGCCTTTCCTGACCTCAGATAACCTGTTACACACCCTCTCCTATGTCTATTTGAACTACTTCATGTAATAACATGTACGAAACCTAGGAATGAATAAATAAACAATATCTAATCAGCTCAAGGATTACTTATACTCAAAATACACTTTTGCCAAAGCAGGAAGACAATTGGTAAAGTAGGCTCCCTATTAAGTATCACTGAAACTAAATTTCAACACTTTATATACTTATTAGCCACTGAAAAGAACAGACAAAATGCCTTAAGGCTTCAGACAAGCTCGGTAACCTCAGTGTCCCACTCTGATCTCTAAAGAATACCTGGCATTTTTAACCACTGGTCCACACACAGTCTTGCTGCTTCAGTATCAGAATGTCCTCGAATAAATTCCAATTCTTGTAACCCATGGGCATGCTGAAAATCGACTTTTTCCTAAAGATATTAAGAAAAAAAATCAATTAACCTATGATTACTAACCTGGTTTCCTTAAGAAAATGATTTTGTCACATCAACAGTCAGAAAATACTGACAATTCTTTATTCCTGTAACTCCACTGCTAGAAATCTATCCTATCGTATCTAAAGAGGTAGGTCAAAACTAAGGTTCATGCTCTAAGAGGTTGATTCCAGTGACAGCTAATGTTTGCACGAAGTTCAAAACAGCTTAATCTTCAAGAACAGGGTACTGTGTGCACATACAGGGTGCAGTTGGTATGTGCATTTCATGAAAGTCATTAGAAACACTAACCAATGTTTTCAGTGAAGGAGGAATATACTTTTGATATCAAGCAGGTTATCAATATTAAACAAATGGGGCCAAATATAAACAAAGATTATTTCAAGATGAAACCCTATCTGCAGTGAAGGAAAAAGGCAGAAAATAAATATGATAAATGTCAACGGCTACCTACGGAACGCAAATATGAATGATTATTTTCAATTTTAAACTTTCATGCATTTTTTCAAAGTTTCCATATTATAGTGTAAAGTACACAAGAACCTATTAAATATTTGTTCAGTGAATAGTACTAAAAAGAGCAGACACGCATTAGCATTCAACATGTGCCAGTATAAAGCATCCACTGCCATCTATACCAAGGGGTGGCAAACTTTTCCCATAAAGGGCCAGACAGTAAATATCTCAGGCTTTGCACCCCATATAGTCTCTTTCACAACTACTCAACTCTGCTGCTGCAGCACGAAAGCAGCCACAGATAAGATGTCAACAAATGGGCACGGCTATGTTCCAATAAAGCTTTATTTAGAGAAACAGGCAGTGGGCCAGTGCCAAGCACTAAGCCAGATGCTCTAGACTGTTTCAGTCTCTAAATCCATCCAGCTATGTTATCTATAAATCTACCTGCATACTCTCTAACCATGTTGTATATAATAACTGACACTTATGAACCACTTACCATGTGCCAGGCACTACTCTAAAAGCATTTCAGATTTAATTCTCACAATAACTCTATGAGACAGGTACCTAGTATTGTTCCCATTTTATGACGGTAAAACTGAGGCACAGGACAGTCAAATAAAGTACACCAGGATAAATAATAATGCCAGGATTTAAATGTTCGTTCTCCAATCTGATTCTAGAATCCATGCACTTAAGCAGTACACCATAGTGTATCTCAGAAAGGTTGTTACATTTGTAAAAAGAAATCACAAAGCCACAAACGCTGGATTTGCAAGATAGAGGCCAGAATACTGAACGGCCTCGTCAGCAATACAACAGGATCTTCTATCAGGAAGGGGAAAGAAGAGAGACAGCAAAAGTCAAGACTTGAACCTGAAAAAAATCTTCTACACAACATTGTTCTAAGTATGGCCATAGAATAGTAATTCTCAAAGCTGGTAGTATGCATTATATACATTTTTTAAAATTCTCTGTAATAAAGTTAAGTAAATACAGAAACACTGGTTTCAATACAGAGTTTAAAGAGTTCCTTCAGCACAGGACTTCCAAAGCCTTAAAGCTAATGTACATGTGATTTTCCATGCAGTTTGAGTACACAGTATCTCAACTTGATAAGTCATCAAATACTTCTTTTCTCTCAAAGTGCATCCTACAGGATCAGTGTTCTGAATAACATGCTATGGGAAACAAAATGAGTTTCTCTAAAGAAAGCAATATAGCAAGCCTCTGGTAGACTATAAAGACATTTTTCTTATCTACAAAATTAAACCCTCTATCAAAGTTCTTTACAAAAATCTATCACAATAAAAACCCTTAAATTAGAAAAATATAATTGAGATTAAATATTACTGCATGCCAGCCAATAGCTTATTTAATTTTAAACTACTGCCAGTAATTAAAAATATACAATTTTTTAAAAGAAGTCTCTGGCATTTCTTAGAATTGGAACTCTGTGGCTACACGTAGTCAATGCTCGAAAAACATTTGCTGGCTGAAATTACCCCCAAAGTAGCCACTACTCCCCTCTACACACAGTTATTTCCACAGACTTTGAGGTGACTCCCCTTCTTACAAGTCATCTTAACTCCTGGAATACCAGTAAGCCAAGCTGGTCACTGCTCAAACAGTCAAGCACAACATACTTCCTCTGAAAGTGATTTATCCGATGAAGGCTTTAATGACTGTTTTTTCTTTAAATCCTTTCCATCAGAAAAGGTGGACAATCCACTTTAATAGTGAGAAACCAACAATTCACAAAGGCCTAGGAGAGTTGGAAGACATTTTGCACTGTATCTATTTTAGTCACAGTCAACACCTACTAGAATTCTTCAAGAATTAGTTTTATTTCAGTTTCACTGTCTTCCTTTCTAGCTAGTTTGCTTTGTTTTTGTTTTCTGTCATCTAGTTTTTTTGGGGGGGGTAATTTTTTTATCTTTTAACAACTTTATTGTGGTATCTGTCATCTAGTTTTAAAAAACAAGTTTAGAAAGAGAACCAAATAAGAAAAAAAAATCATGAATACAGCAAGCAATGAGCTAAAGCATCTGTGTGAGTCAGTTTCTCCCTTAGAAAAGAACAAAATATAGTGAATTTATTGTTTACGACAGGTTAAACAAGAACTTCCTAATTTCAAAAAACTTTCTTCAGTGCTAAGGTAAAGTCTTTAATACAATGAATGAACACTTACATGGGTAAAATCTGAACTACTGCAGGTGAAAAAATGTTAACCTGTCACATCAGCAAGCAGAAGATGCTGCGGCCATCAGGCCATCAGCCACTACAGCCACCCCCTCAGTGAGCGCAGAGGGCTCGCAGGATGGAGACAGATAGGCTGTGCGCTGCCAAGCCCGTGGCCTCTGCAGCCACCCCCAACACTGCACCCAGAGGGGACTCAGGAGGAGAAAGAACAGGGTACCACACGTCACAGTAGTGACTTCAGTGAGCCCAGACTCTTACATCTTCCCATACGTAGCCTTGAGATGTCTGGCTTTCTTTAATAACTATAATCTTTTGCTGTCCTGACTACTTGGTTTTTGTTGCAAAACTCCTATATACCCTGGCTCCTCCCTCACCTCTGCAGAACAGTCCCTCAGGGTTATCCGAGAGGCTGCCTCCTGGGCGTGCAGTCCTCAAGTCCACCGAATAAAACATAACTCTCAACTTTTAGGCTGTGCGTCTTTTTCAGTCGAGACCACCCCTGAAAAAAACCCTAGCTGTCAGAGTGACTGTAAGATTCTGAACTCATTGCTAAAGCTTCATTACCTATGTGGCCGTTAACGCTGCCTGGGAAAAGAAGTCAGCAGCATCGCTGAGGAAATCTGCAGAAAAAGACAGCTTGCAAAGCACTTCCCTCTCAAAGAGATTTTCCCCACGACCCATAAACAGCACACTTCACACAGTTTTGGAAAAGAATCTTCCTTAAAAACTGAATAGTGCTTCTGCCAGGAAAAAAATAACCCCTTTAAAAAAAATCACTAATGTATTATGCATTTTAAACATATGATTAGAATACTATGCTCTAATTTAATTGGTATTACATAAAGTTAAAAGTCCCCAAACAAACCTACTTCTGAATTTAAAGATTAATGTATTCCATATCAGATTAGAGACACTAAAACAGAGGCTACAGAAACACATAAATTCCTTCATAATAGCCAATGGAACAAGGAATCAAAAACACACATGGTAAAATTGTGCCATGACTTCTATTTCCATTTTTAAGCTCCCCCCGAGGAAGCTTTCTTTACCTAGCTTGCGGACATTCTACTCCTAATGGACACTTGCCGGTATTAGGGGAGTTCTTTAAGATAATTTTATTTGGTGTCTTGTAAAGCAAGTCAAGCTTTTAAAAGATTTGTATCAGGCAAGATTCTAAATCAGGCTTCCTTGTCCACACCGCAGCTCTTCTACAGCCCTGACTCAATAATCTGAAGAGACAGGTGGGAGCGAAAGTGGTCCGGCTTCATTCGGCAGAAAACCGTCTTTCACCGGCTGTGCCTACAAAAGCCCTGGTAAACTTGTGATAAAGTACCAGACACCCTTAACTGCTCATCAGCTTAAGAAATCCCATGACTTTAAATTCCCAAAAATAGAGTCCACTCAATTCTATTTTTCCTTTGTCTCTATTCGTATATAACCAGAATCCAACAAACTAAGAACAGATGTAAAAAGCTACCATGAATTGCTACTAAATCGGTGACCTAGAGTTCATGGTGAACTTGGATTCAATTATACATTTTTTGATTACACAAGTTTCTCCTTAACTTTAGTATAAACAATTCTGTAATTTGGTAAAAGACCAATTAAAAACAGCCAAGTACCCTGAATGCTCTGTTCTTCTCTTCTTTCTGCTGCTTCTCCACTTCGACATGGCGGGCTAGACGAGCCAGGGTTAAAGCAACTTTGTCCTTCTGATGGTCGATGTGGTCTTTATGCGCAACATTACCCTACAATTGGAAAAAACAATTTTCACTCCTTTTAGCTAACAAATTAGCTTTGGGATAGCATATATCCACTTACCAAAGAGCTACGGTGCTAAAGAATCACTTACTTTTATCATTATCAAATTTCTAAGAACCTGTCTTACGTGTTTTATATTCTGTGTGGTATTTTGTAGGTCAGCCAATCAGCCATCATCATTTCTGGTTTTCAAATCTAGATAAACTATTTACCACCATTATTTACTGTATAGTCATTTGGATATTGAAAAGTCTGGCACTGCTTTGCCTTGAGCCTATATGGTACTGCCAAGCTATTAGTCCAGCCCCCAAAAGGTCTCATGGCACCCACACCCTGGGCTCTGGCTTTTCGGCAATGCCTGGACAGTATTTACATAAGAGAAATTCTTGATTAAAAGGAACAGGAGGAGAAGAAACGTAACCATTTTGAAATACACCAGAGCATTCTGTTCTTAACAATGCCTGTCCTCACGAGAAACTACTTCACAAGAACCTAACCGAACTGGCTCAAGACAAACAGGCAATTTCAGGCCACTCCAGCCATCCCGTCCCCCCTGAGAGGAAGGACTGAGACGCGCTGGTGAAGCTCCCAGTCCAGGGTGCAGGCTCTCCACGACTGAGACCACATCACACAGAACACTACCACTTTTCCAGACCTGACCACGACATTACTAAAGGCTCATTAAGCACAGTTCCTTCTACATGGTATATCATGTCCACCTGTCAACGAAAAAAAATCACAGGGATACCAATGGGAAAAAACACAGTCTGAAGTGTCAGGGCGAGCACAGAATGGCAAGCCTGGCAGGGATGCAGGACTCATCAGACCAGGAATTAAAAACTACCATGATTAATACGCTAAGGCCTCTAAGGGAAAAAGCTGACCTCAGGCAAGAATAGATGTGTAACGAGACAGAAATCCTAAGAAGAACCAGGAGGTAATCAGAGATCAAAAACACTACAACAGAAATGAACGGTGCCTTTGAAGGCTCACTAGCGGACTGCGCACCACTGAGGAAAGAGTCACTGTGCCTGAGGATGTGTCCACAGAAAACTTGCAAAACCAAAAAGAAAAAAGAAAAAACGCTGAAAAAAACAGAATATCCAAGAACAGTTACAAAAGATGTAGCACATACATAATGGGAACACCAAGAGATGACAGAGTCAAAGCAACAGAATACCTGTTTCCCCAAATCAGTGTCAGACATCAAACCACAAATCAATCAAAGAAGAAATAAAACCTTCTTTCTTTGCAGATGACAATCATCTTCCTAACAAAAACAACATGCAAATAAAGCAAACAGCAGTCACAGGTGAAGTAACCTGTGTAAGGAGATATTTACAGCAGCTTTATTCATCATCGCCAAAACTTGGAAGCAATCAAAATATCCTTTAGCAGGCGAATGGAAAAATAAACTGTGTACATCCAGATGATGGAGTATTACTCAGTGCTAAAAAGAAATGAGAGGGGTATACAGCTCAGTGGTAGAGCATGTGCTTAGCATGCACAAAGTCCTGGGTTCAATCCCTAGTACCTTCATTAAAAAAAAAAAGAAAGAAATGAGCTACCAAGCCATGAAAAGACATGGAGGAAAACCTAAATACATTATTACTAAATGAAGTCAGTCAATCTGAAAAGGCTACATTCTGTATGATTCTAATTATATGACATCTTGGAAAAGACAAAACTATGGTGACAGTAAAAAAAAAGATCAGTGGTTGCCAGCAGTGAGGGAAGTGGGAGGGATGAACTGGCAGAGCACAGAGCATTTTTAGGGCAGGAAAGCTATTCTGTATGATACTATAAAGTGGCTACATGTCATTACACATTTGTCCAAACCCACAGAATGTACACCACCAAGAGTGAATCCTAATGTAAACTACGGACTTTGGGTGATAATGTGTCACCATAGGTTCATTGATTATAACACATGTATCACTGTGCTGGGGGAAGCTGATAACGGGGGAAGCTCTACAAGTGTAGGGGGAGGAGATATATGGGAAATCTCTTCCTCTCCATTTTGTCTAGAACCTACAACTTTTCTAAAAAGTAAGCCTTACTGAATTTGTTTTTCAACTAGGAAGACTGGGTTAGTAGCTAAAATATGACTCTTTGGGCAAATCAGTCATATATGTACAACTCAAATTTCATCTAAAGTGGGTAGAGTTGCAAATCAAGCAGCAGGTGTGATTTTGCAAGTACACAGAAGGTCCACTGAAGTGAGCACATGTAACAAGGCCCAACTGGTATTTTTAGCACAAGGCTAAGTCCTTGCAGTAACGGATGCTCGCAGGATCACTGTGGGTGCAAGCAGTCCCAAACTAACTTTCTGACCACTTGGCCAGCCTATACCACTGCACCAGGTAGGAGGTAGCATTCTACTAACTTCAAAATGCCCTTTCACAAGTCATAGGGCAATGCAGCTTATTAAAAATGACACTCATAAAAAGCTATCTGAGCTCTGATCCTTTAGAATAGGCAAGTTCATCTGTTTTAAAAGCAAATTAAATTTATTCTTTACTCTTTGGGAAGATAAAAAATCAATATCTATTTCTTTTGGGGGTTTTTTTGGTGGGGGTAGCTAGGTTCATTTATTTATTATTACTATTTTTTTAATGGAGGTGCTGAGGAATGAACCCAGGACCTTGTGCATGCTAAGCGTGTACTCTACCACTGAGCTATCTCCTTCTCCCCATATCTCTCTATTTAAAATGTAGTTACTACCCTGAGAAGGAAGTTCAGAGTAGATTCAAAAAACTTTTTTTATTTAACGAATTAATAACATTTAAACACAGGCCTAGAGTGTGTTAGTTTTCCTGACAGAGGTGACTTTTTTTAAAGTTTAAATGCTAGCAAAAGTCATGCTTGGAAGGCCAGGTAAACCAAGGTCATATTGACACATGAGATAGACAAGGTACAGACCAGGGCTTACCTATAAAGTACGTTGTTTTGTCACTACAACGTGAATATTCTGGAGACAGGGGGAAGGCGGCGTTCTGGATTAACTAAAGTAATCCTAATCCAGGAAGGAACCTTGAATCGATGGTTCCACCATCATTTTCCCTTTTCCTAGGCCACAATAAAACTGCCATTCTGAGTGCCTCCCGAAGTTGTGCTCATATAGGAAGACTTTACAGGATATTTATTCCTCTTAAAGTTTACATTAAAGTACAAGTAGTGATTCTCTAATTTATAGTGTAAATTATAAATAAACTCTGGACACAAAATTAAATGAAAATGTCAGAAATACAGCGATTATGCACCCAAAGGGAAAATTTTTTATTAATCCACTAGCCACAACATATAATTATGTTCCTAAAACTTTACTCCCTTCAAACTATACACATAGCTAGGGAGATAAATTATTCAGCCCTTTAACTAACATTTAAACTTTTGTTTGGATCTCTTCAACTTCATTCTAAAATTATTCTCCAGACCTAAAATTTTACCTTTTTAAGGTCAAGTAAGTATAAGTCATTTGTATTACTGTCTGTTAAAATTCTTTTTCTTATATTTAGCTATCAGTAGCCTGTTATCTTTTATTTAACTATATAGTCACATCAACAACACATTTATGTTATTTCCAACTAATTCCACTGATGTGTTTATTAACTTTCAAGATTTTGAAGGGCTCAAAAAACCTAAAAGCCCTGATGCTGAAAACAAACAGAAACTAGAATTGTGTTTGGGCTCCTTCTCCTCCTCCTCTAGGGGACGTTAGTTTCCATTTACTTCTAAGGAAAAACAGAAAAAAAGAACTCTGGTTACTGATATTGAAAGTAGATTACTTAGATCTGGGAGACAATCTGTTGGGAGCAGATGAAAAGAAATGGTAACTAGAGAAAGGAAGAACTTTGACTTTGAAAACTTTGCCATTTAAAAATGACAAAATTGAAGTATTTTCAATAAGAATGTTTTTTCTTAAAGAGGGGGGAAAAAGCAAGTGCGGTGGCAGAGTGATATTCATTTAATATTTTCCCATCACAACCTTGGGTCTGGGGATCAAAGTTGCTGGGTAAAGCCGGCATGAGTAAGAGGTTATCTGTGAACACTCACTCTCTCCAGAAAGCCAAGTCCCCTGGACTTCTATCGTTAGTGATCCAAAATGACTTGGCCTCTAGATCTTACTGACACATTCCTCTGTGGTTCTGGGAGAACACACTGGCACTGGAAAGGCAGAGGGATCATTGATATTAAAACACCATGTTAGGGATTTTACCCACTGGGTCAGAGGCCTTATTTTGCATGGAAGTTTAACAAGTAATTCAAAGAATCAATGTGTTCAGAAACAAATTTTAACTTATCAGAACACAAGTGGGGAAATACTTACTGCAGAGCCAAAAGCTATATGGTATTGTCAGGAACACAGTCAGAAAATGAACTGATTTCAGGCTGGATGAAAATCTCTTAAATGCTTCCCATAGAACTAAGATGAAAAGGAGCCATGGCAGTCTTAGGTTTGGGCATTTCCACCATCCTGTTAGTGCCACAGTGCTGAACTGCGATTTAATGTGAAATCACAAAATTCCAGGGCTCTTCCTAGGGTGGATTTGCCAATCTCTCCCAAAGCCTCTAGTCTGAATAAGGATTCAGGCCCTTGAGCTTTTCTAAGAAAGGTCAGCCTTTCAGGTGTGTAACTTCTCAAGCTAGAAATGGACTGGCTCTCAACGCAAGGACAATGGGCTTTCAGTTTCATTTAGAATGTTAGCAGCTGTGGGATCTTCAGTCATCCTTCTTGAAGCACTTGCTGTCATCACCCTGGATTAACTTCTAGGGAGACAGAGGTCTCTATTTGCCAGTATTTTAGATCACTCTCTGCATCAGTTTTTCTTCCACGCCCAGCCACTCCCATTGAGGAACTTGTGTGGGGTCATAACAGAATTAAGGAGAAAGTTGTAAAGCCAGAAAAGGTTAAAAAGTAGATTCGAGTTTCAGTCCTTATGAAAAAAAAAGTTTTAACTAAAATGATGGTTTCTTTAAATGGGAACCAGAGATGTGATTCCAATGACACAGTCCAACATACAAATCCCATGGGTAAGCAGGAGTTAGAAGGTTACAGAATGAGGGTCACACTGGGTCCAGGAAGGAAAACTGTTCCAGAACCTCAGGAGCCAGGTCTCTCTTCCTGCAGTCCTGTCCGTGCTCACCCCTGGACAATAGGCAACTCTTGTATTTTCAAGTATACTCCACATTTTTATTTAAATCTTGAGGTAAAACACGTACAAAGCAAATTTGGGTTGTGTCCTAGAAATGGCAGTCAGATTATAGACACTGGTTAAATCTGAGTGCACATATCCACAGAAAGTAAGCTCATACAGAGAAAGGAAGAAAGAACTGTTTTATTCTAGAGGACAATATATATCTTTTAATGGAGCTTCATACAGTTATAGCAAAAATCCCAAGTCTAGAAATACGCAACTTGGGCAGGAAAGGAAGAGCGCTTTCTTATACTATCTAATCAAAAATAGTGGGATTCAGTGGGTCTCTACAATTGGGGGTGTGTGTAGGGGGAAGGAAAGTCTGATACAGGATTCCCTTGTTTTATCAAGTAAGGGCATTTTTTAAAAGGAACTAATATCAATGGTCAGCATTGTGTCTTTTCATTTCACATGAACGAACACACAAACTTAAGCTATACTTCAAAATTTCCCTTAGGGGTCTCATAACACTAGTTGCACTGTTCTGATTTTTCTTTTTTTCTTTTTTTTGCTACAGACCAATAACCACTTCAAACTTGAAATCAGTTCAGCTGAACTTGAAACAAGTTCTGACCGTGAACTCCCAATCCTGATCATAAAGGTCAGCAGGAAGCACAGCCAAAGAGAATTCCACTATTCGGGCAAAACCTCCCACAGTAATTAATACTTTCATATACTAATCAAGCTGATGAGCTAACCAAGATTTCCTGGAAACTACTAAAATTTCTAATTTTGCTATTAAACTATGATCTGTTACATGAACTATAAAATAAATGCATGCAAAATCATTAAACGGGAATTAATGACATGGCACAAAATCCCACTCATCAATGAAGCTATAATCTGTATCTATTTCAATGTCTTTTTTCCCTAACATTTATATTTGTTTTTAAGTGAAAATGATCCCGTTTTTAATTAAAATATTTAAGTAAAATTTAGAAGGCTATAAATCAACATGTTAACACTAGTTATTTGTCTCGAGTTTTTTCCTGTTTTAATCTCTATTTTCTAACATCTACAATCAAAATATGTAATAAAATTGTTAATAAAAATTCACTTACTAATAACAAAACTGTATAAAGTGTTGACCTCCGTCCTCTGAGAACATAATGGACTTGGTTGAAATCACTACTTCATGCCTTATAAAAATATAAGTTTAATGTCTATCCTTCATAAAAGCAGATGTAAATTTTGTATCTAAAAGAAACATAATCTATTAGTAAATTATATTAACTTTTTCCTTCCAGGTTTTTTCTCTAGAAATGCATTGATTAGATTGCATTATTTCCCAAATCTAACAGAAACAGGTATCAATCAAGAACTAAGGCAAGCCATTTTCAGTTCAAGAAGCTTAATGGCTCCTGGAAAAGTATTTTTACAGTTCTGATGTCAAACACCACTTCAACTTTGAAGCACTTAGCTAATACATATAAATAAGTATTTTTCTTTAATTTTTCTCTAATATATGCTTTTAAAAAAAACCCAAACCATGTGTATGACTCGTATTTTAAAATGTATTTCAAGTATTCAAAGTACATTTAGTCAAATTAAAAGTTGAGACTTAAAAATATTAGTTTATTCAGCTTTGACCTGACCTTCCTCTTTTCCTGTTTGCAATATAAATAAAGCAAGATTCTTAGCTTTTCCAATCACAATGGTAATTCCTCAATATTAACAGATTTACTCAAAAGTTAATTATGTTCCAAAAGAAATTCAGACCCTGAATTTCTGTTCACCTGACTAGTCTCAGATGAATGCATACTTAGAACCGACTTCACAGGTGGACTTCCTTTTAAAGTTCATCTACAAATGCCTATTTCTTGAACCATTCACTCTCAACTCTGAAATGTATTATGGTTTAGGAAGCCAAGTACCGTACGCTTGCCAATCCCACTTTGTAGTTAAGGACTGGCTTGGTACTGAATGCTGAGAAAACTAGCTATGAACTGTTTTGTAAAACATGAAAGTCTCATGAATAAATTTTCTCAAATATTAAATACAAGCAGGTCTTTCACTTCACGGGACCCTTCTCTCATCTCCTCGCCCACAAGTTGAGCTTCTAAGTTACTTCTTATTGCCATAACTGGCTAAATAGTTTCCTAGAAATATTTGCCATGATCATATGAAAGGAAATGCAGAATTAAGAGTCTATCTGCTTTTATAAAGCAATTTCCAGAAACACAATACTAGTATATATTACAATAGCCGTGGCACTGTACCGCTCTGTGGCTTTTTTATGATGAGCAAATGATTTAAATTTTTAAATTATTAATCTCAAAAAAAGCACTCTAGTCCTTAAAGAACAAAATGATCAACTTTGGCTTTTTCCACAGAATTACTTTATTAGAAATACGGCTGTAGTCACTGAACTTCCCTGTGAAGGGGAATCACTCTGCTCCATCTACCACACAGGGCGACAGAAGCTACGAGGAAGCACCTGTGAGAATAGTTACTACCCAGAGGCGATCAAAACCAAGTTCCCTATCTGACTCACCAAAGGCTTTTTTTTTTAACCAAAGGCATTTTTTTGGCTACTGAAAAAGCCAGTAATAAAAGATGAAGTCTGTAGGCGGGCGGGGTGGGGGAGAACAGGAGACCAGGACGAGGGATCAGACAGAGCCACCCCCGGCAGGGGCTTGTTGTTCCTCCCTCTCCTGAAGGTCAGCTGGCACTGACGGGTCAGAGGGGCACCCACTGGAGGGGGATCGGTTCCTCCATCATCTTCACCGGCTACGTAAGGCATCCCAAGTCCAAAGAAAGCTCAGTGGGGCAACCAACTGTGAAAGCGGAATGAAGTGACTCTGCCAGTCAGCACAGCATCTGACAAATGCACCTCGTCTGATGAGGATTCCTCAAACAACTGCCTCACCTCATACAAGCTCCAGTTTCAGAGCCTGCTTACGGCCGCCCACCCCAAGGCCTTGGTCTGTTTGGTCTTGTGAGGCTTATGCCCCCAGAGTAAGTTCTGTTTTACCAGAATCCCCCTGGCCCAACTCAGAGCTGAAACCACACCCGAAATAATATTTTAAAAAGCAGCATTTTCCCCCCAAGAATTTTCTAATCAAATACAGAGTAGAAGAGATACACACAGCAAAGCAGGACAATATTTATTTACCATCTCCAGCAGCAAAGCTTTGGAACCAGGAAACAACCTTTTTGTACAAAGCAATCTCCTTCCCACCCCCAAACTGGTTATTGTTTACAAATGCAAAGTACACAGAACATATGCTTTGCAGGAACAAATTTAAAAAGGACATATAAATACACCCCATTCTGTGAAGTATGACTCAGTTAAGGAGGCCAGGACCACCAAAACTGTTAAGATTCTTCCTACACTGCCTTTTGGGCAAATTGCCAATATCTGTATTTGTAAAAATTCCCTCCCAGGAAGAATGACTTTGATTCTCCTTTGATACAGGACACACACCCCACCCCACCTCCAAAAAAACAACCTTGGAACTTAGGAGAATTCGGAAGTATCTCCTAATATGAAGCTGTGACAAAGCAAAGGGGTGTTAACAGTTTTCTAACCCTGAGTGCCAATGCTCGACCTCTGGTACAGTAAGAAAAAGGATGAATTATGAAGGTGAAACTGGCAACCAGAGCAAGGAAACTCAAAGCAGAGAAGGAACGAAAAGGAAGCTGACAAAATGCGTTCTGGGTGCTGCTGGAGATGCCACTGGCACAAGGTTCACAGGCCCGTCTTCGATACACCTCCAAATTCCAATGAAGCAATGTTTTAAAGAAACACCCTCATCTTCCCCAAGTCCACCCTCACATTATCTTCCAGCCGGCACACAGGGAGATGAGCCATGTTCAGCCGCACTGAGAGCACACTGCCCACAGGTGGTCCTGCAGTGTGCACCTGCCCACGCATGACGGGGTGTCCCTCCCACTTCAGGAGCAGCACCCTCGTCGTCCAAGCTGCTCTCCACGGGGGCCCCAGTTCTTCTCCATTGCCAGAGCTGTCCCTGCGGCTACAGGTGCGGTGACTGAGAGCCTCCACTGGCTCGGTTCAAGGAAGAAAAGGAATTGCTCTAGACGTGCATCGTGCACAAGCCAACTTCTAGACAGACTACTTCTATAACCTTACAAGAAATGGCTGTGCAAACTGGGCACGCTTTGAATAGGTAGGACCCAATACGTTCTCATGGGGAATTTATCCTTTCTTCAACCTAATCTCCTCCAACTGTGCCCACAAAGGCCGTTCCCTACGATTCTGAAACCACAAACACGACGTTCCCCACGCTTCTGCACACATTGCTTCCTTCACCTGATGCCTGGCTCCTGTTTCTCCACTAGTCCAACTAACCCTTCTCTAATCATGTTCCAAACCAAGCTCGAGCACTTGGTAAGAAAGGCTTCCCTGACCCTCTAGATGGGCCCCTCTTTTGTTCTAACCTCATTACAGGCATTCCTCTAAACAGGACAACTACATTCTACTGGTATTTCTTTCTCTTCTTAAGAGAATATACCATCTCTTATTAACTCCCAGTATCCCCAGACCCTCCTCAGTGCCTGCCTGCACATAGCAGGTACTGAAAAAGATGTTTTACAAATAAACAGATTGTTTCCAACAGAGACACAAAATGACAAAGTACCATCCATCAAAAACTGTGTACACATACCTACACACTTCAGCTCTTCATTCTATATTCTTCTGTTTCTTATCATTTCTTATGAGCATTTCCTAGCTTGCACTTAAGAGACTACTTTAAATACATCTTTCAATGACTTAATCCACTGTTGGGCTTGTACTACGTGAAGCTGAATAGTTCAGCCTTAAAAAATTGTAAACAAGGGGAACATGACGTGATGACATGAAATGAACTATTACATGCTATTAAATACATCTTAAAGTGTCTGTATTTATATCAATACCATTCCATAGTAATAAGAAATCTACAAATGTGGGCAGAAACAGCCTAACTACTCAAGAAAGGAAATCTGTATTGGGCTTTGAAGTTTTCAAAGCACTTCCAGGCATCACCTCATTAGAGAGAAACTGAGTCTCGGAGAGTAACTGACTTGCTAATAATCAGGTCAAGGTCTCTGATCTTGATCATGTGCTTTGCATCATTCCACCTTCCTTTCACTAAGCCAATATCCTCAAGACACCAGCTTAAAAAAAATTTAAGTGTACATGTGAAATGAAATGGGTATAACAAACAAAAAAAGTACAACAACAAAAACAAGCATCGAGAACCATGACTGAAATGATCAGTGCTGGAAATGAACAGGCTGCACGTCAGGATACCTGAAACAGAAGCCAAGAACAACGCATCCGAGTCCTCTTACTCCAGCACAGAGAACCTCGATGCAAGAATTAAGGTTAGAGTCTCTGACCTGACAGGTGAAATAACCAGGAATTAGTTAATACGAGACATCAAGTGATAAGGGATGAGAGTATAGCCATAAACACAAAATCCAGGGAAGAAAAAAAGGCAGAATTTGTCAAATTAGCTTCTCAGAGAGGTGAAGACTTGAGTGGAGCCTTGAAAGCCAAATGAAGGCAGCCAAGTACAATGCTGAACTGAGACTTGGGGGAAGAGTGTATATTCAAAGCTCGGTTCCACCACCTGAGCAAGATGCTTCATGCAGGTTCCATTTCCTCATCTGCAAACCTAGGGTGATCTCTGCCTCACGAGCACCGTGCTACCAGCACAGGGCCAAGCATCCAGAAGCTCCACCAGGGAGGTTCTCCCCTCTACCCCTTCCCAGCTAGGAAGATGACAATTACTGAACCCAATACTAGCGTGGAGCTTTCAAAGTCTGTCAAAGTATATTTTTGCCAAAAGTGAAATAAAACAGGAGCAATTATAAGCCATTAAACAAAGACCAACATGCATCCAACTCTGTGCTAAGAATCTAAACGAGACTAATTACAAATTAACTATATTCTACCCACGGCAGAAGGGAGTGGGCTGCACACCCTATGGCAGGAAGCTTAGTCTAACTGAATGTTTTTAAAATGGAACTGAAAGTTTAACACTGTATTTAGTGACCTGGAACATGCTTTTCCCCCATCATCCCCGTCACTGTCGCCTAATTAAAAGCGGTACAGTAAAGGGGCCACAAACATGACCGTTACTCCAGCACATTACTACACTGGAAATCAAGGCAGTGCGAAACACAGCCATCACAGGTGAAAGCGGGACCTGACAGGTCGTCTAACCGCAGCCCTTAGAACCATATGCTGTGACAGAGCCACTCTTACGGGGAATGAAAGAAAACGGAAAGCCCAGGACAGCTCATGGGGAAAAAAGCAGCGTTTGAAAGGCAGTCTTACAAAGGGACTACTAACAGAACTCCTAATACCTGAAGCATTCAAAGTCAAAGATTTTTTTTTTAATATTACCAGATATAAAGTATTTACTTCCACTTCTACCAAGGAATATACTACTCAGAACATGAGAAAACGCAATACAACTTGAGAGATCTCCAAAGTCCTAAAGGAAACTACAGACCACCTGAGAACGCCTACGGAATTCTTGACAAGGGATAAGCAAATTCAATAGACCATTTGAAATCGTTAACAAAACCAGTAAAGCCCTTATGACCTAGATAAACTGATTAGTATATGTCAGAGCTGAACTATTCATGGTGATGGGCTTAAAATTTTTATGAGAGAAAAGATGCAACTGACCAGAAACTACATGTAATAATACATTTGTATAAAGACTATGCAGAAATGAGAAAATAATACTACCATTAAACAAGAAGGCATTAACTGATGAAAGTTCAATAACCAAAGAATAGTGTGAAAGACTGGACTGGTTACTTTAAAAAAAAAAAAAAGGACATTCTTAAGAAAGAACTAGAAAAATTTCTTACAATAATGCTGAAGGCATTGTATTTAAACACACAAAGCCACATGAAAATCCTGGCTAGTATGTACTGGTAGAATAAGAAATACAGTCTACATCAAAGAGACTAGGAAGATCAGACATCCTGTGAGAAAGAGGTGCCACACAAAGGGAAAGAAACAATCAACACAAAGAATGAAGTAACTGATATGGTAACATCAAAAGGACACGGTTAGACTGTGGTCACTTCCAGACACATCCCACTGGAAGCAACTATCACTTTCAGTAGTAAGATATCTCACTGGTACCAAACACAGCTATAAAGAAGTTTTTCATTCCTATAAAATCAAGCAAATGAAAAGACAAAGTAGTACCAAAATATCATCCCACTAATCAATACAAGAAAAAAAGGTTCAATAAAACAATATTCTCATCACTCATTCAGGAAGGGAAATTACATAAAGGAATATTTTAATGGCTTATAAAACTCATTATATCCAGGAAAATAACTAAAAGATTTGCATTCAATACAATGATCATCATCAGTTTACTGATAACTTCCAACTGTATATTTTCTAAAGTGAAAAACGAAGACCTGTTTGGTGTATCCGCTAATAAAAAACTACAGAGAACAGGTCCAGCCAACTGAAGGACATGCATGAGATGCACACAGCTATGACGACCAATCACTGGGCTAGCCGCTAACACTAAGTAAGGAATGGTAAGTTTCAGGAGACAAGGGAACCTAAACAGTGCAAGTCTGGGCAAAATATGCCTCACATTAAAAAAAAAAAAGTTTTCAGTTATTGCAATCTTTAAACTGTTTCTACAAAGATCTAATCCGTAACTTCTCACCTTCACCAGAATCCCAGTCAACAAATCATGTCCTCAAGAATACTGAATTTGGCATTTTAACTCTGTTCCTCCATGTCATTTAACTCTGTAGCCAACTTCACAGCTAGAAGGGATTCTGGATTGCATCTATTCCAACCTCCTCATTCACAGTACCTGAGAGGCTATCCTGGATGGAGCAGGCCCTTGAGGACAGTATCAGTCATGTTGCTCAGGTATCACTCAGTACGCTATCAGTGTAGTACTGATGCATCACACTACATAGCACCCAAGCAGCCTGAGCTTATGCTCCCCTCAAAATGCCATTTTGAGGGCTAAGTAAATGGAATTACACTGCTAAAGAAGCTGCCACACAGTAAAAAGTTCAAATGCCATGACACTGATAAGGAAGCTGTCATACAAACTTAAAAAAAAAAAAAAGATAAAGTGTCAGCAAATTTACTGCTTTTTCCTAATGTCCTTGTCTCTTCTTACCAAGTAAACACACCCACTTATCAAATATAAGTTGTGTTACCATGGCTAAGAACAAGGTCAGGTGTGAGAAAATCGATTCAATCAGAAACTTAGAACCTACAGATAGAAAACAAAGCTGCCTTAATGCCCAGAAAACTGAGCCAATCACTAACAACTAAAAGAACTACTGTGAAGTTATTTAAATAAAGGGGGAGGGACATACTCTACAACCTTCTGAAATGGATCAATAGTGCTGTAAAGAAAACAAGTTAGCATTCAGAAGGAATGTACATTTAGATAGTGCAATTGTACAGACGATGCATAAACTACTACAAAATTTAAAATCACGGTACAGAATTCACATAAATATCACTAGCAACGTACGCAAGATATTCCAATGTTAAGTTTTAAACAATAGTGTGAAATTTAAAAAGGCACTTCATAGAACAATGAATGGAAACAGCATTTCCGTGTACACACGGTAACTACAAGAAATCATCTTGTCTCCACATACATTTTACATCTAGTCAAACAATAACACTTTGAAGAAAAAGGATCATTAGATGCATCCCTTTTGAGAACACCAAATTGTTCAACTCGTGGTGATTCCACGGCCTCCTAGAAAACCTAGAGGTACCCCAGCTGACAGAGGTTGGCCTGATGGAGAATCTGTCAAAGGCCCTGCACAGGGCAGGCACGTTATGAAAACGTGTTAGCTGACTAATTCTGAGTTCCACACACTACTGCGGGTGTCTACTGGGGCTGCTTCTCTAGACCAAGCCCCCATTCTTAGTTTTGTAACACCATCATCATCCAAGTACGCTAAAGACTCTAAAATACAAAACAAACGGGAAGAGACCAGTCTTGTTTCTCCTACAGTCAGGAGACCAGTCTATCGCTAGACCCACCCCCAAGCAACTACCAAATCCTGTTCAGAAGCGAGAAGCCAGCCACCTGACCACCAGTTCAGTGATTGCTCAATACCCTTTTTCAGGAAAAATCTCTGGAGATGCCTGGGCACATCAGAACAGGAGAGCAACGCTACTTATCTTTATCACTGAGCAACGTAACGCCAAAGGAGAAAATGGCAATCCCACTTTATAAGCATGCAGGACAGGAGGAGGTGTCCACCAACAATGTGAGCGTAGCCAACCCTACTCAACTCTACACTTTAATGGTTACCATGGTAAATTTGATGCTATGTCTTTTTTTGACCACAATTAAAACTAAAAAACTTAAAAGGAGGAGCACATTAAGTGGAAATGCCAAAGCAGTTTCAGAGAATCAGGGCTTTAAGCATCATTTATTCTGGCTTGATTTTTTAAAAATAAAGGTACCTCAAAAGTCATCAAGCTTGTAATCCAGGAACACCTGTGTGCAGCCCTACAGAAACGTGCCAAGCGAGTTCTGCAGCGGCTAGTCCTTTCACAGAAGAAACTACAGCGCCACGTCCAGGGCGCACCAGACCGCGGGAACTGGTGCCGCACGTATCATGAACTACAAAGACCTTGCTATGATTCTTCAGGCCCTGGTTTGTTTTCAGATAGTCATCAATGCTCTTCGAGAGCTCAATTTGAAAGACAGTTTCCAGAGCACTAGCACAGACCTAAAAAAGTAGAAGTAAAACTGTGAAAAATATAGAGAAATTAAAGGGAATTGTTAACTCTAGACATGACTTGACCAAATCTGCCAAGAGGAGACTCTACCAAGACTGCAGCTTAAATTTAATCTACAAATGGGACAAAAGAATCAATACAGTACCCTGAAACTACCTGACAAAATAACTTCTTCCAAGTAGGGATATTTGCATCTTCAACCTCTATAGCACAAACAGAGTGAGAAAGACAAGCAGACAAAAAGGGTGCTGAGTATGGTTAGGAGGGGGAATGAGCTTCCAATAACTATGAAACAAATGGGGCACCCGGGAGAATGTCAGTCACCACTGCGCAAGACCCGTGGCGAGAAACAAAAACTACACAAACCCTCAAACAGTGTTCTGTTCCACTAACAGCAAACTCAAGAATACCAAGATCAAGCAGATGGGAAAACAACGCAGACGTCTGACAAACCAAGAAATTACAAAATTCTGTCAATAAATTCTTTTTTCTATTTGGCTAAGCAAATAATAGTAGATGATGTGCTCAGACCCCTCAAATCAGACATTTTCTCCATTTCTGAAGTCACGTTGCAAAGACCAGGATCTAAGGGCTGGTATACATAAAGCCACTGCCTTGAGATTAAAGATACTGTCGGACATGTAAGTGAGGTATCTGCTGCCAGTTCCAGTATGATAGAGAAGTATTAATGCAAAGAATTGGACACAAAAAGATAAGCCGTCTCTCACGGTTAAGAGTCTGACTAGATTAAGGGACCAATAAACCCAGAGTATGTCACTGAAGTCTTGACTTCAGACTTTCAAGAAATCGTTCAAGGAGATCCAGAAAGAGAACTGTGTGAGACAATCTCTTTCCTACACCCACAGTTATCCTCTAAATCTTAAGCATGTCTCAGTAACATCGAGATTGACAGCATCCCTCTTTATTACAATAAGAAGGCCAGACTGTCAGGCATGTTTGGAATTCTTGCTCTTTAAAGAGTTCAGATTTGCATGCCTGGATGGTGTAACATCCTTAATTTCCACAGCACTAATGTGCATATCGTTTTTGTATTTAGAGTGTGATGAGTTGTCCAGTTCAAAAAAGTGTAGAAGGCAGTCAAGGTCATTTTGGTTCAAGGCCCGGATTATCCTGAGAGAACACCATGACTGGGTCTCACAGCCTGCTGATACACGGAGCTTGCCAGGTCACAGTCCAGGAGTGACGACTAGAGAATTCTCTTACGCGCAGCTCTGAGTGGCGGATGACTGGTATAGCAGGCCTCAGTCTTGCTGAGACAATTTCTGTAAAAGTTTCTACAGAGATGTCACAGGTAGGAAAGTCTTCTTCCAGCCGGTGTCCACAGCAGACTTGTACCATCTAGCCATCCCACTGGAAGCAAACTGGATTTGGCAACTTTTGACTTGAATTCCACTTCTTGACACATAGCTTCAAGGCAGATTCTGAAGTCTCACAGAGCCTGAGAGTAGGATGGACTCCCAGTGAGCTAATTATCCTGACATAAAGAGATTATAAGAGATTTGTCACTCTGTGAAGATCTGACAAACCAAAGCCTAAACAAGGAAGGACTGACGACCTAAAAATGAAGGATTTGCCTCTGGTGTTAAATCGAGTAGCAGGTTATTTCCAAGTCCCAAATCTGCTAGTCCTCAGTTTATCAGCAAGATTTTCCTGAGGAAGAAGTCGTCGTATTTTCCCTTAATCACAAGAGGACTCAGATTCCTGAGTCCCCTCCCTCGACTTATTCTGGACTAGAAATCACAGGTAAACCCTTGTCCGACCCTGCTTAAAGTCTCTACTGCTCAGTTGGCCAATAAAGCATGAGTCTCTATTATTTACTTCATTCCAAAAGTCCAGAAGTCAACTGTCAGCTGTGACAACTCCAGACAAATGTTCAGTCTGCGAGGTGGCCCCCCACCTGCAGACCCACGTGAGTGGGGAGGAGCAAGTAAAACAAGCAGCATCTCGGATGGCACGCAGCTGAATGGGAGCGGGTTACTAATTCTTGTACCCGTGGCGTTCTGGAGAGTCTCCCTTCTTCCTGTATCTATAGGGGTGGTTTCGGGGTTTGTACCAATCCCCTCTCGAGTATCCTTTACTGTGATAATGTGCTTTCTGGTCATGACTATAAAAGTATCGATGTTGGTTATAGTACTTGTTGTGGTCTTTATAGTCATTTTCTTTTATACTGTTTTCTTCAGCAACAACAGCATTGACATCTTGCCCAAAGAGGGAAGTACCATCAAAGGGCAAGTGTGAGATCTTCTCCTGGGTCTTCTTGGTGAGCGACGTGAGTCGGAGCCAAGCTTGCCTTCTGTAGTCTATCGCCATCGCCATCACTCTGACCACAGAGTCCATGATGTCCCTGGTAGTACAAAGCTGCCAGAGGCCTGCATCCATACCGTCTGATATTATACACCTCGCTTTTCCACGATCAAACTCTGGGTCGTGGACCAGATCCTCCATGTCTTCCCAGAGTTTACGCTGGTACTGCGTCATGTAGGCCATGTAGCTAGCAGCCCGGGCCGCGATGGAAGCGGCGTGGTAGAACCTACAACCCATGACCTCCATTTCTTTTGAGGCAGAATCGAGCAGAGACGCTGTGCTCCCTCTTCGGCTGTGCGCCAGCGCTTCTACGATGGGGCCCCCGGCGGGTGGATTCGGTTGGAAGGGAGAGGTATCCTTGGCCACAGGATATACCCTGTGTCCCATGAAAGAAGAAGGATGGCAATCAGCAGGGTCTTTGAAAACCTCAGTGGTGGCAATTCTCAGAAGAGGATGCAGGGGAGGAACCAAACGTTTCTTAGAGGTCACACAATCAGGCTTCCCTTCACATGGTTCCGCTTCAGACTGCAATGTGACTCTCTTTATAACTCCTCGCTGCTCCATTCTCTTTAAGAGACCTGTGAAACTCGACTGACTGGGGTCAGCTGGCTGCCCTTTGTCATCGGCAGAGGGGGACTTGCAGTCAGCTTCTTCTTCCACTGTGGATAAATGTTCTTCCTTGGAGGTGGAGATATCCCAAGGAACCGAGGAGTTCTCACTTGGCCTAGAATGATGAAATCTAAAACAGCTCCTGGACTGCAGGTCCCGTATCACTCGGGACATCTCAGCCACCTGTGTCTGGAGGTAGAGGATGGCATCCTGTCCGTGCTGTGAAGCTGAAGACTCTACAGGTAAATCCTCCTTGACCTCTGAAGAGGCCAAAGATTCTTGGGGGACCAGAAGTGGAGATGAAGGCAAAGTCTGATAATTGTGTGATGGTTTAAGTGTCTCTGTCTCAGAGATCTTAATATCGGAATTATTTGGATCATTTTTCTGGTTCTCCAATGGGTTCTCAATAGAGGAAGGCTGAGAAACTATCCTTTGTGGACTGCTGGTGCAACTCCCAGAGGAGGAGCTGCTGTCTCCAATGGAAAGAGGAACACTGCAGCTAGAGCACATTTCTGGGCGATGACTCTCAGAGGATGGCACCTTAGACTCAGGCATTCTCTGGGTTATCCACATGAACAAGAAAACCAAGGAAGAAAAAAAATACGCTTTTAATATGTTAACTTTCAAGTACAGAGATGCATGTCCAGTAAGTAGAACTCAATTTTTTAAACTATTATAATTAACAACAAAAGTTGCAATCCACTACAAGTCAGCAAGGGGACCGCCGAAGTCAAACCCACACGTTTTTACTACCCCGAAGGCCCGATACGACTACTGGCATTAAACTGGCGCTCTCTGTGAAAAAGGAGTCAAAACGAGCCCAGTTTGAGCGGTGCCATCCCAGCCTACGGCTTGTCCCCACTGCTAGGGTAAGAGGGAGCGCGACTACTGGTGACAACAGTATTTTTAAAAATCTCATTCAGCATGTGTAAGTCAACAAGGAGACCTTAATAAGGGCAGAGAACATGGAAAAAGTTCCATCGAGAGGAAAAAAGTTTCTAAAAGTCCCCCACTGCAGTTTTAAGACCCTTTAAAAATTCTCTGATTCGCTTTTCAAATTCGTTTTTGAAGAACAAAACGTTTCAGTTGCATGGTTCTGCTTTATGGTTTGTAGTTTTCAAGGAGCTCACGTATATACCTGCTACCTCATTCCAGCCTCACAACAACCCTGTGAGGTAGGTGTCATTCTTATGTGATAAAGAAACTGAGGCTAAAAGGCTACTTAATTTACCCAAATTCACAGAATGCATAAGGAGTAAAGTAGAGACGAAAACCTAGGCATTTTTATTTCAAGTCCAAGTCTCAAATCGTTGTATCATAGGGCAGGAAGTTTTCTGGCCACCTGGTACGCAGAGCCACCATTAATAGAAACCTGGCCCAAGACAAATGAAAAACAAGATTGCTACAAAGGGTTCGGCTACCCTGGACCTCAGAGTGAGGGAAGTATTAGTTTAAGAGTCCAACCCACAGCCAACAAATCACAGGTAAGAAAGAAGACTCCAAATATGTGGGGATGGAGAGGGTGAAAAGGAAGGACGCCCGAATGACCCATAACCCTTCCCCGCATTCCATTTCCTACAAGATCTTCGCATTAGCTTTCTTCCAAGATAAAACCAATTTTCTGTGGCCCCATGGTTCTGGGAGAAAAGGACCCAGTTCTGCAGGGCACCTGAGGAGAGACAGGAAAGGAGAAAGGAGCCAAAAAGCCTGCAGTTTTTATCCTATTTCCCTTTTATCAAGATGATACCTCCAAGGCTTAGAACTTTCCTGTGTCACTAGCCCTTTCACATCCTCACTCAAGGTAGAGTAACAAAACTGGGAGTAGGAGAGCTCCAGGGCAAAGGACCCTGAGACCACATCTTCCGGCCCATCCTAACAGCAATGGGCCATTCTTTAAAGCACAACAGGTGTAAACACAGCCATTGTTGACTTGATAACTCTCTTCCGAGAGTGCTGCTTAAATGCCAGAAGTGAGGAAATGCAAATCACACGTAATGTACTTACATCACTGCGAGAGGTGCTCGGCTCTTCATCATCACTGCTGACCAGATCGATGTATTCAAGGACAGGCCTTAAAGGTCCTTCCTATGAAAGAACGGACGAATTAACAAATCACGAAGAGTTATTCAACTAACCCAGCACTTAAAACAATCCTTCCTGTTGATGTTGTGACTGGCAAGAATTCCTCTGAAGAGGAAGCCTTGCTGCCAAAAGATCACCCCCGTCCCTGACAAGCCAAGTAACTCAGAGATCAGGTCTTGGAGCTTAGAAGGAAAGAGGCAGCTTTACTACTGTGCCGGGCAAAGGGGACTCACAGCAGGCTGGTGCCTTCACAACTGGAGACCACCTTGGGGATGGGGTGGGTGGTTACAGAGCCATAGCTCAAACAATAAAGCATCGGTAACAGTCAACAGAATCATTTTCTCATCAAAAGACTTAGAGAGGCATCATGATGCCTCCAGGCGACCAGCTCTAAGGAAGCCAGTTGTCGCCTTTTCGATCTCTTTATCTCATAAGCACTCAAGGAGCGGTCTTCTTGGTATTTAGGCTACTTTGTAAGGTTACTGTTCTGTGACCTTCTCCCTGGAGATCAACTCAGAGACCAAGCATGATTATAGCTTCTGATACTGGACTGAAGTAGAAACAGTAAGATTAATAGCTTTAGTTTTAACGATGGGCCTGGAACTGTGAGTAGCAACCGATCAGGCAGGTCAGTTGAACATTTTCAGGGCAAGCATAAGAATAAGCCATCTATTAGCCTAAATGTGGCCATTTTATTATTCCTCCTTCAGCCTTACAGGTGGGAACAAATGCAGAGGAAAACACTCAACATGACAGGACCTGGAAGAGCCTAAGCCCCAGTGAGGTGTTAGGACTGTGTCAACACCCTGGGAAGAGGATGTTTAATACAGGAATAGCGCTACATACAAAGACACAGATACCACGAGCCAATGCTTTTCAAATGGGACGGGTATCAGTGGTGTCTCTCAGACATCCAAGCTCAAACACGTGCAGTTCTCTGAATTGCAGCTGGGCTGCATCTCCCACCCCTACAGAGTCAAACATCAAACCTGGTTCTTCTCCAAACTTTCCCTCCGTCCACACTGACTCCACCATAGGCCAGGCCTTGGATGCTAAGCTTGAAAGCCTAGATTTTATTCTATAGGCAAAAGGGACCAATAACCAGTAAGATGGGAATAATATCATGAGAGCTTCCTTTAAGGCGATGAATCACACAGAGAAGTGCGGAGAGCAGGGAAAGCAGGGTGATTAATCAGTCCAGGGACACAGGGACGCAGAACTGAAGCAGCAGTCATGGCAAAGAGAAGAGCGTCGGCGTGGTGCTCGTACAAGAGAGCACACAGGTAAAACGGAAACAAAGCCCACCATGACTGGCTGTAAAAAATACCCATCAGTAACAAGGAGTCTGAGTGGTCCCTAAAATTTCAAGCTTGGGTGACTGAGGAATACTGATGCCATCACTGTAAATTTGGAACACAGAAACAGAAAGCTGACGTTCTTCTGGACGTGACGGGTTGACGTGCCAGTGGCACACAGAGAAACCTGCAGCCAGCTGGACGTGCAGGCCTGTAATCTGGATCCACAGACACAACTGGAAATGGAGATTTGAAAGCTGCTCCCTGGACCACCTCCTAAGGCCCATTCTCTAAGGCACAAGAGACCTAAACACAGCCATCGCTGAGGACAACTCTCCTCAGAGAACACTATTAACTCCAGAACTACACTCAAACTGTGATCTTGCCAAGGAAGACAGCAAAGAGGGGAAAGAAGAGATTCAAGGAGGCTCTTGAAAAGACAGAATTTCAGGATTCAGGAAGAAGGGCTAAACAGGTAATCAGAAATCTAAGAAGAATCAGGAATGCATAAATTCAAAGAAGCTGAAGAAAAAGAAAACCTTAATGAAAAGCTGTCAATGCTAAATGTGGCCAAAAGCACTGAGCATTGAAAAGCTGCCACTGAATTTAGCAACAAGGAGATTTTAAAATGTCTCTGAGAAGGCAATCTTCAGGAAAGTAGTGAGCACAGCAGTCAGGCTCTAAAAAATTAAGTAGAAAATGAGGCAGTAAGAGCCAAAAGTAAAAATTATTCTTTAAAAAATTCTAATACGTTGAGAACAAGAGAAAGGAACATAGCGGGAGAATACGGCTGAGGGAAAGATTTCCTAGGATGGGGAAAGATGGCTGTTGCCAAGCCATAGTGATATACATTTAGTGGAAATACTAACAGAAAAAGACCCTGGGGTCAGGGGACAGAAGCTGAGCTCTAGCTAAAGATCCCCTTCCGGAGAAGGAGTGTCCAGTCTCAAAGACAGCTTGTTTCTCCCCTGGGCCACAGCCGCTCTCAGACCAGCAAAGTGCCTTCTCTGCAGGCAGTGATTTAGCCACCAAGATAAAACCAGAGAGCAAAACTTCTGTGCAGGGATCATGTAATAAAGTAATTAGGACTAATGCCTGAGCTTAAAAATGAAAAATTTTAAGACTGGAAAAATAGAGGATAGAGGGACAGATATTCTCCAATGCATGGTCAACAGAGATGAATCACCTACTTTAAGACTAAAACCTACCACTTGTATTAAGATTGTCAAGATCATACATTCAATCCAGGAAGGTAGCAGAGGAGATAAAAATATAATAGCTTGCTCTTTCCAAGAAACATATATTAGGAACTTTTGTTACATACCCACTGAAATAGCACACGAACAAAGTCCCCAAGTTACCAGGAATACACAGGCTGAAGCAGAGCTCCCATGAACAGAGAGTAGGTAGAGGAAAGGGAGATGAAAGAAGATAAGAGAGCACAAAGCAAAAAGTAGAATGGGCAGGAAAAAACACCATAAGGAACGGTCACGGGTAAGATTAACAAGTAGCTGCAGAAACAGAAAAAGCAGGAGTGGGAACAAGCGAGAGACAACTACTAGAAACTTCCTGCTGGGGGCAACCATTACACCAACACGTAGCCCTTCTGAACTGCGGAACGATGACAACTTACGGTTCACGTTAATTAAGAGAGAAGAATAAAAAGGATCAGGATAGGAAATCCATAAATTAGAAAAAGCAGGGGTCACTTAGAGTATTTATTCATTCACTCAACAAACAATTATGGAGTTATAAGTATAGAATGGTAGAAGACAGCATGTGTTTGAGACCTAAAAAGGCAGAGAGGCTGAATGGAAAAATAACAAAAGATTAAATAACCCAAAGGAAAATATTACTTATAAACAAACACTCTACAGTTGAGCTAATTTTCACAGTGGATAATGGACAAACTTCCACCATAATGAACTTAAGGAATCAAAACACTCTGGTACTCCATTTATTTTACCCTCATCAGTAACACTTGTCATTGAGTCCCGTAAGGCATGGTGCTAAACTTTTCAGTATGTCATCTCATTTAATCCTCACAATTACCTTTCTATTACACCATTTAACAATCGAGAAAACTAAGTGAGGTGCTCCTGGTTCACTAATGGCATAATTGGTCGTATGGTCACTGTAATTCTGAGGCAGTTCAAAGCATACGTACTATTTTTAAGCCAATGTTTATTTCCTAATTTCTGAGATAAGATACTTTCTCTTCCTTCAGTATGAGAAAAAAGACTATCTGCTACTATCCCCAACTCTGAATAACTCATAACACTGACCAAAAAGTAAGTTATTAATTCTCACCAAAAAGTAATATACAAATATCAAGAAAACGTAATCTCTTACTACGTTTATGACTGCTTATATCCTTAAAAAGTATAAATGCATGTGGTCCTCCAATTACAAAGTATCTTATTTAAATCTGCTGCATCCGTCACCCAATGATCATTCTCAACTGCTCTGCACCAGTAACAAAATCAAAAGATTCTACTCCAAGGACACACAAGTTAGGGCCAGGAGTGTAGGCCCCCGCAAAACAGTTTAGAACACACTTGAATTGATATCCTAAGTTTTTCAAAATATTTTCAATGAAATAAAAAACTTTCATTCTCATTATTAGAAAACTGATTCTGATAGTCAAAGCCAAAACACCAATTACCTACTAATTGGGAAGTGATGTCAATACACTAAAATATGGTCTACAGAAAAAGTAGTTTACCCTAGTCTAAAACAAAGAAAATGAATTTGAGCACAGACAAAAATCTAATCTAAAACTCTAATTCATGGGGGGTTTTTTTTCTCACAAAGTTAGGACAGAGTTTATGCTGTCCTGCCCAATTTAAAAATGTCAAAAAATTCCCAAATGCCTGCTTTAAGTTCAAATTGAGTCACAATTCAAAGTCTATACTATCTGGCCCATCCTTCCCTCTCCCACTTAAAAAAAAAGTATCCTCCAGAACTCAACATAATCCTCTCTGCTTTTCTGTTTTGATGACTTTCCTCATTTCTTCTCAAAATACCCTTTTAAATGCACACAAACACTAAATGCTACCTATGCAAAAGTAACATACAACTGTAAACTACACATTTTTTTTCTTAAGAGCACCATGTACTTTTGATAAAAGAACATTCTACTATCTGCTAGAACTATTTACAGAGTTCTCACGCTATCTCATCTCTCACACTGAAATACTGACACTTATGGGTAGGATGTATTTCCAATTCATCTCTGTGGCTCTAAGGTACTTAACTCACGACTACACATATTATGAGCGCCAACATTATTTTTATTTACTGAGCTAACTGGCCCCAAGATACTGAGCCAAAAGATACACACCCTCATTTGTCCATGACCCACTTATGCAGTTAAAAGTATTATCACTTGACTGTGTGCATCTCATGTAATTTATGAAACTATACCTTGATTTCCTTCACTATTTTCACATGTTCAATGATTCCACATTGTACCAACAATCTTGACTGAAGCCTCAATCTCGTGTGCTGTTACAGTGAGATTATGACAGGCTGCGTCAGCAGTTTTTATACTTTTTTATCTAGAGTAGCACTGGGAAGAATGTCATTATCTCTTAGCTAAAACAATTTTCTGAGGGTAAATTAACATATCTGTAGCTGCAAAGACTGCAGAGAATAAGGATGGGGGCTGAATAAGGGACCACATTACTAAATTAAACAGAAAACTAGAGCAAAACATACAAATGAAGTCTTTCCAGTAACACTGTCTCTTTATTGAAGTGCTATTTACACATGTGTATCATTTTGCAAAAATAAAACAGTAAGTACCCTGATGAACTGTGCAGTTCTCTGTATGTATATTTCAATAAAATTTAAATGAAGCGGCTCATTTTTGCACCTCCACATCTATGAACTTCCTTCCCCTCAGCATGCTATGTTTAGTTTCGAACGTGACATTTTCCAAACCACAGAAAGACTGCTGAGCCACCATGTGGATTAAAGATGGGAAAATCTGACTAAAAGCGAACCAGGAAATCCACACCAGAGTATTCAAGAAGTAATATCACAATATTCTTTTTGCATCTGAAGAAATCTGAAGCAGAGAACTATCTACTACTTTACTGAACAAACATTAACCAGAGGAATCAAGGATTAAGATTGGGTTACAGAGAAAAGTAGAAGATTCTGTCTCTAATGAATTTTAAATAGAACTAAGCTATTATTGTCACTGAAGTGTTATCACTGAAAAGGCAGAAGAAATGTTTTCAATAGCTTTCTTGTAGTATTGTAACTGCATCTAATACATATAATTCATGTCTCCATTTGGAACTACCAAACCTTTGAATCTGTATTCGGAAACAGAGATAAATATAAGACACAAAGATGGATACACTGTATTTTTTATGTCTGATGAAAAAAAGATTCTCTACGTTAAAAATAATATTTAAATTAAAACGATATTCTTAAACTTCAGTCTAACACAAGCTTACTACTCACAAGTGACCCTATAACTCTTCATTCCAGAGTACCAAAAATACATAAATTTTTTGAATCTTATTTTCGTAGATTCCATCTGTGATTCTCAAAGTAAGGCCCATAGTTCATAAAGTGTGTCACTCTTACGTCGATACCCACAAAATATTAAGGTAAATATTCTCCATTCACAAATATACCAATATTCAGAGAGAATCTGAAATATTTGTCCTGAAGAGCCAAACGTACTTGAATTCACAGTAATGGAGGGAGCAGGATACAATTTTTCTACCACCAAAAATCTTAAAAATTAAAAATGAAAAGGACAGAGTACCATAAGCATGGGCAAAGGTGAAGAAAGTCAAGAAATTATCTTGTGAAGACACCAAAACAAACCCACTAACACACAACACAACACTGGGTCACCACAATGGCTCATGCTGTGGTGCAGAGAGGACACTGCTTAATAACCAGTCTTTTAAAACTGTCCAAAAACCAACAAACACAAATACACATCCGTCTATTAAAGATTATACACCTTGAACAGCAAACCTCAGCTAACTACAGGACTCAGAGTAGTTTACAGTAGGAATATTCTCTAGCTAACTAAGATACTAAGATACCACTTTAAGCAGGGCCTTTGTAAAACTTCAACAAGTCTAGGTGGAAATTGTACCGAAACCGATCAGAGCATCCACTAGGGTTTCTGGAGCCAATGCTTTACAAAGTGCGTCCAGAGATTCATATACTCCTGCATCTGTGCCCAAATGAAGATCCCTAGGCTCCACCTCCGAATGCTGATTCCACAGGTCTGGAGTGGGATCAGGAATCCGCAAGCTTCCACTTAGTAATGCCTGAGAATCACTGTCCCAAAGGAAATAACCGCTCAAGGACACACCATGCTTCTGGTGATGCAGGCCCTCCACTGTGAACATCACTGCTGTACTGTGGAGCCATGACCTCAAAGGTGAGGGAAGTAGGTCCTCAGGCTACCTGCCTTCATGTTATGTTGACACCTGTGCTCAGATCTGGGCTTCCTGCAGCCCTTCTGGTTTTCGACCTCCTTCCTCATCACCAGCCGTGCCTTCTCCCTAACCTGGATGCCATCGTATACAAGACGCTCTTGCCCCACTTCAAAACACGGTCTTAGGAGACCAGAACTGTGCGTGCATCAAGCATCAGATGGCTCTAAGTGAAGCGGGGAAGCGTGGCTCAGAGTACCACTCATACTGCAGGCCACAGTCTTTGTCACGGCCACTGTGGTTGCTCAGGGACCCCTCTGGCAAATTCCCTAATCCTTCGCCACGCTCCAAGAGATCTAGTCCCTATCAGACGTTCACACGTGTCTTCTGGACATTCAATGAACAGGTGAGGTATAATCACAGAACGGCTTACCACACACAGTCTGGGACTCGGGAAAACCCGAATATCGCCACTACTTACACTCACAAACTGAATGTCATCTTCATTTTCATCCGCCGTGGACTCGGATGCCTCAGGCCCAGCAGGAGGGACAGACTCTATCACCTACAAAAGGAAGCCAAAACACGCTTATCTGTAGAGCCCCGCCTCGCAGGAAGAGGTTTTTCAAAAAGGAACCGACAAGGAGAGCTCTCGAGGAGACCTGACGAGCACAGGTCCCCTCGGGCCCGCCTGCGAACGAACAGACCTGGATGGAGTCGGGCTGCGCCTCCGCCTACGTGGGCTGCAGTGACCCCTTCGAGCCCCGCGCCTCGACCAGGAGCGCACGCCCCTCCGAAGGGCACCCCGGCCTCGGAACGCCCCGCCAGGGCCGAGCGGCCGCCCCCAAGAGCCGGGCCGGGCCGGGCCGGCGCGGCCATTGTTGCTGCGGGGCCCTGGCCCGGAGGCCCCCGGCCCCAAGGCCCCCGGCCTGGGACGCGCGGCCCAGCACCGCCCTCGGACCCCGCACGACGCCCGCTACTCACCTCCGGCCCCGGGTCGCCCATCTCCCCGACAGCCTGCCTGACAGCACCAGTGCCGCTGCTGCCGCCGCCGCCACCTGCCCACCCGCCCAGCCCGCCGCACGCCGCCTTGACCCGCCCCCGCGTGCGCGCCGAGCCGCCGACGCCGCCGACGCCGCGGGCGGAAAGAGCTGCAAACCGCTTCCCGAGGAGGAGCGGGCCGCTCGGCCCGCTGTGCCCTGGCCTCCCTCACACAGTCCGGCCTCCCGCCCCCGCCGCGCGGGCCCTGGGAACTGTAGTTCCAGCTGCACCGAGACCGCCCCGCACGGGCCGCTGGGAACTGTAGTTCCGGCCGCACCGAGACCGTCCGGCCCGTAGGTGGAAAAGCGCAGAAAGGGACCCAAAGCACAGCGCATGCGCCTCTTGAGGCTGACGTCACTGCCGCTCGCCCGTGGTGGGCGTGTTGGGTCCTCTTTCATAGTGAAGGGCGGAGACGAGGATGGGGTGGGGAGCTTGGAGTTGAGTTTCGTTGTGTAAGCGAAGCGCAGTAATTTCTCATTTAGCCCTAAGGCAGATGATGGAGACTAATTCATCAGTTTCCATTTTCCTCCTAGGGCTGGAAATGTGGATGTTTAGCTGAAAGAATTCTAGGATCAGGACAGATATCCGAGGTGTCCTTCCATTACTCACCTGTCCTGCGTCTTCGGTCTCCGCTCAGAGCATGTGTTAATAGGCCTGAGGAAGGAAATTGAGGCCCAGCGCTCGTCTCCAGGTTGACCCGAAGAAAGCTGGAGAGGCTGGAGAGTCCTGGACCCAGTGGGACAGGATGCCGAGGCCTCGCCAACTTAACCGGTGAGCCCTTGATCCTGATAATACAACGTACTTTTTACAGATATTCTCAGCTATTACCTTAGTAAAAATAGGATAGTTGACTTTTTCAGTGTTCATACTCAGAAAGTCTATGAAATATTTTTTTTTTATTTAACTGCCTTACCAAAAAACCCCACTTTTTTTTTTACACATCAATGGTCAGTAAAGGTTTCAGAAAGAAGTCGGGAAATTCTTTTAAATCTTAACTGCCTGTTTTTGCTTGTCTGCATACATGCCCAACATCCAATAACCTATTATCTATACTGGTAGTAATTATTGCTTAATATTGGATATTTCCTGTATTTCCACCAGTGCTTATGACTTCAGCTGTTTTCTACTTGGTAATTTTGAGAACTGTAGAGGCAAGTTAAGAATGAGAGACCTGCCTGTTGTCTTCCTCAAAAGCTATATGTAAAGTAAGTATTTCTGAAACTTTAAAATATCTAGGCAATATCTAAGATTCTCCTAATGTGCTGGTGAAAGTTCAGTGGAACATTTAATCTTTTGCAGGTAAGAAGTTAATGGGTAAAACTCTTGGAAAACAAGAGCCTAAATAAACTCATACCCTTCAAACCTTGTCATTGCAAGGATTTATCCTGAGGACATAATTTAATCTGTAGGAAAAGCATCATGCAAAATGTAACTTACCACAGATTTATTTGTAATAGCAGAAATTGTAAAACATCTAAAAGTCTAATGACTGGGAATGGAATGGTTAAAATTTGGCACATGCTCTATCAACATAAGACTATAGAGTGTTTTTATCTCCATTTAATGTTTAGCTAAAATTTCTAAAAGCATATTTTTTTAAATGCAAGATATACACATAGATATAGATATGACCAGAACCACATCAAACCACCAAGCAAACCATGCCTGAAATAGGAAACCTACCTGAGCACTAATAGTAACTTTCTCTGGGTAGCAGTACTATTACCGAGTCCAGACTCGTTCTGCTCACCACCTGACAGGCCAATAAATCCAGAGATGAGGTGTTGGGACCAGGAATAGTGAGTTTATTCGGAAAGCTGGCAGACTAAGAGGATGGCAGACTGTCTTGGAGAACCATCCTCCCCCAATCAGAATACAGCCTCCTTGAATACAAAAAAAAGGAGAGGGGGTGTGGTTGATTGTTGCAAACTTGTTGGTGTAGGAATTTTTTGTTCCAGCAGCTGTCCATGTGGGGCCAGGTCACAGTGCTTCTGCAAAACCTCCAACAAAACAAATGTTATTCTCTATTCTGGAACTTAACTATCTTTACATGAGTGCAGAGCTAGCAAAACTAAGCCTAGAAAACAGGGCACGGGGTTAAAGCCAAAGGAACAGATCTAATATGCAGTCAGATTTGTTCTTCTCTATTACAAAAAATATACTTGACATCATTAGTCATTAGGTAAGTGTGAATCAAAACCAGGATGAGATACCACATCACACCCACTAGGATGGCTAAGATCAAAAAGTCAGGTAACAAGACTTGACAAGGATGTGGAGAAACAGTAACCCTCATACACTGCTGGGGGAATGTAAAATTTTGCAGCCACTTTGGAACGTTGTGTGGCAATTCCTCAAATCACTAAACATGAGTTACCACATGACCCAGCAATTCCACTCCTGGATATACACCCATGAGAAGTGAAAACATATGTTCATACAAAAAACATGTCCAAGAAGTTTTATAGCAGCATTATTCATAGTAGCCAATAGGTGAAAGCAAACCAAATATTCACCACTTGATGAATGGATAAATAAAATGTAATATATTTATGTGCAATTGAATATCACTCATCCATAAAATGAATGAAGTGCTGATACAAGACAGATGAGCCTTCAAACATTACGCTAAGTGAAAGAAGGTAGTCACAAAAATACCGTGAATTATATGATTCCATTCATATTAAACATCTACAATAGAAACATCTACAGAGAAATTAATGTAGCTTAGTGATTGCTTATATCTGGGAAGAGGGGTGTATGGATAAAATGTTATCATCTAAAATTAACTGTGGTGATAGTTGTGCGTATCTGTGAATATACTAAAAAACATTTAATTCTACACTTTAAATGGCTTGTTTGGTGTGTGAATTATTTCACAATAAAGCTGTTTCAAACAAGAAAGAACGAGACACTGTATATACCCTTTCCCAGTTTCCCCCAGTGGTAACACCTGGAAAAACTATAGTGCAGTACCACAACCAGGATGCTGAGAGAGATGCAGTCACTGAACATTCTGTCCTCATAAGGATTTCTCACTGTTGCCCTGTTATAGTCATACCTCCCAGCGCCTCCTCCTCCTGAACCCCTGGCAACCACTAATCTGATCTCCATTTCTTTAATTTTATCATTTCAAGAAATGTTCTGTGGGGTAGGGGAGGGTATAGCTCAGCGGTAGAGCGCATGCTTAGCATGCACAAGGTCCTGGCTTCAATCCCCCACTCCATTAAAATAAATGTGAACGTAAGTTTTCATTTCTTGAATGCCCAAGAGGTCAATTCTTGGATCTTACTGTTTAGCGTGTTAACTTTTCCAGTTACATTGAGACATAATTGACGTACAGCCCTGTATGTGTTTAAGGTGTAGAGCATCAAGATCTGACTTCCGTACATCATGAGATGATGATCACAGCGAGCTTAGTGAACATCTATCATCTCATATAGATACAAAATTAAATAGAGAAAAAATTTCCTTGTGATGAGAACTCTTAGGATTAACTCTCTCAACTTTCATATATAACATATGGTAGTGTGAATTATATTTACCATGTGGTACATAATTACATCCTTAATACTTATTTATAACTGGAAGTTTGTACCTTTGGACCACCTTCACCCAATTCCTCCTCTTCCTCCCATTTCCCAGACTATGGCTGTACCATTTTACGTTCCCACCATTGATGTATGAGTGATAAAGTTTTCTCCACAATCTTACCAACATTTGCCATTATTTTTATTTTAACCGTTCTGATAAGACTGTAGTGATGTTACATTGTAGGTTTAACTTTTATTTTCCTGCCAGTGACGATATTGACCACCTTTTTATGAGCTTGCCGCCTGTATATTCTGTGTGTCGAGAAATGTCTCTTCGTGTCTTTTGCCAATTTTCTAACTGAAATTTTTTTATTATTGAGTTTGAGAGCTCTTTATATATTGTAGATATTTAGTCCCTCATCACATATGTGGTCTGTAAATATTTTCTCAGTCTGTAGCTTGTCTTTCGTTCTCCCAACAATGGATTTCACAGAGCAAAATTTTTAATTTTGAGGAAGTCCAGTTTATCAGTTTTTCCTTTTATGGATCATGCTTTTGGTGTCAACGCTAAGAACCCTTGTCGCCAGCTTAAGAGCCCAGAGAATTTATCCTATGTTTTTTTCTAAAAGATTTAAGTTTCACGTTTTACCTTTCAGTTCATGATTCATTTTGAGTTAATTCTCTATACGGTGTGAGGTTTAGATTGAGGTTCATTTTTCTGGACCATTGATGCCCACTTGCTCCAGCAGTATTTGTTGAAAAACCTAGTTTCCCTCTTTTTTTTTTTAATTTACTCTTCTGTCAAAAAACAGCTGGAAGTATTTATGAGTCTAATTTCTGCAGTTTCTGTTCTGTTCCACGAATCTATGTCTGTCTGTCCACCAATACCACACAATCTTGATTACTACAGCTATGTAACAAGTCTTTAAATCAAATAGACTGACTATCCTCACTTTATTCTTCTTTTTCAGAACAGTTTTAGCTACTCTGGTTCCTTTGCCTTTCCATATAAATTTTAGAATAATCTTGTCTAAATCTACAAAGCTTGCTGGGATTTTGATTGAAATAAATTTTAAAAGATAAACAACAGGCATATTTTCATCCAACACTAGTACATCAGAGAAAAAGAAGATTAAAAGAGCCCCAAGGAGTGCGAGGAGACAGGTTCTAGATAAAAGGAGAATCGGAGTTGCACTGGGCTTTCCAATAGCAACACTGGACATAACTCTGCTATAAACACTGATGACCTCGCCATCTTTCTCCCTTCCTAAGAAAGCAGACAAAACAACAAGAAAAAGTTAGAAACAACTAAACAAATACAGATTTTTTTTAAGTGCCCCACTTTCTCAGCCAATAGGAAACCAAAAAACCTCTGCCAAACCCCAAAGAAACACAATTAAAATTAAACAGCAAATGCAAAGAGAATGTCCAGGGGGCTTCCTGAGTGGCCCGTCTCAGAAAGTACCAGCGAAGTGCACCTCCTGAGAAGGAGAAACTCCTCCAGAAATGCAAAGGCCAGAAGCTGTGGCTCTAAGCACTGAGAGTGAGGTTAGCCGGCCTCAGCACTCGTCACGAGGTCGGGGTGCAGAGAGAAAAGGCACGGGGGCACCTGGAGGGCTCCCAGCAGCGGATCTCAGAGAGATCCTGCAAAAACACACTCCCTGAGGAGCAGGCGCGCCTGGGGGTGCAGGGCTGTGTCCTCTGGACGCTGCTGCCGCCGCCGCCGCCGCCGCCGCCGCTGCTGCTGCACCTGGGATGCAGGGTCAGGGCCAGAAGTCCCTCCAGACTCGGCGTGGTCAGATGGCCTGAGGGAACAGGGCTACACAACACTGTCCCAGACGAGCCACAGCAGCCAGTCAGTGGTGTCTGTGCCCGCAGAGGGCCTGCCCACCACTCGGGACCCAGCTACAGAGAGCTGGACCCAGAAAAACCTTCTTTTTAAAAAACAGGCAATCAGGAAAGCAAACTTACAGTGACCAGAGAGGAATGGGGGAGGAGGGATAAGCTAGGAGTTTGGGATTTGCAGATACAAACTACAATATATGGAATAGATAAACAACAAGGTCCTACTGTAGAGCACAGGGACTTATCTTCAACAGCTTGTGATAACCTGTAATGAAAAAGAATCCGAAAAAGAATATACACGTATAACTGAATCACTATGCTGTACACCAGAAACTAACACACAGTGTAAATCGATGATACGTCAATTAAAAAAATAAACAAAAGGATAACATTAAAAAAGTGCAGAAAAGAGCTGCAAACTGACAGATGCATGAAAGACCGTCACAGAAAAACGCTGTCAGGGAACAAATAAACGCTGAGCACACAGGGTGAACCTCTCAGTGCTACCTAGGACGGCCACAGAACACACAGGCAGGAGCTCGGACGTCAGTAAATTTTTCTTTGACACTTTTGCTGAACTAACTGTAGACTTAGAAAGTCCTTTCCCTTCAGAGAACATAAAAATATTCATTGTTTACTTTTCTTTTACAGCTTCAATTTTAGTTCTTTACTATCTTTAACTATCTTTACTATCTTTTCCATTTTTAACTTTTTTCTGGAATTTGGTTTGAGGCAGGAATGTAACTTAAAAAAAGACACCTGTTTTATTTGGGGACGGGGAAATGCGTATTTCCAATGGAAACACACTTGATGCTTATCCGTCTGCTAGAAATTCTCTGGTATGATGCATCACTGGTGTTGAGGGAGGAATCCACACGCAGCTTCTTCAGCGAGCTCGCGCTCCACCAGAACAGCCCTGCGATGTCCCAGGGTCCCCAGCCATCCCCGCACCTGTCTCTGTGATCACTGCCAGGGAGGCTGCAGGGCCACCCACAAGGTCCAAGGTCAGAGTGACAACTGAAGGTGCTTTTGTTTCGGGTACCTGTACTACCCATAAAGAAACCAAATTTTTAAAAACAGGGCAAATTTGTGGCATTGTTTTATAATACTTTCAATAGCTGGAATGTTATTTTTCTATCTACTACAATTTTTTTTGCTTAAATATACAAATTGTTAATAACCATTATTTATGAGGTGAATTGAGAACTGTATAATTTATTCAGAGAAATTTCAGCAGAGAAAACTGTAAAATATTTTAAATGTATTTTTGTCACAAGTGACTTTAAAAATTTTATTACAGAAATTTTAAAGCACGAGGTGAAATAAATCCCCCAGTACGCTCATTCATAACCACCATCTTTAAAAAATTTTCAACAATCCCATCTTTCTTCCAGTAACATTGATTGATTGCTTGTTAAGTTTCTGGAAAATCTCCAAGCCTGCCTTACCCCATTTAAAACTCAGGTAAACCCAATGAACTAGGTCAGTGGTAGAATTAGTGTGAAGTTAATAGTTGACTTGCATGGATACCTTCCAAATAAGGGGCCCTAGAAATATCTTCACGTTTATACGTTTTTATAAAATTGGGAAAAATGAGACATTTCAACCATCATCTGTTAAAAGCGCTGTCTCTTTCCACTTCAGCTGCACCTCGTTTGCTCTTTCTCCTTCTGCTCTAACCACGAAGTGGCGGTGGGTGTTTCTAAGATTTTGTTAAGAACTGACTGGGACTTATTTTTGTGTTCTGCAACCTCTTCCATGTATAATTATTACGTGGTGGCTGGCCATCTGGGTTTGGGATGTCTTCTAGAAGTATGCTGAATGTGGTCAGTTTAAAGAATATTTAAGAGCATTCCCTCCGTAGAAAATTCAAAATGCACTGAAGTCTTACAGCTCAGATTTCAAAGAAACTCAATAGAGGGTTCCTCAAATTTGACAATAGTTGAAAAATTAATCTGTATTATTAGCAAACGGTTAATAATTTGAAAGAAACCTCTGTAAGCTGTCAAAAATAAAAAGCAAATTGCCATCAACCATGTTAGAAGACACTCTAAATCACTTCCTGTTACTGCTGTGTTATAGAAAAGCACATTACAAAGTTATGCCTGGCAATTCACTTAACCTCTGGAAACCTCGGTGTCACTGTGTGCAAAAACAGATCGCCTCTAAGTTACCCCTTCAGCACTGGACCACTGCCAGCTACTTTGGACTCAGTGTTGGGTGGAGGGTGCAGTCTATCACAGAGCAAGGGACAAGGGTTGCTAGACTTTTGGACACATTAAAATTTGTAAAATTCTGATGACTTTTAGTATACATTGCTTTGCTTATAAGGACTCTAGGAAAATAGCCTGCCTCCTCACCAAAAAGAATACATAGAGGTAGAGAAGTATAATTACACCAAGGTTTCTGTTGAGTTAGCCAACTTAAGAGAAGAAAAAAACAAAACAAAACAGTGTACTACTGGGCGGTGCTGTATTTGATTAACTCATTAAGCATGTCTAGGTTAGGATTTTTTTTAATATAAATTTTTCTTTTGAGATAATTGTAGAATCACATGTGGTTGTAAGGAGTTCACTACCCAGGGATAATCATGCATCTTCTCAGACCCACCTTGGTGAATCCTGCAAAACTACAGTACAGTTTCACTACCAGGATACTGAGAGATACAGTCAAGATGTACAATATTTCCACCACAAGACCCCTAACGTTGCCCTGTTATAGTCACACTCACTTCCCTCCCATTCACACCACCTCCTTAACCCCTGGCAACCACTAATCTGCTCTCCATTTTAAGGATTTTGTCACTTCAAGAATGTTATGCAAATGGAATCATACAATATGTAATCATCTGAGATTGACTTTTTTCACTCAGAATGATTTTCTAGAGATTCATCTAAGTTGTTTTAAGGAGCAATAGTTTGTTCCCTTTTATTGCTGAGTATTTGATGCTGTAAATGTACCACAGGCTTTTTGTGCATGTAGACGTTTGTTTGTTTCAGCACCACCTGCTGAAAAGACTACCCTTCTCCCATTGAATTGCTTCTGCTCCTGTGTCAAAGGTCAGTAAATTACATGTTTGTGGGTCTGTTTCTGGGTTCTGCATTCTGTTCTGTTGATCTATTTGTCTACTCTATTGCCAATACAAAACTGTTGCTTTAAAATAAGTCATGAAGTTGGATAGAGTCACGCCTCCAACTTTGTTCTTTTTCTTTAAAACTGTGTTGGCTATTCTGAGTCTCTGCCTCTCCATATAAACTTGAGACTCAGTCTGCTGATACCCAAAAAATAACTTGCTGGAATTTTGATCAGGATTGTATTGAATTTATAAATTAAATTGGAATAACAGATACCTTAATTGAGGCTTGCTATCCATGAACCTAGAATATCCCTCCATTTACTTAGATCTTCTTTGATTTTTTTATTAGAATTTTAGTTTTCCTCATATACATCTTACACATTTTGTAAGATTTATACCTATGTACTTCTTGTAGACAACACATAGTTGGATCTTGTTTAAAAACTTAATTAAAAAATTAAAAAATCTACTCAATAGTCTCTTTTAATTAGTATATTTACTAGATTTGTAACTTCTGTGTTACCTTGTTCTTTTCTTTTGTGTGTGTGTGTTTTGTTTTTCATGCTTTTCCTGCTTTTTCCGGTTTTAACTGAGCATTTTATATATTCTATTTTATCTCCTCTCTTAATATATCAACTACACTTTTAAAAAATTTACGTGGTTTCTCTAGTGTTTGCAACATACATTTACAACAAATCTGAGTCCACTTCCAAATAACACAATACTGCTTCACGCTTACCCTTATTTTTTATTTACTGTATTTTCTTCCTTCATTTTTTAAAAATTTTTTATTGATTTATAATAATTTTACAATGTTGTGTCAAATTCCAGTGTTCAGCACAATTTTTCAGTTATACATGAACATATATAATATATAATATGTTTTCTTCCTGCATGATGTTCCAAGATTCCTCCCTTAATCATTTGTTTACAGAACTTCCTTTAACTATTCATTCAGCATTGGTCTGTTGACGACAAATTTTCTGTTTTCCTTCACGTGAGAATGTTTTGATTTCTCCTTCATCCCTGAAGGAAATTTTCACCAGATTCAGTACTCTGTGTTGATAGTTCTTTCAGTATTTGAAAAACCTTGTGCCACTTCCTTGTGGCCGCTTCTGCCATTCAAATTATTTTCCTCTATATATAAGGTCTTTCAAGATTTTTGTCTTTAGCTTTCCAAAGTTTGACTCTGACATATGTTGGTCTGGATTTCTGTGGATTTATCCTGTTGAAAATTCACCCAGCTTCCTGAATTGAGGTTTGTCTTTGCTCAATGGGGGAAGTTTTCAGACCATGTTTCTTCATATACTTTTTCAGCCCTGCCCTCTGCCCTCCCCTCCTGGCCCTCTCACCACATGAAGATTAGATCATCTGTTACAGCCTCCCAGGCCCCTGAGGCTGGCTGGGTTCTTTCTTTTCCCCCCAGTCTATTTCCTCTGTTGTTCAGATTGCGCGATTTCGATTGTTTTTATCTTCAAGTTCACTGATTCCTTCCTCTTCTGTTGAGTCAATCCGCTGAGATTTTTATTTGAGTTATTGTGTTTTTCATTACTAAAATTTCCATTTGGTTCCTCGCTCTCTGCTGAGACTTCTATTTCTGTGCTGAAAAATTCTGTGTTTTCATCTGTTTCAAGCATGTTCTTAATTGCTTATTGAAGCACTTGACAGCTGCTTTGAAATCTCTGTCAGACATCTATGTCAACTCAAGGTTGGTATCTATTGGTTGTCTTTTTTTATTCAAGATATTCCTGGTTCTAGCAATGACACTGACTGTTTATTGAAACCGACATAGACATATTGGTTATCATACTAGGAGACTCTAGATCATAAACTTCCTGCTCATTTGGTTTCCTCAGTCACACTTCAGGAGCAAAAAGGGGGATGCTGTTTGTTGCCTCGTTACTCCCAGGGAGTGAGGAAGCCCAGGCTGCCTAGTTAGCTTCTGTTAGCACGTGAAGGGGATGGGGCTCCTTAATGCTGAGCAAAGGTCAAAGTCATGACTCTCCAGTAGGCCTCCTCGGACACCACCCCCGTGGGGTGGGCTGCAGGTCAGTGGTACCTCATTAGAAGCCGGCAGAGATGGAAGTCCAGGCTCCTCACTTGGCCTCTGGTGGTTTGGGTGAAGCTACGGTGTCTTCTGTTGTATCGGGCTGAAGTAGCGAGGTTAGTGTATAAAATAATGTTTTCTGTCTTGCTAGCCTGCCCTTTCCTGATCCTTTGATCACAGAGGGCAGGCTTTTTCTGTCTGCATCCATTAGCATTTACAGGTTGCCAGCTTCTTCAGTTCCAAGCCTGAGATATATGAGGCAAACAGAAAATTCAGGGAACTCACCACTCTGTCATTCTATGAGTTCTAAGGTCCCTAGCTGGTCTGCCTTCTCTCCATCTTTCCATTTTCTTATGTTTATACATAATGTTCAGGGGTTTTAGTTGTACACAGCAGGAGGAATAGAGCAAAGTACATTTCCCCATCCATTTACCTTCAACCTGTGATTTTATATCTAAACTCTGTTTCTTGTGGACAGATATTGTTGAGTCCTGCTATTTTTTCATTTTGGTAATCTCTGCCATATTAATTGGTGTGTTTAGACCATTAGTAATTAATGCAATTATTGCTATGGCTATATTTAAATCAATAATTGTAATAGTTTTGTTTGTCTTGTTTTGCTTCTTCTGTACCTTTTCCTGTTTAAAAAATATTTTAAAAGTCCATTTTATTTTTATTTTTTAGTTATACCTCTCTGCATTCTTTTAAAAATTGCTCTAAGCATTACAGCATACTTATCTTTCTACTTAGTTAACATTGTACCACATCATGTAGAACACATAGAAACATTGCCACCATATATTTCCCTATACCACGGCCCCCACTGTTTTATGCTCTAGTGGTCATGTGTCTAGCACATATGACAAAACAATGTTCCGTGAACGAAAAATACTGCAAACCATATCAGTAAACAAAGAAGGCTGAAGCCATCAAGTCATCAGCGGCTGCCGCCACCCCCCAGTGAAGACAAGCCTGCAGCCCAGCCTCTGCAGCCACTCGCAGTGGTGCCCCCTGAGGGGACTCAGAATAAGAAAGGACAGGATACTGGCCCTAGGTAGCTAGGTGCTTGTCAAAGGGATGAATTCAATGGGCCCAAATGTTTGCTTCCTCCCATACATAGAAAAGCACTAAATTCTTTAACTGAGGTTTTCTTTAGATAACAAGTAATCTTTTTTGTTCCAACTACCTGGTCTTTGTTGTAAAGCTCCTGTATATCCTGCTCCTCCCCTAGCTCTTCGGAGCAGCCCCTCAGAGCAATCTGAGAGGCTGTCATCCTGGCTGGAGTCCTGCCAAATAAACCGTAACTCTCAACTTTTACGCTGCACATTTATTTCAGTCAACAGTTATAACTTTTGCTTTATTTTAAATAAATTAACAAGAAAAATGGTCTTTTATACTGGCCTATTTATAATTTCTCATGCTTTTCCATCAAAACTGCACCACTTCTTAAAATTTTAAGATTACCAAAGTGCACCATTTTCCCCTAATGTGGATAAACACATAAATTACATATTAAGACTGTTGCTGACCCTCCTCATTAACTCATGACAAATAAATATCACTCGGCATCAATGTGTTTGTAAACTGAAATACAAATTTAAGCAATAGAATCAGAGACCAGTATCAATTATAAAGTAAATTGGGTATAAAATGTGTTATTTTCCACGTTATCAACTGCAATTGTTTTAATGCTAAATATAAAAATCTTGAAAATTCTGTCCAAACCATGGACATCTCTTCAATTTTAAACAGGAAATATTTCCAACTCATTTTAAGAGTATCTCAATATATCTTCAGAGCAAACAGGAAATGTTAATTAAGGCACAACTACATATCTGAAATTAAAAACTGAAAAGTTATCTTCTTTCCGTTAGTTCACTGAAAAACAGGAATATTTAGAGATGTAAACAAGTCATAAAAATGAACTGATATAGTAAACTTTAAATACTAAGCAAGCGTTTACTGAGCCTCTACCATGTGCTAGACACTGCTAATAACCAGGTACAGATTCTTTTCAGGAAACTCACTACCTAGTAGGGGGGAAAGACAAAACAAACTGAACTATTATTAAGAGGACCAGAAAGGTTGAACTTTACTATCCTGAAGAAAGTGGGGAAGTAGCGAAGGACTTTCAGGAGGGGAGAAACAGGGCACGCCTCGCAGACTGGCTAACCCACCATCCTGTCCCCTCTCTCCCTTGCCTAGCTTTACTATAGACGCTAGGAGAGGTGAAGGATCAGCCTCTGAGCCTCTGTTGCAATGAGGGATGGCCGGGCTGATATAGCTCTGGCCAGTAAATGCAAATCTACTTGAAAAGTCTTCCGCGAAGCTTTTGATTACCTGATATTCAGGGCTTGCTCCTCCCCTTGCCTTCTAGCCTGAAACCCAGCATGTGTAAAACCAGCCATCCTGCAACCCTCCGGGAAAGGCCCAAAGCATCCCGGATAACTCAGCAATGACGCCATCGAGCTACTCGAGGAAAGCCTGCAGCCTTCTCCAGGTTTCCTGTCATTCAAGATAAGTCCATCTAACTGATTTAACCAGGGTTTTCTGTTATCTGAGTTTGAATGTCTTCTTCTGAGATCAGACGAGATGGGGTGCGTTCAGGGTGGTATGGCTGGAGACGAGTCTGAATGTCTTCTTGACCAATAAAAGTTGTAAGAATAAATGTGGTTTTCGGAATGGCCAGTCCTGAGTTACTGTGAAGTACGGATTAGGAAGGGGCAAGGGTGACGGTAGGGAGACTTGTTGGGAAGTTATTATGTTATGTTACCCTATGCAAGAAAAACAAGGGCTTGGACTAAGATAACTGCAGTGGTGACAATGAGGAAAATATAGATTCAGAGATACTTAAAAGGTGAAAGAGAGAAGGCAAGAAGATGACGAAAAGGTTTCAAATATCTTCTGAGGTTCTAGTTTGAGAAACAAGATGGACAGTTGTGCCATTCTCCAAAACAGACATGGTGAGGGACTAAGTTCAGCTTTGGACATAGGCAGGCTGGGACACCTATGGGACAACCTGTGAAAATGACAAGGCAGGTGACTATGGATCCTGAAGTCAAGAGTGAGGTCTGGATTAGAGAAACCCAGATTTGACAGTAACATCATACAGAGCAGTACTGGGCATCAGAACTATGATATAAGCCTTATATGTAATTCTAAAGTTAAAATAAATAGATGACATTAACTTTAATATTTTATTTAACTCAATTAACCCATAATATTTCTTCACGTTATCAATATAGTTGTAAATGTGAACAATTTACATGCTACATGTGTTTTATACTTAAAGCTTATCTGGATTCATCTCAGTGCCTTTTTCATCACAAGTACTTGATGTGTACATAAATTTCATAAAATTTACATTTGAAAAAAGTAGATTCATATATCCAAATTGTTCCAAACACAGTTAAGTTTGCCAACAACTGAAAGAAAATAATTTCCTTTATTGTTTAAATCCACACCAAAAAAAAACCCTACTCATTTTTTAAATTGATTTGCCTTCAGAGCAAAAGCACATCAGTTTGGAAATACCTTTGTCCAAGTTAAGTAAATCCAATAAATCTTGTGTCGACGCTCAGTCTTGTTAAGACTGAATTTAGAGTTACTGAGTAAACTGAAAAGCAACTCTAAATTTATCAATAAATGAAACATTTTCCAAAATTTTCTTGTGGTTTTTATAGTAAATTTATATAACAATGTCAAAACAGTTAAAATCCTATGCACACTGATTCGTATTAGAAAAATGTAAAATTATTCTGATTTTTATTTTTTAAAGTTTCAGTTTCAAAGTAAATCCTAGTACTTGTCTAGGTAGCGCAAGCAGGCATTTTCCCTTCCTTGGAGCTTCAAATTTACACCATTCATTCACACGCCATGTGGTACTGGGGACTAAGCAAACTGCCATTTCCCTTTGACTGTTAATATCTGGCTAGCATTTCTGTTGTTGCAAGAAAATCTTGAACTGGTGTTAGCAACAGTACAGTAAGTTTTGTAGACTCTTCCACAATTCAACCAACTGGCAGAGTACACAAGATCACTAAACTCACTGCCCTTTAGTTCTTCAGCAACCCTATAAACTGATGTGGACTCACAGCACTTAGCACTTAACGGCTGTACCCAGGACACCTGTCACAGGGACCATTTCAGAAAACTGCACCAATCACACAGAGGGATGAAGAAATAAGAGAAAATACCAGGCTTATTAAAAAAAATCCAATGAAATCTCTGACTTTTGACCTAACCGAACTGGAATGCTATTTATTGTGATAGAAAATAATTTTTTTCTTATCTAGCTGAAACTCTTCCGATACATTTAAAAGATTAAAATATAGCTATACAAGTTTGACCTCTCAGGCCACGAATTGAAATTGACTCATAAATTTTTACATCTTATGAGACAAAATGTACTCCAAATACTACTTGGACAGGATCTCTTCTATTACATTACTTACCTAAAGCTAAAGTACCTGTAATTTTTCAGATTTTGAATCAATCAATTTTAATTTTGTTAGAAATCCCTGTATATTACAAGCAAAATTTGGTGACAAATAAAGACTTTGTACTTTAATTAGAAAACATTTTTAGGCTTTAACTCCTATTTCTCTGACAATTTCTCTAACTGAAATAATTTATTTTGCTACCTGCCCATCTAAAATGAGTTCTTTTTCGTGTAGGAATCCAAGCTGTTTCATATCTGATCAAACTTAACTAAGTCAATCCTTTGAAACATTGCTTAAAAACATTTCATTGTGATTTCAAGTGACTAAATTTCAATTCTTTTTTGACCTTTGAGAGATAACTTCATTCATTACACATTTGCTGGAACTGTCTCAATTTTGTCCACTTCACTCTTATTTTTTGTTAAATAATAGCTTGTTTTCCTCTGCCAAAGCAAACTGCAATTGTCATTCATCTGCAACATATCTTCTTCCGGCCTTTTTGTTTACTGTTCCAGTTGGAGTATTAGCTTCTGCAGCTCTACTTGACTTTTTCAGTTTGCCTTCATTTAAATTTTAACATGTGTCCATATCCATGTCTACACTAAAAAAAAATAATTAAAACAAGTATTTCAATTTAATTACCAGTTATGATTTACATAAGTAATCACTAATTCCTGTTGTCAGTATAAAATATTCACGTTAAACACACTACGTTACACTGAGTCATGGAAAAAATTAATTTACGCTTAATCTACCTGTTGACACCAACTCAATCAGTGTTTATGCGTAACACTAGACATCACACAGGCACACTGCACAACGAGCATCTCTTACACAAGATAATAAAGCTAAATGTATTTCTAAAAAAACTCAAGTTGAGTTAAACAAAAATGTTACACAGCTTTAGTTTTTACATTTAATCGCAATTAATTGAATAAAGTCTACTTTCTTAGTTCTAAGGCATTTATTTCAAATAGCCACACGTTGCTAGTTGTTACCGTATTAGGTAGCACAGACAGGGAAGTGAGAAACAAAAGCCAAAATGCTTGCGGTTTTTCTTCCATTTCTCTTTTATTTGATATAACCCCCAGGGCTTAGAAGTTACCTGGGTTATGTTACTCTTTAGTAGCCTCACAAAAAGTACAACAAAGCAAAAGTGGAAATTGTTGGATGTTCTATACAGGATTCCTTGAAATATGTATTATGATGGCCCACTCTAGCAGACAAGGGCCAACTTCTAAAAAACTACAGCTCCTAAAAACAATCAACTTTATCTCTTTGGCGAATGCCTTTTTTTTTTTTTTTTTGGAGGTGGGGGAAGGTAATCAAGTTTATTTATTTATTTTCAGAGGAGGTACTGGGGTTTGCACCCAGGACCTCGTGCAAGCACGTTCTCTACAATTGAGCTATACCCTCCCTGCCCTGGAGAATGCTTTTTCAACAGTAACATGCTGATAATAAAAGTTTAATTAACTGGCTTTCAAAAAATATATATATATATATGATGTGTAGCACACAATTTCCAAAGATAAAAGCATATGCAACACTCTTTATTGTAAGTTCCATATAGCAAACTGATTCTCAGAGGCTTTTGCTGACTTTTGCAGAACTCTTGTATCCGTAACCACCCTATGGTTGCAATTTGACCAGGATTTTACAAAGGGAATTGCATCCCAATCGGCTAACTCTTTTCCCAACAAATTTACTGTCATTAAATCTGATACATGATCTATTGTTAAACTATTTCTCACCCTTGTACAAATTATGTTCATTAAATGGAAACCTCTTTCAGCTTCAGCAGTGTTGACTGCAATGATGCTATCTTTTTAGCTTTCTGTACAGTTGCAGGAATTGAAACATTGTCTGACTTTATATTATTATTTACAAATTCCCAAAAATCATTCAAATCAATTTCAAATTTTAAAATTTCACACAGATGAAATAATCTTTTTTTCCACCAGTTACCCATGGTGAGGTTATTTCTTCATAAGGCCACGTAGAAGGTTCTAGCAAATCAAAATAATTAAAAATATCATGGTTTCTGTCGGATAAAAGACGTTAAGTTCATGTGTTGAGTTACATTTTCTAGTAATGGATTCCTAGCAAGGGCATTAAATTTATTATTTTTATTAAATGGAGTATCTTTAAACTTATCTGACTTAATCAAACCTTCAATTTGAGATTCATGCTTTCCAGTACCAATTTTTAAATTTTCCAAGGCTCTCATGGTGCATTTGATCAGTTTTTGTGCTTTCTGAATGTAATGCTGTTGAAAGGACTGAAAATTCTTCAAGAATGTCAATCATTAAAGCAAGCTCTTGCAAGAAATTAATGTTAGCTAATCTCTCTGCCAAACCAGAATAAGAATGAGAAAAATGCATATATAACACAAGATAAGCTCACCATACAGCGGTTGCAGCTTGTAAACTACATGCCGCCCATTTTGGTCCCATTACCCGGCCAATTTTAACAATTTCAGTTTCAAGATCTTTAGCTACATTTTCTAGAAGCTTGTTTTGCTTTTTATTAGATTGATGATAACTGGAATAAATTTTATCAAGAAATATTTTTAAATGATTAACTGTTTTATTTCAGATATTGAATCATCAAATGACAAATGCAATTGATGGTTTAAACAGTTCCAAACAACGACTTCAGGAAAATTTTCTAACAACTTTGAAGCTATTCCAGACTTTCTCCCCAACGTTGTATTAGCACCATCAGAACAAAATGCAATTAAGTTTGCTTTCAGATATTCATTGGTGAAGCCACAATCATTTAAAGTACTCAGTAACGTATTGAAAATACACTCTGCTGTGGTTGACACCAATTCTTTTAAAGCAACAAATAATATAACTAGTGCAGGAGTTGACTGGACTGTGCACTGGGGATAAATCACTAAGGTGATTTTCTTTGGAACTGTAGATACTTCATCAATTATAATACAGATTTTGGCATTCTCTTCCATAATATTCTTAAATATCTTTATCTTCATTTCTTTTGCAATATGCTCTGCTATTCTTGTTGCACTGTATCGTGTATTTAAACAACTGACGTCTTCATTTTTCTCTTGTAATTCTATTGCTCCCTCAATATCAGATAAAGGTCTGTTACGATTTACTAAACTATAAACAGTACTGAAAACCTTTACAATAGCATCAATACTTCTATTACTTTGTTTATGTACTAAATTAGAAATTGAGTCATTAACTGATTCCTTTAACAAATCCTGAATTTAACCATGGACTTTAGAAACATTGTGCTCCCTCATTTTTTTCCGAGAAGCTTGTCTGGTAGTCTAACTACTGCCATTTGGGGTTACTAAATATGCAGCCCACTCCTTGGACACGTGAACATGCTTTTCTGCCCTTGATCCCAAATGCCGAACTGTGGAACAATCCCTACATCCTAATTTACCTTCTTTTATTCCGAGCCATTTGTACTGCTCTGCGAACATAGATGCTTGTTTTTCATTCCAACAATCTGGAAGCACAAGAGTATCTATTTCTTCTTTTGATGAACACGAAGGTTTTTGTTCAATGATTGGTTGTTCAACATGTTTGTAATTTGATTCCACCGACGCAGACAATCGACAATGGTTTTTGTTCTTATTGTTACTTTCTGTGTCTGTTTTCATCTTCTTCACATTTGATAAATGCAAAAAATCACTCTATTGTTTTGGCATTTTCGGGAACAAAATCTGAAAAAAAAATTGCGCACATGTAAGTAAAATTTATGATACTACTTCTAGAATTAATGTAAAATGTTTGTTAGAGTTCTTTATATGATTGTAGAAATAAATTTTAAGCTAGAACACTTACCTTGATTTTCAGTTTATACCTATGACTTCAATTCGACCTGCTATTTCTTACAAGACCCACTGTCAGTTTTTAACATCAATAGCCAATAATAACGTCACAATCTGGCTGAATTTTTGATTATCACCTGATTAAACAAAGAAGTTGCTCTTATGATTCACAAGTAAATACAGTTCTAATGTTAAGAGTGGTTGATCTTTTCATTTACATTAATGAATAAGAGGAAAGCAAAAAAAGATGTACATCAGAACTCCACTCATTCATCCATGACATTAACATCTTTATTCAATCAATGAGTTTTCAAATATTACAGGAAGACTTCCTCAATTTTTCATATAGCATACAGTCTAGCAGTAGAAACATATCACCTTTTTGGGCTTAATCCTCACTGACATTTTATCTATCACTTTCTTCAGTTTAGACAATCAACAAATAATAAATCAAGTCCTGCTTTGTAGTTTGCCAGTTACCTTGGTGTAAATACTTCCATCATCCTTCAGGACCACACTGTTACATAGTATTTCTACCATACAGTACAACAGATGTAAATAATCTCAAGTGTGTAAACATTAGGATATGAAGAGTTTTGAGCACTTACCACCTTAAGTGTGATGATCATCTATTTAGTTTTAAATTTATATACTTGAATTTTTAATAGTGGCTATGTGTAACAATCAGTTCAAATTTAACAGTCTATCCTTGCGAGCCAGATCAAGCCACCTGCAGCACATCACTGCACTTAGTGACAGAACTGAAGACGCAAAAATAATATACTTACGTCACTACGACAGGCATTAGGCTCCTTGCTGTCACCACAGACCAGATCACTGTATTCAAGAACAGGTCATGATGGTCCTTCCTGAAAAGGAAGACAGCAAATTTACAAGTCATGAATAATCATGCAAACTAAATGTGCATTTACAATCAGTTGCGTTTTTTGGTTAGAATTAACAAGAATTCCTATGAAGAGGAGGCCTTACAGGTGGCACAGAAAAATCAAAAACAAAACAGCAGAAGAAAAGAGTCAGAGAAAATGATTATGTAATGACAACAAAACCCAAAAGGAGTTTAAATCTACACAGAGGAAAAAAAGCCTCTGGAAATGGTTAACAGCCCAGGATAATGTTAAAAAAAAAAAAAAGTACAGTACCTCTTCACTGAGATGGTTATTAGTAATGTTTTAGACATCTAAGCTCAGAATCATGGCGTTCTTTGCCAGCTCTGCTTCATCCTCTGTATCCTTATACCTACATCAAACCCTGAATCTTCTCAATCATTTTTTTACACATACTGCCTTCAACAGAGACCGGGTCTTAAATATCCCCGTCAAAAACTTAGATTTTATTCTAAAGGCAAAGGAATCAACAAGTAGCGTTGAGATGGGAGCCACACTGGAACTGTGTTGAAAGAAGATGAGGAGAGTGCGAAACGTGGGATGACTAGTAAGACATTCATCCAGAGAAGTGGCCACGTGACACTAAAGAGAGCTGGTCCGGGAGAGCAGGGAGCAGGTGCCCTCCTCCGCTGGCGTGCTGCTCTTCAACAAGACCTACACCAAGGACAAGGCTCTTCTGTGCCCCGCTTTTCATCATTCCTTTCTTTCAGCACATTCTGTTTAGCTTGGGGCTTGTGCATAACATGGCTGCATATGAAGAGGATGCTGGGCCACAATGCAGACTGAAGGCTGGAAAATACGATTTATGTGAAAAGACCAGGAAATCCAAACCAGAGCACATCAAATAGTCACACGCTTCTTGATGAAACATATACAAACAACACAAACATTTTTTTTGAATCTGAGAAGCCTCAAGCAAAGAAAGAACTATATACCCAGTAGCATTTCACCTTTTCTGGATGGTACTATAAAAAAGTAGTAATAAACATATCCTGGTGGAACCCAGTAATAGGAACCCAGCAGAGGAAAGTAAACTCTGTCTGTGAATGTAGTTTAAAGTTCAATGGGGAGAAGGGTTAAGGGTACAGCTGAACTGGTAGAGTGCATGCTTAGCATGCACAAGGTCCTGGGTTCAATCCCCAGTATTTTCTCCAAGGGTAAATGAGTAAATAAACCTAATTACCCTCCCCAATCAAAAACCAAACAAAATAATAAGTAAACAAACCTAATTACCTCCCCCTTCCCAAAAAATAATTGAGAAAAAGATAAAATATTAAAATATAAAAAACAATTAAATTATCATTGTTTTGTATGTGGCACCATTTAAATGCACTAGGAATACCCTGACTAGATTCTTCTGGTACTGCAATTTCCCTTAGAGCATGTAATTCACTTCTTATGGAGCTGTCAAATCTTCAATCCTCTATTTGGAAACAAGGCTAAAAATAAAAGGTTCTGTCAAGCTGGATGTACACCACTCAGGATGCAAAGACACAAAAGATTCTCTATATTTAAAATAAAATTTGAATCAAGACTTCTAAACCTCAGCTGGACACCAGCTGATATTTTAACTCAGTCAGAATTTACAATATAATTATGCATTTAATCCTCAGAGTATGACACAATGTTATATCTATTTATTTTTCCAAGCTTAATTTTGTAGATTCCTGCTGTTTCTCAAAGCGAGGCACACAGATCACAAACATTTGTAGCTGCTCAAAACTGCATCAAGGTCACTGTATCCTATTCATTGTGTCTTTATACCACGGTCAGGAAGAATAATTAGGAAATTATTTTTCCTAATGCCCCACAGAATCCTCTTTCCAAATGTTTTCAGTACAAAAATAGATACCATGGTTCTTCAATTTCCACAACTACTCACTTAGCCCTCACCACATGGGGGGTAAAGTCGGCACACAGCCCTTCTTGGTACCTCTAAACTTGCAACAGTTCCCAGTGTCAAGAAAAGAGCACCGTATATGTACTATTAATAGGGAGGAATGCCAAGGAAATTATCTTGTAAAGAATTTCTATATAACCCTACCACAGCTGCAAAAACAATGTTACCACAATGTTTATGAAGGGAATTTTGATTTAAAAACAAGTGATTTACATGGTTGCCATAAACCTACAGCAACTACAAAACACACAAACATTAAGCAGGCACCCATCTAAAGAAAGAGTAAACCCCTTTAAGAGCAAACCTCAACTACCTACAGTACTTGAAGAGTAGTTTGCAGTAAAAAATAATCTCTAGCTGAGTTACTAAGATACTACTCTAAGCAGAGCCTTTGTAAAACTTTAACAGTTCTGGGTGGAAATTATCCCTAAACCTATCAGAGCACCCCCTTGGGTTTCTGGAGTCAATGCTTTACAAAATGTGTCCAGAGATTCATATACTCCTGCATCTGTGCCCAAATGAAGATCCCTAGGCTCCACCTCCGAATGCTGATTCCACAGGTCTGGAGTGGGATCAGGAATCCGCAAGCTTCCACTTAGTATTGCCTGACAACCACTGTCCCAGAGTGAAATAACCGCACAAGGACACACCACGCTCCCGGTGATGCGGGGCCTCCACTGTTAGCATCACTGCTGTACTGTGCTTGGAGCCATGACCTCAAAGGTGAGGGAAGTAGGTCCTCAGGCTACCTGCCTTCATGTTATGTTGACACCTGTGCTCAGATCTGGACTTCCTGCAGCCCTTCTGGTTTTCGCCTCCTTCCTCACCACCAGCCGTCCCTTCTCCCTAACCTGGGTGCCATCGTATACAAGACGCTCTTGCCCCCCTTCAAAACACGGTCTTAGAAGACCAGAACTGTGCGTACATCAAGCATCAGATGGCTCTAAGCGAGGCGGGGAAGCGTGGCTCAGAGTACCACTCATACTGCAGGCCGCAGTCTTTGTCGCGGCCACTGTGGTTGTACCGCCCTCGGGCTCCGCACAACGCCCGCCACTCACCTCTGGCCCCGGGTCGCCCATCTCCCCGACAGCCTGCCTGACAGCACAGGCGCCACCGCCGCCACCTGCCCGCCCAGCTCGCGGCGTGCTGCAGTGACCCGCCCCGGCGTGCGCGCCGAGCTGCAGACGCCCCTGGCGGAAAGGGCTGCAAACCGCTTCCCAAGGAGGAGCGACCCAGCCCACAGAACTCCGGCCTCCCTCACACAGTCCCGGCCTCCCGCCGCGCGGGCCGCTGGGGACTGTAGTTCAGACCTCCCGCCTCTGCCGCGCGGGCCGCTGGGAATTGTAGTTCGGGCCGCACGAGAGCGCCCCGCCGGCTGAGGAGCGCGGGAGGATTGAGCTCCGGAGTGTGCGCCCCTCATGAAGGTTCGTATTCTGAGGTAGAATGTGGGTGACCTTCCTCAGTCTCTCTCCCTCTTTTCTTTTTTATGGTCAAATAGTGATCCAGATAATAAGTGAATGGTGTTAACGTGCTTTCTAGTGGTTTGCTCTGATACTGCCTCCAGAGCTCGCATTGTCGGTTCCTTTCGGAAAAACCCCTTTCTGCGACGCTTTTCTTCTAAATATTTCCACACAGATGATCGTGAATAGATGAAATGTATGAAAACAAGTGTTAATTGAGAACATCCTTGTAAAGCGTTTTCTCCCAGCCCTGTCAGCCTAGGGTCGCCTATGGCCTGACGGGGCCGTCGTCCCGCAGAATTGTTGCCCAAACACCGCGGCCTCTGGACCCAGAGACACGAATTCAGACCCAGAGACTGGGTTGGTGGGGGGAATCAGAAAAGAGCCGCTTTATCGCTCTACCAGGCAAAGGGAGTCACAGCAGGCTCATGCCTTAGGGGCTGTGAGTCTGTCTTGGGGTTGGTGTCCTGAGGATTGAGAGACAAGCAGGGCGGAACAAAAAGGGACCACGAACGGGGTTTCGGGGTGCTGTATTCTTCGCAGTCTTGATGCATCTGCCTGGCCTCACAGAGAAACTCCGTAGGGTCTGTTCCTTCTTCTGAGGCTACCCGCCCCTGACCGCCTTCCTGGGGCACAGCTTCTGGGTTAAAGGATAAGCTATTCTGGGTAAAGAATGTACAGGGAGGGTGTTACTGAGTCCAGGCTGATAGACACCGCAAGAGAATAAATCAGGAGACGGGGTGTGTTGGGGCAAGGAATAGCGACTTTATTCATAAAGTCAGCAGGCCAAGAAGATGGCAGACTGATGTCCTGGAGAACCATCTTCCCAAAGCCAGAATTCAGGCTCCTTGTCTGCTAAAAAGGGGGAGCAGATCTGATTGGTTGTTGCAGACTTCTTTGTGTCTGAATCCTTTGTTTTTGCAGCCCTCTACGTGGGTCAGGTCATGGTGCCCCTGTAAAACCTCCAACAAAACAAATGTTATTTTCTACTCTGCAACTTGTTATCTTTATATGAATGAGAAAGTGTTATACCCTTAAAGGTCAGAGCTTTGAGGCTGGGCTGTCCTGTCTATTTCAGGCTCTAGGCAACATTCTTTTATAAAAGGTGCAGAGTTAGCAAGACTGAGCCTAGGAAACAGAGCACGGGGTTAAAGCCAAAGGAACAGACGTACTATGCAGTCAGATTTGTTCTTTTCTATTACAAGTGGAGGGTGTAATGCAAAGATGGGTGTTTGTCAGAGAAAAGAGAAAAGTAAGTTGCAAGAATTTTAAAGCAGGAAGAATCAGCAAACAGCTCTAGCCTCAGGGAAGGCATTTTGTGAGCTAGTTTCCCACTCTTCCAGAATCACCTTGAGGATTTGACCCTGGCCTTCAGTGAACAGTGGAACACCTCACAGGACAAGGGAGTAGAGTTATGAGATTTTAAGGAAGGGTGGGAGTAGGTGAAATTTAAGTGAAATCGTGTTCTGACAGGTTCAAAGGCAATGAGGGCTGTGTGTAAAGAGCTCAACATGACGTCTGTACAAGTGGGAAATTTTCAGGGAACTTTGGGAACTACAAAGTTAAGATAGATACTAAATGCTGTGTCCAGAAACCCCTGCGCCAGGTTTGAGATATGAGACTGGTTCTCTATGTCAAAGAGATCAGCAAAGAGAGGGATATTTCATTCTTACTGATACATTTTCGAAGAACCAAGAGTCTCCTACTCTGGTTTTAGAGAACAAAGTTTCTCGTTGAGTAAGTGAGAATTCAATAGTTATCAAAGTCGCTTTGACTTTGTGCAGTGTTTCTTTGGGAGAAATATTGTCCCTTGTTAATTTTTCAGCTGACTTCATCAATGTGTGTTACTTTAGCCCAGCGGATATTTCATTTCTCAGTCGGAGGCCTGTTTTTGCCCATCTAAATGAGAACATGACATGTGATTTCTTATATTTATAGCTAGTATTAGATGCAAAAAAAATTTTTTTTTTTGCATTTCCACAAAGTGCACTAAAACTACAGGTGCATTTGTACCAACTAAATTTGAGACTTGTAGAGGAATGCTGAGGAATTACTCAGAAGAGTGTCTTGAAATCTCCAGTTATGTTTGTGGATTTGTCTATTTATCAGCTTTTGCTTCATGTGTCTTCAAGCTCTGTTATTTGGCACTTAAATATCTAGAAATGTCTTCTTGATGAATTGACTCTTTTATCATTATGAATTAGCTTTCTGTACCCCTGGAAATGTTCTTTGCTCTGAAATCTACTTGAAATCTCATAAGCCCTAGGGCCCCCTAATTCAGTCTAAATAACTTCATTTGGTCCTTGGTTTCAGAGGGAATGCTTGTCCAGAGTAGTGAGTCATACTCCGCAGGAGGTGTGCACTGCATTTCACATGGGGTATTCTGGCTGAAAAAGGGGGGAGTTGGGGCCACCTCCTCTGGTCTCATAGGCAGGCAGGAATGGCAGGCTTAGTCAGCCAGTTTAATTTATGGGTTTTGCAGTAAGTTTGGGGAAAGTAGCAAAGGAGTTATGCTGTTTTGTTTTTCAGGAGGAGAAGGCTTCCAAGAGCAGTTCTTAAAAATAAAAATAAATCATTATTGCCTTCCCCTCCCCCACTTTTGCTTTCCAGGATCTAAAGTTTATCTCTTTAGATGCCAGGGTTGCTCTCCCTCCGTTTTCACCCAATCTGTGTGTCCCATTTCACTAACTGTATATATAGATGTATATATATACAGTTAGTATATATATATATGTATATATATACAGTTAGTATATATATATGTATATATATACATATATGTATATATATATGTGTGTGTGTACACACACACACACGTATATATAAAATCACTAACTATAAATATGTATATATATTTACTTTTTTTCCCAACCATCCCAGAACTACTGTCATCCAGAACTTTTGTCCAGAAAGGTTGGGTATAAGAGGTAGAAAACCATTTCATAGAAAAAATTTTCATAGAACATAACTAGAATTAAGTCTGAATCTCCTAGGCTCTCTTCAGCCAGGCGTATGAAGAGAAAAATGCTAGATCAGGACGAAATCCTGAATTTTCAGAAATTTCAAGACTGATCCCCACAAACTCCCCCTTGTTTCATTCCGATCACACCCAGTGGCTGCCTGGTGAAGGATCATCTCGTTGTGGGGATGGCTGCATTTAATAATTAAACTGACTTACTAAGGAGGGTGTAACAGGAGAGGGTGGTGGCAGTAGAGTCACACTGTCAGCTCGGTGTCGATAACTTCTGTGATAATAGGCACGAATTGTCCAGAAAGCCGGACACGAAAGGTCAGCAGCAATGACATGTCTCCAAGGGAGGCAGGTCTGAGAGTCCTCTGTTATCCGGACACTAAGGATGGGGCAGGAGGGAAGGACAGGGTGGATGCCAAGGACGTGCCCTTCCTCACAGGCAGCAGACGCTCCTCCTGTGAAATCTGGGCAGTGTAGGTTCTTGCTTGAGTTGTTTCTTCACGGGGCATGTGCGGATCAGATTCAGCGGAATACTCAGGGTCCTCCAGGGTCTCCGGAGTCCCTTCTCTGTGCCTCTCTCCTTGCTGGTGGCCTTCCCTGGGTGATCTAGACACCTTGGCTTCCCTGGACCCCGGTCCATGTCCCCACTTTAGGTTCTTCCTGGGTTTCCTTTTCTGCTCCTTGGTCTGGAAACTTTCTCCAAGCAGAAAGCAGGGCCAGTTGTAGGTTTTTCTGCCTTGCAAGGGCCACTGTCCTCCATTGCTTGACCTGCAGTATCTTGAGAGCTGCTGTTTGATACAGTTTATACAGTGTTTCAGTTGTAGGTGGGACAGTGAATCTTCACCCAAAGCAGAAATCTCAGGGAAATAGTTCTCATGCCTGGAAATGCGTACTTCCTTCCTTCTGGGAGGCCTTTGGTGTGTGGAGTTGAGTCACTTTAATCAGGCGGTGGGCAACGTGTGGGATTTGCTGTTGTCACTGTTGCCCCTGGAGCACCACAGTCTTCAAATCCCTCCAGCATTACCTATTACCTTGTGCTTCGGGGGGGCTCGTTTTCTAGAGCATTTATCTGAATGTCTGCTCCAACCTCACCGTTAGGTCTTCTCTCTTTGGTGTGCCTCAGAGAGGGTCTCTCCCCCACGTTCCTGCCCCTCGCCCAGCGGTCCAGGAGCAGACTGCCGTTGCCTGTTATTTGATGCTTGTTATCCTGGTTATGGGATAAAGACAGGTGGCCTTCTCTGTTCTGATTAAGGCCCTGTCTCAGAAAAGGGAACCCCTGTGCACTGTTTCTAGGGGTGCAGATTGGTGCAATCACTATGAAAAAGAGTATGGAAATTCCTCAAAAAAATAAAAAATAGAACTACCAAGTGATCCAGTAATCCCACTTCTGGGTACATATCCGAAGGAAATGAAAATGCTGTCTCAGACAGAAACCCACATCCCTATGTTCATTGCTGCGTTATTCACAATAGCCAAGACATGGAAACGACCAAGAAAATGTGGTGTGTATTTATTCAATGGATTATTATTCAACCATAAAAAAGAAGGGAATTCTGCCTTTCTGTGACAGCATGGGTGGACCTTGAGGGCACTATGCTCAGTGAAGTAAGTCAGACAGGGAAAGAGAAATACTGTATGTTCTCACTTACATGCAGGATCTGCAATAGCCAAACTCATAGAAGCAGAGAGTGGATGGTGGTTGCTAGGGGCTGGAGGAGGGTGGGGGAAGTAGGGGGATGCTGGTCAAAGGCACCGACTCCTAGTGTGGGATGAACATGCTCTGGGACAGCGTGGTGACTACAATGTACAGTACCGTATTCTACATTTAGAAGCTGTTAACAGAGTAGATCTTAAATGTTATCAACACACAAGGAAAGGGGATGTGAGGGGATGGAGGCGTTAATGATGAACCTTATTGTGGTAATCACTTTGCAGTACGTACTGAAGGAGGAAAACCCACAAAGGGACCAGCAAGACCTCCCAGATAGGGCCATTGCCTTCTGGCTTTTGCGCTTCTGTAAAACAGCTTGCTTCTAGGAAAACAAAACTTACCCCTAAAATTCCATTGGTTCCCAAAAGCTCACTCCTGATTGGTCCATTTCTAACACCTCATTTGCATATGACATGAACTTAATTGAAACCTAAAACCTTATAAAAGCTTGTGTAAACCTACAGACGGGCTCCAGAGCTTGGAGTGTTAACTCCTTTGGGCCTGTTGGTACAGTAAACCTGAGTTCTCTAACCATCTGAGTGTCGCTTGGTCTCTTGACAGGATTCAGGTTTCTATAACATTTCGTCTGTCAAATCATCACATTGTACACCTTTAACATATATAGGTTATATGTCAGTACTATCTCAGTAAAGCTGGAAAAATAGGGAAAAAAAATGACTCTAGCTCAATCAGGCATGGTGTCCTAGCGTTTCTAGGTGGGGGCTTCTCGGCCATCCTGCCCTGTCCCCAGCTGTGAGTGTGGACCCAACTTGTGTTCTTCCCCTTACAGGGGACGTGGGTTTTTCCTTGTCCCTTCTACCTGTGGTGGGGCTTCACCAAGGCCCCAAGGGTAACTGAGTTTGCTGCCCTTTCCCAGCAGCTGAAGACCTTTAGTCCGTAGGGGATATGGGGACCGGATCCATGGAAGGGGCTTCTTGCCTCTGTTTTCCGCTTGCCTCCCAATAGCCCCACCCCACTGTCCACCCCGCAAAGGATGTCTTCTCAGGACTCTGCCTCCTGTCTCTTTTATGAAGTCCGTGCAGAACAGTCTGCACGTGGACACAAACGCCCCTGTGTCTGTCACCTCAGGAGTATTACATTTGCTTTCTAGCCCCTGCTCAACCTGCAGTGATCTGTGGAGACTTCCAGCTGATGCCTTCCGACTGTCCAGCAGCCTCTGCTCCAGGTAAGCAAGTGCTCACATCTTATTGGTCCTTGGATGCCTGTCTTTAGGTTTCGAGTTCGCTAATGGCCCTGAAAAAACCTCATGTGGTGTAAGTAGGTGTACACTTGGACATCGTGTGGCTTTGTTGTAGTTGCAAGGGTGAGACGGGTACTCTCAGCTTTCTACATCCTAAAGGGAAGTCAGAAGGATCTGTGATTTCCTGCTAATAAATAACCACAAGACTAAGACAGAGAACTCCATAAACTGTTCAGAGTTTCATGTTTTTAATATTTTGCAACATTTGCTATATTATCCTTCCCTGCACACCCCAGTCTCTCTCTCTGTGTATATACATGTGTATATATGTATTTATGTGTATATACACACACATATTTTTGATCCATTTAAGGATAGGTTGCATACCAGTAATACATCAGCTTTGCTGACCATTATGGCACATACATAGCCTCATGGACAATTAGGGAGTGTTTTCTCTATTTACATTCTTTGTATTATACTAAAATAATCTTTTACCTAAAAAGAAAAGAGTAAGTTGTACATACCCTGCCTTTTTACTCCTTAATACTTCAGTGTGTATTTCCTGAGAAACAGGCTATTCTCTTATATAACCAAGTACAATTATCAAAATAATGAATTTTAATTTATAATCTACAGTCCATATCTCATTTTGTCAGTTGTCCCAATCATGTCCTTTATAGTATTTTCCCTCCAGAACAAGATCCGATCTGTGGGGAAATACGTTGAGAACATGTGAATATTCTCTCCTCGTGACACTTACGCTTCCTGACTTAGTACCCTCTGATAATTGTTGCCTGATCAATCTTTACTGTGATGGTTTCAATTAGGAATTTTCTAACTCTGTCAATCGTTCCGTATTTTCACTTGACATTCTATTACATTGCCAGAGTCATCATTTATTTTGATGCTCAGTTTGTCCCCGCTCTGGCCAGTGGGAGTCCCTTTTGCTGGCTCATGTGGCCATCGTTTTTTGAGCAGTTCCTTATTTCCTGGCATTAACATAAAGTGTTTCAAGCGCATCTTGTACCTTCTCTGCCCCTGCCCTGGAAGCAGGCATTGTGACAAGGGACCCTTTTCCTTTAGGTGGGAAATGGTATTTAGAAATCAAGATCTGGGTGTTAGGTGTATTCATTGTCATTGAGCTATTGCAAAGCCAGTGCTTTATTCTGAATCTAGCTCCTTTCCTCTGTAAAACATTTACAAAAGACTCTGAAATTTGTTATATCTCTAATCAAGGGCTTATCTACCATACAATCTCTTGTTTATATGGTTAATTTAAAAATTTACGTTTTGATCCATTTATAAAGAAGGTGGACATGATATGGGGACATCTATAGTTGGATCCATTCCAGAATATTACCTGAGAATTATGACTAGGTGATCCTTTAAGTCCCCACTGGATTCCCCTTGCCTTTGTTATAAGACTGGATCAATTTCTGGTCACTTTTGGATGGGAAGATTTGAAATATAGCCTTAAGAAGCGTTAATCTAATTATTTGAGCATTTTTTAAAAATATTCTTCCAGAATATTAGTTTTCCAGAATACTTAGATCATTTTCTGATCTTCTCCAGTTCATCTATGGCAACTAAGCATTTCTTTCCTGAGGGGCATGTGATAAATGCACTGATTGGTTTAAATCAGGGACACTGAGATTTTGAGTACTTAGGAATATTCAAAATTCCTTTTAAATATACCTAATTCCTCCTAAAGAATCAGGAATTTTTAAAATATGGCTCTCAGAACTGCTTTTGTCCTGCTTAAAAATCTACCCTCCATAATTTTAAGTGGAAATTGCAACTTTGTAGTCACCAATACAAGTATAGGTGGGAAAGGAGACGACCTTTGCATATTAGAATGTTGGTGGGACGTAAAAAGAAGGAAGGCTGTTTCATAGGCTAGAGGAAGGCACAGAAGATGAACAGGAATTTCCAAGAGTGAAGCAATACTGTTTATCACGTTTTTCATTAGCTTTAGCCACAGACTCTTTTGGGAAACAATTTTGTAGTCAGAACTAAGCTCTGAACCTTTCTTATGCCAACAGAAGAAAGTTGACCTTCCTTGGTTAGATATTTTATCACTTTTTTGTCATTAAGTCCCCTCTGGAAAGAATAATCTTAGTCATAATTCAACGTTCTCCCAAGATACCACTATAATTCTCAATTACTCTTGGTGAAATTGTGCTATTTGAGAAGATAGTCTGATGAATAAGGACTGTATTGACCTGGTATAGGTGCAGATGCCTGTGAGAAACGAAAAAGATGAGAAATAAAAAAGATGAAGTGTTGTGTATGGCCTCTGTGTCCCCACGTCCTGACCGGTGGCTACCTGTCGTCAACACTAGGCATGGAAACCTACAGTCCCAGTGCAGGCATTTGAAAATAATCAAGACAGTTCTCAAGAAACACATAAGATAAGACCAAAGAGTATTCTTACAGGCTTTTGAAAGGTGGCCTAGAGCAAGTTTATCCAAAGGATTCCTATCCTTGTTCTTCAGAGCCAACTTGAATAGTGGGCTCACCAGATCTATGCCTGTCCTCTCCCAGTAGACTTCTTAGAGAAAAACAAATTAAAACAAAACAAACGGAAAAACTGAACAGGAGACAAAGATACAGGGCATTTTAAACCAAAGAGCAAAGGGTAGTAGCTATAATGAGAATCCAAAATGTTATTCTTAAAATCAGGAATGAAAAATAAACTCTGTGTCAAAGAGCTCAGCAAAGTTCAGAGCTCAGATTCATTGTGAAACTTACCTCATCATTTTTGGCAAGTGGCTTTAAAGGAGTGCAGACCCAAGGATTCTCAGATGTGCTCCTTATCACCACATTGTGTGTGGAGAAGGGGATCTCAACAGAGTCTAGGCAGGACCTCCAAATTGTTGAAACTAACCAAAAAGACCATCGAAGAGCTGTCTCTGCTGCAGCAAACCCAGTGCACTTAGCCTGCTTAAGCAAGGGAGCGTCCGGGTCTGGGAAGGAACGTCCCGGTCTGCCAAGGAGAGTCCCTATCTGGGAAGGAGCGTCCGGTCTGGGAAGGAGCGTCCCCGTCTGAGAAGGAGCATCCCGGACTGAGAAGGAGCGACCCGGTCTGGGGAGGAGCGTCCGGTCTGGGTAGGAGCGTCCCGTTCTGGGAAAGACCGTCCGGTCTGGGAAAGAGCGTCCGGTCTGGGAAGGAGCGCCCCGGTCTGCGAAGGAGCGCCCCGGTCTGGGTAGGAGCGTCCCGGTCAGGGAAGGAGCGTCCCCGTCTGGGAAGGAGGGTCCGGTTCTGGGGAGGAGCGTCCGGTCTGGGAAGGAGCGTCCCGTCTGGGAAAGAGCGACCATGTCTGGGAAAGAGCGTCCGTTCTGGGAAGGAGCGTCCGTTCTGGGAAGGAGCGTCCCGTTCTGGGAAGGCGCGACCCGTTCTGTGAAGGAGCGACCCGGTCTGGGAAGGAGCGTCCCCTTCTGAGAAGGGGCATCCGTTCTGAGAAGGTGCGTCCCGGTCTGGGAAGGAGCGCCCCGTTCTGGGAAGGAGCGACTCGTACTGGAAAGGAGCGTCCCGGTGTGGGAAGGAGCGTCCCTTTGTGGGAAGGAGCGACCCGTTGTCGGAAAGAGCGTCCCTGTCTGTGAAGGAGCGTCGGGTCTGGGAAGGAGCGTCCCCGTCTGGGAAGGAGCGTCCCGCTCTGGGGAGGAGCGTCCCCGTCTGAGAAGGAGCATCCCTTTCTGAGAAGTAGCGTCCGGTCTGGGAAGGAGCGACCCGTTCTGGAAAGGAGCGTCCCCGTCTGGGAAGGGACGTCCGGTCTTGGAAGGAGCGTCCCGGTCTGGGAAGGAGCGTCCGGTCTTCGAAGGAGCGACTCGGACTTGGAAGTAGCGACTTGGACTGGGAAGGAGCGTCCGGTCTGAGAAGGAGCGTATGGTCTGGGAAGGCGCGACCCGTTCTTGGAAGGAGCGTCCCGTTCTTGGAAGGAGCGTCCTGTCTGGGAAGGAGCTTCCCCGTCTGCGGAGGAGCGACTCGGTCTGGGAAGGAGCGTCCGGTCTGCGAAGGAGCGACTCGGACTGGGAAGGAGCGTCCCCGTCTGGTAAGGAGAGTCCCGTTCTGAGAAAGAGCGTCCCGGTCTGGGAATGAGCGCCCGGGTGCGAAGGAGCGCCCCGGTCTGTGAAGGAGCGTCCCCTTCTGGGAAGGAGCATCCCAGTCTGGGGAGGAGCGTCCCGTTCTGGGGAGGAGCGTCCGGTCTGGGAAGGTCAGGGAGAACTTTAAAGTGAGTATTAGTATTTGGATTCTGTGCTCTTAGCAGATGTTTTGTGAAGTAAGGAACTGGCCAGAATAGAAAGGTTGGAAAAAGAGGAGGTTGGTTGTTTATTGGCTTAGGGTTCAAAGCAAGATTTTTATTTTTTAACTTTTGCGGTAATGTTTCTTATGTGACTACAGGGAAATGTTTCCTGAGTCTTTACTTGTGCTCTGAGTTGGTGATTTATGAGTTAAGATATTAAAAGGAGTCCATGAACTCATTTCTCATTCTCTCTTCCCTCACTTTGCGTTTTCCTGGACAGGCCAACCATACTTATCTAGAAGTCCTGAATCTGGTAACCTTATGATTCTGAAACACAACAATACCTGGACCCTTAACTTCTCGTGGATAAACTCCACGTGGATAAACCCACATCTATAAAAGGAGGAAATAGACGCTGGGATCCTTTCTAGCTTTTAAAAACTTGAGGTTTTAAGTAAGTTCCCAAGCAATCAGATGAACAGACTGTTTGCAAATTCTCCCTTAAATATCCATAAATAGAGAAATGTAAACTAAACTATGATGAGATAAATACCATTGAGGGAAATGAGATAAATACCATTCATTCTCTATCCTGTTGACAGAACCAAGTGAGGGATAAAATGGAAATGCCCACTACCACCACTATTATGTAACATTGTTACCATCAACAGAGTGAAAAGATGGGCAACAGAATAGGAAAAAATATTTGCAAACCGTGTATCTACTAAAGGGTTAAGATACAGAGTACATAAAGAACTCATAAAACTCATAAGAACTCAAAAAAAAAAAAAACCTGAAATAGGCAAAGGACCTGAATAGTCATTTCTCCAAAGAAGATGTATGAAAAGCCAACAGATACATGAAAAGATGCCCAATACACAAGTCATTAGGGAAATGAAAATCAAAACCACAGTGAGATATTCCCTCACCCTTGTTAGAATGGCCATCATCAAAAAGATGAAAGCTGTGACTGGGACATGATGCTGTGCACCAGAAGTTGACAAATTGTAACTGACTACAATTAAAAAAATTTTTTTAGATTAAAAAAAGATGAATGCTATATGGATGTGGAGAAAAGGGAACCCTTGTACGTTGTTGGTGGGAATGTAAGTTGGTACAGCCTCTGTGTAAAACAATATGGAAGTTCCTCAAAAAAGTAAAAATAGAACTACCATATGGTCCAGCAATTCCACTGCTAAGAATATATCCAAAGAAAACAGATATATCCAAAAGAAACAAAACCACTAACTCGACAAGATACCTGCATCCCATGCTTATAGCAGAATATTCATGATAGCCAAGACGTGGAAGCAACCTAAGTGTCCATCAGTGGACGAATGGATAAAGGAGCTGTGATAGATATACACAATGGCATGTTATTCAGCCATAAAAAATGAGGAAATCCTACTGTTTGCAACAACATGGATGGAACTGGAAGCATTATGTGAAGTGATATAAGTCAGACAGAGAAAGACAACATATATTTTATATACATATAAAATATACCCCATGTATGTATGATCTTATTTACATGTAGAAACTAAAACAAACAAATACCAAACTCATAGAAAAAGAGATTAGATTTGTGGCTACCAGAGGCACAAGGTTTGGGGAAGGGAATTGGAAGAAGGTGGTCAAAAGCTACAAGCTTTCAGTTATAAGATAAATAAGTGCTCAGGATGTGATGCACAACATGGTAACACTGTTGTGTGATGTATAGGAAAGTTGTTAAGAGTATTAATCCTGAGAGTTCTCATCATAAGGAGAAATTTTTTCCTTTTTTCTTTCTTTTTTTTTTTATTGTATCTACAGGAGAAGACGGATGACAGCTGAGCCTATCTGAGTAATCATTTCACAATGTATGCAAATCAAACCAATCAACCAAATAAACTACCCCCCCCAAAAAAAATTGTTTTGGGAATTGTAAGCAATGCAATGAAAAAGGGTGAGAAAATAGCAAAAACATTTTAAAAAGTGGATGCAAAACTATCATTATTTGAATAAATTTTTTTGGCCGGGAAAAACCAAGAGGAAAGAAAGAATAGAGAAAGACAGATGTAGTAAAGTAGATGCTTAAAAAAGAAAGACACACAAACGTCAGTTTTTCTGTATAGCAGTGATCAATTACATAGCAACAACAAAACGCAACACCTAGGCATTACAATGACAAGAATTCTGTGGGATCTACATGAGAAAATGTGAATGATTACTGAGGACTGGAAAAACTATAATTTAATGCTGACTTTGTTTTTAGATATGAAGAATCAATTTTGTATACACAGATTCTCTACAAATTAGAAAATTACTTAAGTATAATCACAACAAAAATTTGAGCAGGATTTTTTTTTGAGAGTGGAAAGTTGACAAAAGGATTTAGAAATTCATCTAGAAGAATAAATTTGTGGCTGTTATGAAAATAGTCAGGAAATTTACAAAAAAGAAGGCTGAGTGATAGTTCATTTTTCTCCTGACTCCCTGCTAAAAGGAATATAGAGAAATTAATAAATCCCAAGGGCAACAATGCAAGGAAGAATTTGGGTGGAGGGTCAGAGAGGCATGTGTCATTTCCACTATCATCAGTGGAATGATTGTAACCAGGACCAACTGGGACACTGATGGTTTATGTAATAATGCTATTTAATATAATACAAGTATTATATAATAGTATTATGTATCTTGTAATTATTACATATACTTATATGTACTTCATATATTATATGTAAATATATACTGTATATATAATATATCCCAAACGTATTTCCCAGAATTAAAATTATATAAACATATTTTTCATAAAATAAGTACTATATACATATAAAATATACACCATATATGTTTCCCAGAATTAAAGGCTACAAGTATCCAAGTTGAAAGGATCCATCACATACCTAGCATGATGGATGAAAAAGGATATACAACATATTTTCATCAAATTCTAGATATCACGGAAAGAAAAGATCAAAAGAGCCTTGGGGAGGATGGGGAAACATATTCTGAATAAAAGAATGAGAATCAGAATTACATTAGACTCTTGATGGCAGAGGGGTGCCAGATTCAACACATAAAAATATAGGACATCCAGGTAAATTAAGATTTAAGATGCATGGGTATTTATTTAGTATAAGTATATCCCAAATATTTCAAGGGGTATACTTAACACTAAAACAGAATTTGGTTGCTGTTCATCTGATTCAGATTTACCTGGGAGTCTTGTATTTCAGCCAGTGACCCATCCAGCAGCACTGGGTTTAAGTCTCCAGGAAGAACATGCGAGTAGTCTTACTTCCTTTCCCGTAGTATAAGAAATCAAATAAAGCAGCAAGGAGAAATGGAAACAACAAAACCTCCTGTCCCCTGCTATTTTTAGCAAAATAGGCAGTAGATGAAATCTGCAGAATCCAAAAACTTTTAAAAATTGCTAAAAGGCGTTAAATTGGGCAAAAAATGCAAGAAGAACATCAAGGGGGCCTCCTGAGTGGCCAGTCTCAGAAAGTACCAGCGAAGTGCACTTCCTGAGAAGGAGAAACTCCTCCAGAAATGCAGAGGCTAGAAGCTGTTGCTCTAAGCGCTGAGGGTGAGGTTAGCCGGCCTCAGCACTCGTCACGAGGTCAGGGTGCAGAGAGAAAAGGCACGGGGGCACCTGGAGGGCTCCCAGCAGCGGATCTCAGAGAGATCCCGCAAAAACACACTCCCTGAGGTGCAGGCGCGCCTGGGGGTGCAGGGCTGTGTCCTCTGGACGCCGCTGCTGGGGGACCTGGGATGCAGGGCCAGGGCCAGAAGTCCCTCCAGACTCGGCGCGGTCAGGCGACCCGAGGGAGCAGGGCTACAAAACACTGTCTCAGATGAGCCACTGCAGCCAGTAGTGGTGTTTGTGCCCACAGAGGGCCTGCCCACCACCCAGGACCCAGCTGCAGACAGCTGAACCCGGAAAAACCTTGTCATTAAAACACAGGCATTCAAGAAAGGCTGTAGTACAACATCAGTGATTTTATAAGAAAAAATGTGGGAACAAGGTCCTACTGTACAGCACAGGGAACCATATTCCATATCTTGTAATAGCTTGTAATGAAAAAGAATAGGAAAACGAATATATATATATATAACAGAATCACTATGCTGTACACCAGAAATTAGCGCAACGTTGTAAATCAACTATACTTCAATTAAGAAAAAAACAAACAAAAAAAAGACAGTCTGGTGATAATGGTAATGTCTCAATGTTTGAGTGAAGAAGTCATCAGCCTAGAAGACGACTTTCTCCCTGGATTTTGTACATTAATAAGAAACAAGCAAATGCCTTTATGTTTTCAGTGGGATTTATTTATATTTAAGTAAAAGTAGCAAATGTTAACACAAGTTATTTCCTGAAGAATATTTATTTTGTTCAACCACATTATAATCAAGCAACACGTATGGAATGTTCCTGGGTCCACAGTACCGGACTCTCCATCACATGCATCCTCCTTTCTAAGTTTGTACATGACTTTGTGCACTGAAGGAACTCGGCTTGGTGTTGCCGAGTTGTCAACACGTGACAACCTGACATCGAAGGAGAAGCCTGTTGATGAAGAAGGTTCTATCTTCCATTCATTTACAAAATGATATTTGTGTGCGTGAGAGAGAGATTGTTAAACCCATATGATTTTGTTTTCAGTTATTTTCTCTTCTGATACTGTGAAAACAAATCAGTAAAAACTAAGCAGTGTAGCAATATAACCCACCAAAAACAATAGGACGTTGTATCTCATATAGGATTTTGTAGATGGTACTGATGTCTTAAATTACACAGGTGTATTTAATATTCTTCGGGCAATAAAAAGTTAGAAGCGTGTAAACAAATGTAAAAAAAGACTTCTTAAAAAGTTGATGCATTACTTTCACAATCACAAAGCTTGGGCTTATTTCTTTTTCAGGAGTGCAGTGGAATAGTTGCATATTAAAATAAAAAAGGTCTTGCAGCTCTCATTTTTTTTCCAGATTGCTACTTTATACATTTTTACATAAGAGAATAATCCTATAACTTTATTGCTAAAACACTATTACTTGGTTAGGTATGATTATCAGATTTTAGGCTGATTTTGACGCTTTCATGTTTGTGAACATTGATTATCACACTGTGTACTTTTCTAAAATATGTGCTTATGCTCAAGGTCCAAAAACTAAAAGGGGAAGTCATTGGTAATAGTAAATATACAGTAATGAATTAGGACAACGAGGAATCTTAGGGGCTGGAGTTTTTGTTGCTATGACCAGAGCTCTGATTATCCTGTTAAGTTAGCTGTACTAAAGGGAAGCACTTTGGGAGGGGAAAATGCTTATTTCCAAGAAACCATAATGCATGCTTATAAGACTGCTAGAAATTCTCTGGTCTGATGCATCACTGGTGTTGAGGGAGGAATCCACATGCAGCTTCTTCAGCGAGCTCGCGCTCCACCAGGACAGCCCTGCGATGTCCCAGGGTCCCCAGCCGTCCCCACACCTGTCTCTGTGATCACTGCCAGGGAGGCTGCAGGGCCACCCACAAGGTCCAAGGTCAGAGTGACAACTGAAGGTGCTTTTGTTTCAGGTACTTGTACTACCTATAAGAAACAAATTTATGTTAGCACTCTTAGAGTATTTTTAACGGTTGACTTATAATTTGAGTTATTCATGAGTGTGAGTTGTTTATTTTTGTGTCAACAACAAGCTTTTGCTTAAAAATACAAATTGTTAATAAGAACTATTCCTATTGAGGTGACTTAGGAATTATTTTTATGCTCTGTTCAGAGGAATTCCAGCGTAGATAGCAGCTAAAACCTTTAATATATATGTATATTTTTATCTCAAATGACTTTTTAAAAACTCAAACACACAAAGCAAAATGAACAATCCCCACATATCCATCAATCATCTTAAAAATTGTCAACTGTCATTCTTCAGTTACGCTTATTGATTGTTCCAATATCAGGCAATTTCCTAAATCTGCCTTACCTCTTTCACAACTCAAAAAAATAAAAACCCAAAAAACCTCCCCCCAAAATCCCCCAAAACCCAAAGTCATACCAATGAGTTAGGTCAGAGGTGGAATTACTGGGAAGCTAATAAAGCTTACTAATATAGGTAACTTCCAAAAAAACAGGGCTTTAGCATTATCTTCACATGTTTATATATTTTTGTTAAATTTGCCAAAATTAGATATTTCAGCCATCCTCAGTTAAGACCTCTGTCTCTTTCCATTTTAACTGCTCCCCAGTCATATTTTCTCCTCCGATTATAACCAGGAAGTGGCAGTGGGCACTTCTGAGATTTGGATTAACTGGAACATATTTTTGTGCTTTATAATCTCTTCCGTGTATAGTTACATTAGTGCTGGCCACTCCAGTATGCAGTGTCTTGTAGGAATACTATGAATGTGGTCAATTCAAAGAATATTTAAGAGCATGCACTCCATAGAAAACCTGAAATGCCCTGAAATCTTACAACGCAGATATCAAAGAAACTCAATAGTGTTTTCCCCAAATTTGACAACAATCCTAAAAATTACATTGTAAAGAGTTGAGAATTTGAAAAAAAACTCTGTAAATTGTCAAAAAGAAAAAAAAAGCAATTTTCCACCAACTATGCTAGAGAATGATCTAAGTTATTTTTCTATTCTTTCTATAGAAAAAGCTATTATAAAATTGTCAAATGAAGAAGCAGTCAACAGTTATGCAAACTCAAAAAAAGATAAAAGTACTACAGTTACTAATAAACATATGTAATTTCCCCCATATTATGTGATATTTGAGAAATTTGCTAACTTTTAAATATCATGTAGTTTTCATGATTTATTTATTCTGAATTAATTTACAGAGTTGTTACTGATGGCGCCTTCATAATTTTGTGTTTCTTTCTTAAAGAGAGTTCTCCCAATTCTATTACGCTTCAGGTCCCACAAATTCTGGCTCCATCACTGAGGTAGATAGTATTATTATCCCTGTTTGACTCAAAGTTCAGAGATGTCAAGAATTCCTCAGAAGCCACACATTTATTAAGAGGTGGAGCAGGCTTCAAAATCAGACTTTCTAAAAATAAAACACCAGACTTTCTGATCCTAGAACATTTAATTTTTCAACTTGGCTAGGCTAAGGTACCCAGTTGTTCGGTTGAATGCCAGGCTAGATGTTGCTGGGAAGGTAATTTTTAGATAAGATTAACATGTAAATCAGTAGATTTTCAGTAAAGCAGATTACCCTCCATAATGTGGGTGGGTCTCATCCAATCAGTTGAAAGCCTTAAACAAAAAGACTGAGGTCCTCCAAGGAAGAGGAATCCTTAAAAGTCCAGATAGTCTTTGGAATCAGACTGCAACATCCACTCTTCCCTGGGTCTCCAGCCTGCTAGCCTGCCCTGCAAATAGTCTATGCCAACTCCTTAAAATAAATCTAAATAAACATCCTATTGGTTCTGTTTCTCTGGAGAACCATGACTAATTCTGGAGAACCAAGACTAATGCAATAAGAAATGCAAAGAACTACATGCTAGCGTTGGCTCTCTAATAGTTACTAATCGTGTAACTTTGACAGTTCGCTTAACCTTTTTAGTTTGAGTTTCATTATCTCCAAAAGAAGGAATTCATTTTTTTCTTCCAGTATTATTGAGATATAATTGATATACATTTGTCAGGTGTACAGCATAATAATTTGACTTACAACATCATGAAATGATTGCCACAAGTTTAGTGAACATTCATCATCTCATATAACACAAAATAAAAGAAAAAGGAATTTTTTCCCTTGTGATGAGAACTCTTAGGATTTACTCTTTTAACAATTTTCATATGTAACACTCAGCAGTGTTAATTTTATTTATCATGTTGTCCATCAGATCCCTAGTACTTATTTATCTTATAGCTGAAAGTTTGTACTGTTAGAATATCCTTCATCCAGTTCTCTTTCCCTCTATCCACTTCCTCTGGTAACACCAGGCACAGATCTCATGTCTTTTTCTATGAGTTTATTTGGTTTGGGTGTTTTTTTTTTAAAGTATAGTTGATCTACCACACTATGTTAGTTCCTGGTGTACAACATAGTGATTCAATACTTCTATACTCTTCAAAGTGATCACCACAATAAGTCTCATTACCATCTGTCACCACACAAAGACATTACATTATTATTGACTATATTCTCCACGATGTACGTTCCGTCCCCATCATTTATTTATTTTGTAAGTGGAAAGCCATACCTCAGTCTCCCTCATCAATTTCACTCATCCCACCAGCCCTCCTTTCTGGCAAATATTTGTTCTGTATCTATGACTCTGCTAGTTTATGTTTATTTGTTTGTTTTGTTTTTTTAGATTCTACATATATGTGAAAACATATATTTGTCTTTTTCTGTCTGACTTTAACTTAGTACAATACCCTCTAGGTCCATCCATGTTGTCACAAATGGCAGGATTTCATTCTTTTTAATGGATATCTAACTACATATCTATCTATCTATCTATCTAAACATCTTTATCTATTCATCTGTCAGTGGGCACCTAGGTTGCTTCCATACACTGGCTGTTGTGAATAATGGTGCAATGAACATAGGGGTGCATATATCCTTTCCAATTAGTGTTTTTATTTTCTTTTGAAAAATATCCAGAAGTTGAATTGCTGGATTGTATGGCAGTTCTATTTTTAATTACTTGAGGAATCTTCGTATTGTTTTGCATAGTGGCTGCATCAATTTACATTCCCACCAACCGTGTACGACAGTTCCCTTTTCTCTACATCCTCGCCAACACTTGTTATTTGCTGTCTTTTGGTGATAGCCATTCTGACAAGTGTGAGGTGGTATCTCGTTGTGGTTCTGATTTGCATTTCTGATGACTAGTGATGCTGAGCAACTTTTCATGTGCCTGTTGGCCATCTTTATGTCTTCTTTAGAAAAATGTCTACTCAGTTCCTCTACCTGTTTTTTAATTGCTTTTTTTTTTAGTGTTGAGTTGCAAGAGTTCTTTGTATATTTTGGATATTAACTTCTTATTGTGTATGTCATTTGCAAGTATACTCTCCCATTCAGTAGGCTGCCTTTTCATTTTGTTGATAGTTTCCTTCACTGTTCTTTTTTTACCCCCTGTTCTTTGCTCTTCTTTTGTGCTCTTTCCTTGTGATTTATGTGGGGGAGGTAATTAGGTTTCTTCATTGATTTCTGCTTGGATGAGGTACTGGGGATCAAACCCCTGACCTCTTGGGTGCTGAGCGTGTGCTCTACCACTTGAGCTATACCCTTCCCCCTCTTCCCTTGTGATTTGATGACTATGTTTAGAGCTATGTTTGGATTGCTTTCTCTTTTTTTGTATGTGTATCTATTATCAATTTTTGCTTTGTAGTTACCATGAGGTTTATATATAGCAACCTACACATACATGATTATTTTAAGTTGATAATCTCCTAAGTTCAAATGCATTCTAACAACACTGCATTTTTACTCTTCCCCACCAATGTTTTTGACATCCTTTGTGTTTGTGTATCCCTTAACTACTTATTGTGGATACAGATGATTCTGTCTTTTAACCTTCCTACTTTATAAGTAGTGGGTACCTTCACTGTATGTTTGCCCTTACCAATGAGATTTTCTCCTTTTGTAATTTTATATTTCTAGCTGTGGTCTTTCTTTTCCACTTAGAGAAGTCCCTTTAATATGGCTTGTAAAGATGGTTTGGTGGCGCTAAACTCTATTAGATTTTGCTCATTTGGGAAATTCATCTCTACTTCAGATCTCAATGATAGCCCTGCTAAGTGGAGTATTTAGGTTTGATTTAGGTTTTTTTCCTTTCATCACTCTAAATATATCATGCCACACCTTTCTGGCTTGCAAAGTTTCTGCTAAAAAGTCAGCTGACAGTCTTACGGAAGTTCCCTTGTATACAACTGTTTTTTCCAAGGTTTTATTTCCTTGCTGCTTTTAAGATTCTCTCTTTATCTTTAATTTTTATTGTTTCAATTATAGTGTGCCCTGGTCATCTTGTTTGGGACTCTCTATGCTACTGGGACATGGATGTCTGTTTCCTTTCCTAGGTTAGGAAAATGTTCAGTTGTTATCACTTCAAGTAAGTTCTCTCCCCTTTCTCTCTCTCTTCTTCTTCTGGGACCTCAAAAATGTGAACATTAGTACATTTGATGTTGTCTTAGAAGTCTTTAAAACTGTCCCTATTTTTAAAAATTCTTTTGCTTTTTCCTGTTCAGGTTGGGTAATTTCCACCTCTCTGTCTTCCAGTTCACTTATCTGTTCCTCTGTATTATCTAATCTCTTGTTAATTCCTTCTAGTGTACTTTTCATTTTTCATTTCAGTTATTGTATGCTTCAGCTCTGGTTCTTCTTTGTATTTTCCAACCCTTCATTAAACGTGTCAATGTGTTCATCCGCTCTTCTCCCAGTTTGTTGGCATCTTTATGATGATTACCATGAACTCTTTACGGGGTCGATTGCTTATCTGCACTTCACTTCGTTCTTTTGGGGTTTTATCTTGCTCCTTCCTTTGTCTCCTCATTTTGCCCAATTCCCTTTGTTATTTGTATGTATTAGGTTGGTTGTATCTCCCAATCTTGGAGAGTCTTCTCCTTGTAGGAGTCCTCCTGTGGGCCCAGCAGTGCACTCCCGTCTGGTCACCAGGGCTACATGTGGTAGGCGTGCCCCATGTGGGCTGGGTGGCCCCTTCTGTTGTGGCTGGGCTGACTACTGTGGGTACGCTGCAACACGGGGCTGGCCCCTGGTCCACTTGGCTGCCAGGCCCGTGGCGTCCCTGGGCTGGTGCTGGCCCACTGGTGAGTGAGGCAGGGTCCTGGGGAGGCTGGCTGCAGCCCTGGGGTGTCCCGGGGTGTCCTAGGGCAGCTGGCTATGGGGCAGCCCACTGGTGTGCAGTGCTGGGTCCTGGCATGCTAGCTATGGGGCCAGGGGCTCCCAGGGCTGGTTCAGGCCTGCTAGTGGGCAGGGCCAGGTCTCTGCTCAGCCTGAGGGGGTCCCAGGACTGATGGTGACCAGCTGGCAGGCGGGTAAGCCTCCACACTAACAGGCAAGAGGGAGGACTTGCCAGCACCAGTGTCCTCGTGGTAGAAGCAGCTCCTCAAAATGTCTGCTTCCAGTATCTGTGTCCACAGGGGGAGTCCAAGTTGCCTCCTGTCTCTCCTGGAGACTCTTAAAGTCAGCAGCTGGTTCTGACCCAGGCTCCTTTCGGATTATTGCCTCTGAGCTGGGACCTGGAGTGTGTGCAGTTCTGCACGAGCCCTTCAAAAGTGGAGTCTCCATTTCCTACAGCCCCTTGCGTCTCCTGAATGCAAGCCCCACTGGCCTTCAAGGCAAGACGTTATAGGGGCTCGTCTTCCTGATGGAGGACCCCAGGCCTGGGAAGCTCGATATGAGTCTTGGACCCCTCACTTCTTGGGGAGAACCTCTACAAGTGTGATTATCCTCCCATTTGTGAGTCACCCACCTGGGGATGTGGGTCTTGACTGTACCGCATCTCCACCCTTCTTGTTTGGGTTCCTTCTGTATATCCTTAGTTGCAGAAGATCTTTTCTGCTAGTCTTCGGGTCGCTTGCATTGATGGATGGTCTGTAAACAGGTGTAGTCTGGGCGGGCCCTCTGAGCTCTGGGTCTTCCTACCCCGCCATCTTGGTGGCCAAAAAGTCATTTTCGACCAGAACTGACCTTTTGGACTGGGTAGTTCTTTGTTGTGGGGGCTGTCCTATGCCTTGTAAGATGTGTCACAGTATCCCTGGCTCCTGTCCACTAGAGGCCAGTAGTATCACCCAGTTATGACAACCCAGAGTACCTCCAGACATTTTCAAATATCCCCTATTTCAGGGGCAGGGACACAATGCCTCCCACTTAGTTTCAGTGCCATTGTATTCGATCATCTTTCAGTTACATGCATATGCAACACTGTGGTAGACATTATGTAAACTGGGGCTGTTACGGAAATTTCAAGAGAAGGCTGTTTGACCCCTTCATGGGGTGTTACAGAGGTGATATTCTAATATTCTGTAATTCTTAGAAATAAAATCTCCTTCAGCTCTTGTAAGAAAGAAGCAAAATAATGGAGCGAGGCCAGGGAGACTGACAGCCTCAAGCTCAAGGCCAGGCGTGAGCTGCAGGTCACTTGAGAGCAGCTGGAGGCGTGCGAATGAACGGGCGAAGAAAGGGGCTGCGTGGAATATAGCTCTCCTCCTCACAGACAGAAGTCTCAGCTGGGAAACGGTTGTCGTTTCAAATCCAAGCCAGCGGCAGCTTTGAGCTCTGCACTGGGTGGAGGGCATAGCCTACCAGGACGCACGGCGGGGTTGCTCGGTTTTTCTCGGGTGTACTGTAATTCGCAGAAGTGTTCTGCAGTACCTACTGCCTTGCTTATAGGAGTGGAAGGAAAATTATTTTTCCAAGGAATACTTTTGGGGTCGGGGTGAGGAGGGAGTGTGGTTCGCCTGAATAAATGCAGTCACTTTAGGCTCCTGTTAGTAACAGGAGCAACAAGAGAAATTACAGCAGCGTTCCACCAGGTGGTGCTATATCTGACCCATGCAGCAGGCATGGCTGAATGAGGTTGGTTTTATGCGACCCTGCCTTTCCTAGGGTATTTTCTCAGTCCTTTTGAAATAATTTGGATTTAACTATTCTTCACATGAAAGATACCTGCTAATTTAAAGAAATTCCATTTTAGTGTTAATCTCTACTTCTGACTCAAATTTTAAGCATTTCTATTCCAAGCATTATGGCAACCAAGCACGAGCCAGGCCCGGAAGGTGCCAGAACATACTATGTGGATAAAAAAAGATTTCTTCCTTTTTTCTATTTTAATTAATGTCATAGCCAGGTGATTTAATAACACCACTACTGGCAAGTACAAGCAAAACTGATATAAAAACCTTTTAGCTATAATTTCTTCAATACTCTGCTGACCATTGTCAGAGATGAGTTTTGTGCGTACCCTTGGCAGCCTGAGAGATGAAAAAGGCAGAAGTTAGGATATCAAATTGCTTTGCAGAGCTCCGAAATACCATAATGTGCTCCAGAGGACAGCCCTGTGACCTGAAGGTGTGGTTACATGGCTTTTAGACAGGGAGCTTGGCTGTTACACACCAGGATAACTGGGTCCTCATGTCAAAATCAGAAATTCTAAGGTCTCAATTAAGCAATGATCTCCTAACTGGGAGGCTGTGAAACTCACAATCAACCAAAATTTTTATTCCCTTGGGGGAGAAAAAGGCTACAAATTTCCTTATCTTCTGTAGATCTTCAAGTTGGTCTGTGAATATGTATGAGCCAAGGGAAAGAATTCCCCTGCAGCTGTTATAAGTAGATTTTTTTTGTTTGGGGAGGTTATTGTGTTCTGTTTTTTTAAGGAAGAGAGAGTATTGTTGCATCTCATCAGTGGTAGCCTTAATTGTAGAGCAAGATGGTAAAGGACCCTCGAGGAGGAGGGGGTGGGAGTCGCAGTGGGTGGGTGGTGGAGGTGGGGAGTCACTGCATTACACGCAGTTCCACATCCCAGTCAGAAGAAAAGGACACGTGGCATGGCCTCAGAGTGGCCAGGTGAAAGCAGGAAAATGGAAATCAAAGGTGGAAGTAAAGAAAAGGGGAGGAAGAAAAACAGATAAACAAATTTCTTCTGTCCAGCACAGAGAACTATATTCAATATCTTGTAATAACTTTTAATGAAAAAGAATATGAAAACGAATTCAAGTATATATACGCATGACTGGGACATGATGCTGTGCACCAGAAACTGATGCATTGTAACTGACTATATACTTCAATTAAAAAAAAAAAGAAAAGGAAAGGAAAACCTGCCCTCTTGTTTATCATATACCTGTTTATCAAATAAAATATTAATAGCACAACAGTGCATATTTATCACATAGTTTCTATCAACATGATGGAGAGGGAGGGTGAGAACAAGTGAAAGGGCCAGGACTCTGAGTGGCCAAAGCAAACACAAAATTCCACGTCCCAGTCTCACCTTGGCAGGCCCTGACCGTAACGTGTATTTCCTTCAGAACTCGCTAAAAACAAATCATTCTTCCTTTTCGTGTAATGCAAACATATTGGTAGAATCCCTCTCAAACCAATATAGACTGTAACCACTGACTTAAGGATTTCAAGCACGGAGAAGCAGAGTGGGGAGGGAGAGGAGACCCCTGAGGACTTCCAGCCCATGGTTTGTACACAGGTCGAACCACTGTTAGTGTTGTCAGTCAGTCCTGGTCATGTGCTTCAGAGATTCCCCAGGGTCTGTATCGCCCTTGTTCTAGAGAAACACCTCCTGAACTGTTGTGAGTCCCTCTTCAGGTTCCTTTCTACCCTCACTAGTGAGAGCAGGCAGATAGCTACATATGAGCAGAGAAAGGGGATGCAGGCCAAATGGCAGGAATTGGGCACAAAGGAAGGGCCCCGGCCAAATGCAGGAAACCCTACATCGTAAGCACCAGGGGCCCCTGGGCAGAGAAAGGCAAGCAGGAACCTATGGGCTGATGAGCGGTCACACAGTTTGGGGTGACAAGGGCCCTGGAGGCCAACAAGGAAAGGTGGGAAAAGGCAGGAATCTCCAGTGTACGAATGTAACCTTTTGCTCATTATGCTCTGATTTCAATAAAATTAGCCTTGCAGATTAGAAGTGCCCATCATGCACCGATGCCATGACACTTCGGACCCAGACTAAATAACGACAAAAACCCCTCCTCCCCTTGGGAAGGTGGAGCTGGAATAAAAGTCGGGAATATGACCCCAAACGCTTCCCTCCCCAGTGAATATTCCGCCCATTCATTTCACACCCTCTGTAACCCACTTGCCAAAGACACTCAGGGCAGCCGCTCACCTGAGCCTGCCCACCTCCCTTTGAGAGGGTGCTCTCCATCCCTTAATAAATCCTCACTTTACTTCCTTAACCTCTGCGTCCCATCTCTGAATTCTTTCTGCAGCGAGACAAGACCCTCACCACTGGCAACACACCCACAAGGTAACAAATGCTCTGTGAAGAAGACAAGTTCCTCAGCAAAACACACCTGGAAAACACCACCTACCCTCTCCCCTTCTTAAGACTCTGGTGCACTTGGGCATGTTTAGAGGGTGTCAAAAGACGTGAGAGGCTCGGGGAAAGGAAATCTGGGTAACTGACGCAGCACTTCCCACATGCAGCCCCCTTCCCTGCCCCTGCCTCTGCCCCCAGGAACACCTGTGAGCACCTCCCAGGCCTCTGGTCTTCTCTAGGGGTGTGTGTGCAGATCCGTGCTGTTCCGTGAGCACAGGTATTACATCTTCTTGCCCCACAGAAAGGATTGTGAAGATTTGCAAGACTTACCGAAAGGCTCTACTTAACATCCTGAGAGTTCAGATTTTTGCTTAAATTTGGCTTCTTGGTGCAGTTGTTTAGCTTTTGCCCTATCATTCTCCTAATTGAAACATCGTCTGTGTTGGGAAATAACTGTTTTGTGACTCCTGTAAAAAAAAAAAACAAAAGAAAAACAACAACCAAACACACAAAAACACCTTATCAGAAGGAAGAAGCAGACTCACAGATACAGAGAACAAACCGGTGGTTACCAGTCGGAAGGGGGGAGCAGATGGGGGAAGGAGAAGAGGTACAAACTCTCAGGTATGAAATAGGCCACGAGGATCTACTGTGCAACACGGGGACTATATAGCAAGTATTTTATAATAGCTATAAATGGGGCATAAACATGCAAACTTGTGAATCACTGTATTGTACACCTATAATTTATATAATATACATCAACTATACTTTGATAAAATTAATTAATTAATTTAAAAAACCCCACTTTATCAGGCCTTTGCATCTTAAGGTATGAGCTGAGATAAAGCATCAAGCAATTCACATTATAACTTGTCTCCATCTTGAAAAAGCAGCCCAAACACCCATGAGGTATTTAAATAGAAGAATCTACAGGCAGATTTTTCAAAGCAAAGCAAGGCATAGCAAAGGTCTGTATCATAAACTCAGCGCATACATGCTGGTCTTTCACTCAGCTTTGACCTTGGTACTGCTCTGAATGCTAAGCGCCCTTGATCCAAAATGCGAGGAATTTATTTTTATCTGTTCCCAACATCAGTTGAAACAGGTAGATTGTGATTGACTCTTTTCTAACTGATAAATGACATATGATTAACATATAGAGAGTCTGGATTCAGTGATTCTCTAAATTTGTTGGATATTTGCAAAAAAAATTACTTGGTCATATAGATTATTTTATTTAAGGAGATTAACTTAAAAACCACAAATAGGATGAAAACCATAACCTATTCTTCTGAATTAGAAATAAAGAATATATATATAGTCAAGATAAGGAAGAGAAAATAAGATACAAGCTGTTACTAAAATTTTGTTCAAGAAGATTTGATAAAATTCACTTTTCTAAAGCTATTAATTATATGAATCCAAACTCTTCACTGGTATAAAATTTATTTTTATTTGACTGACAACTTTTAATGTAAAGTTTTTTCCACAAAATTCCCCAAATATAATAAGAGGTTTTAGGCTATCCTAAGATTTTTCTCTCAAAGACAAATTCGGATATACAACAAGTTTTTTCTGTAGAGCACAGGGAACTATATTCAATATCTTATAATAACCTATAATGAAAAAGAATGAAAACGAATCTATGTATGCATATGTATGACTGGAATCTTATTCTGTACACCAGAAATTGACACAATATTGTAAACTGACTATACTTCAATTAAAAAAAAAGGGAGAAAAAAAGAAAAAGAAAGTTGAAGGAAAAAAAGATGATCAAAGAACAACTTAAACCTGAATGGCAAAATAATTTCAAATTCATTTGACAGTGCAGTGCAATCGTATCATCACCTATGATCTCTTGAACTTCATTCTGATTCATAGCTGGTTTTACCGCCTTGTCCCTCGAAGTAGAGGATTTGGCCCCTGTGAGGCTGTGTGTGGCCATGTATTCATTTGTGTAAAGCACTTGCATTAAATCATTGATGAACTTCTGAGGCTTGCTCTTGTTACAGCGGGCAATCTGCCATTTCTCAATCTTGAACTAAAATAATTAAAAGCAATAATTGAAACAACTGAGAAAGAAAAGGAAAAATATCTGAAGAAATCAGTTACTAATTGAAGGAATACATACCAGGAAACAAAATCAACATTCCTTAAGGTGATCTGTTATGCTTTTAATATATATTTTACATTTCAAGGATTAGAGGGTAATGTTATCTTTGAGAGAATGCCCCATATTTATGACGTATTTGTTCCAGAATGTATACAAATTCTTGTCATGTAACCTGGATTGGTGCCTTAAGGCCTGGTCCATCCCCAGCACTTCCTGTTAAGTGTGGTCAGCAGAGTAATGGCCAGCTGGCAATATCCACATTGTAATCCCTGGGACGTGAGAATATGTTACCTTATGGGGGGAATCAACTTTGTAAATATCATTAAAGAACTTTGAGATGCTGGATTCCTGGATTATCCACGTGGGCCCAATCGCATCACAAGAGCCCTTTAATACAGAAGAGGGAGACAGAAGAGTAGGTCAGAAAAAAGACACGGAGGAAGGAGGAGAAATCTGAAGAGTGAGGGGGACTCGGCGTGCAGGGCTGACTTGGAAGACGGTTGGAAGTGGGCCATGAACCAGGGAACGGCGTTCAGGTTACAGTCGGCCGTAAAACAGCTCTACTACCGCGAGAAACTGAATTCTTCAGCAGCCCCCGTGGGCAGGAAACAGACTCCCTCCAGAGCCTCCAGAAAGGAGTGCGCCTGCCAGCACCACACCTCGGACCTGCAGAACGCTGGGGTAATACATTTGCATTCTTGCAAATCACCGAGTGTGCAGTGATCTGTTACATAGCAGAAGGAAACCACTGCACTAAGATTCAAATATTCTGAACGTTAGATTGTGAGGATTTAACTGCTGTCTCATGATGACATATTTTCCCAGGCTGATACCTGATTCTAACAGAACTTATACCTCTAGCCACTGTTTCTTTTTTTCCTGTTTTCATTTGGTATCATTTGATTAATTTTTTTGTTTTTATCTGTTTTTATACATAGTGGTTAACATTTGCAAATCTCAAACACCCAAATTTATCCCTTCCACCCCCTTTCCCCCGGTAACCATAAGATTATTGACTACGTCTGTGAGCCTGTTTCTGTTTTGTAGCTGAGTTCATTAGTGTCCTCTTTTTTCTTTTTTCTTTTTAGATTCCACATATGATATCATATGGTATTTTTCTTTCTCTTTCTTAGCCTCGGTTTCTCGACTAAGAGAAGCTGGGAGAATAGAACTGTGTTCAGCAGGCAGGCACGGGATGAGACTCACCTCGTCTCCCTGGTGTAGTTTTAGGACCCTTTGTGTGTAATTGTCCCTCTGCCACTGGTTTAGGAATTTTCTAGTTTTTTGTCGTTTGGAGGGTGGGGAGGTGATTAGGTTTATTTATTTACTTTAATGGAGGTACTGGGGACTGAACCAATATGTTAAGCATGTATGCTAAGCATGTGCTCTACCACTGAGCTATAGCCTCCCCCCTAAGAATTTTCTGGCTTAACTTCATCATTGTCCACAATTTGGCTTTAATTTTCCAAGTTGGAAATTTCTTTCACAGATGTTAGATTTATTGTCAAAGGTGGCTTTATGTAGTCAGAACATGGCGATCGACTTGAAGTCACCCATGATCATTTGGGCTTTCCCCTGAATTTTGTGTGTAACCGTGTCCCAGGGGGAGGTAGGGCAGGTTGTCCAGCTGACCTGTTTCTCGTCCACATGATGCTCCTCTTCAGCTTTCAGGGAAATTGGTGAACTGGAATTAGAATTAGAATTGCTGCACGTGGAGGCAAATGAGTCTGGTGAGGAGTTATTTGTTGCTCTCCAGAGGGTGGACGCCGCCGTGGTCAGGGTTCCTCCACCCTTGAGCAGGGCCTCGGCCATCCCCACCAACTCTTCAAACTGGGTGACCGCCTGTGGCAACACTACAATGGCAAGAAAAAGTAACATTTTACAAGTACCTTGCACAACAGGGGCATCTATTTTTATTGTGTGTACACGCAGAGAAGCAGGGAGAACCCATTGGTAACACTCGCTACCTTGGGGAAATGAGCATGGTAAGAGGAGTGGTTGGGACATCTTTACTTTTCATTATTAAATAAGTTAGTAATTGCTGAATCGTAACTTACAGACATTTGGTTATTGTATTCAAATGTACGTGCATGACTTTGTAACCAAAATGAACTTTTTCTAGTTGTGAATGGTATTATCTGACGGTGTTTCACCACTTGTTTGGTGACATTACTGTTTTTGTTTGCTTTTTTGGGGGGGTGGTAATTAGGTTTATTCACTTACTTATTTAATGGAGGGACTGGGGATTGAACCCAGGACCTCGTGCATGCTACTCGTGCGCTCTACCACTGAGCTACACCCTCCCCCGCTGGAGACATTACTGATTCTATTATGTCACCTTACAGATACGCAGAGTAGGCCAGTCAAGTGAGAAGATAAAATAAACCATTTCTATGGCCTTAGTGTATGATTTGCCAGGGAGTCAAATGCCATCAAATTAATAAAAATTCATTGCCACAGTTCAGGCCTATGTTTCCACGTGTTAAAGATGGGTTTTGGTAATCAACTGAATGTTCTCTTTGTTCCTTTTTTTTTTTTAATGTAAACTTACACATTCAAAGGTTTCATGCCTCCTTGTAAAATGATCTTCTCTGTTGTTATATCTAGTTTGTTTCCTAAGGACAAATAACGTTTTGTTGGCATTGGGAGACACTTTGAACCCTATGTAATTCAGCCCCTCACTGTACAGTTGAGGGTACAGCCTGCTGGAGAGGCAAAAAGACTCTGAAACTTTTCTGTACTTTTCTACACATTTTATTGAGCTGTATAATCTTTAGAATGATAGTTGATTTGAGAGCTGAAAATCAGGCCTATTGAGGACATGTTCAAATTAATACATTGTTAATAGAGAAATAGAAAATCTGCTAGAGAAGAAAATCTTATTTTTTATTCTTTCCATTAATATTTGCTAAGCCTCTCTCATATGCCAGACAGCTGTTCAATCAGTGATCATTTATTGAGCACTTAATAATATCAGACATTTATCTAGCTTTTACTCTGTGCCAGGTGCTATTCTGTGAACTTAACCGATGTCTGATGTTCATTTAATACTCATTGCAACTCTCCAAAATAGTTACTGCCCTTACCCCCGATTTACAGATGAGGACAGTTAGGCAACGAGAGGTTAAGTAACCCGTCAGGGTTAACTCAGTTCGTGAAAAGAAGAGCCAGCATTCAAATTCAGACTCCGCCAATTCCATGCTATCAACTTCTATGTTATACAGACTCTCAACGTCTGCTACCAGTTAGGCGCCAGGGATGAGACTGGGAGCAAATTCAGATATGATCCTAGAGTTTTGGAACTGGGAGGGGGTGGGGAGCATTATTTACATGCCCGTGCTGTGTATAAGAATGTGAAGTCTGGCCTCCTGCCCTAGCCCTGCCCCACCCAGTTCCTGGGAAGTAACCTGTAAACCCTGGAGTTTCCCGGGCGACAGCAAAAATGTCTTTGTTATTCATGGTGAGCCCCTCAGAACACAACTGATTCATGTTCATGCTAAGGAGTTTCTCAGGGTGGGGACGAACACACCCAATAGTCTTAGAGTGGAAGCTGACCACAGCCAGGAAGCCAGAAATACTTTGAGACTGAATTCAACCATGTCGGCAATTGATCAATCAATCAATCATGCTTATGGAATGAACCCTCAGTAAAAACTTAGGACACCCGAGCTCGGTAAGCTTCCTGGATGGACAATGCTCCATGCATATTGTAACATATAAATACTAGGAGGGTAACGTGCCCAAGGACGACAGAAGCGCCACGTTTGGAAACTGACCAGACTGCCCTGTGCGTCTCTCCCAACTTTGGCTGTTTCTTATTTGTATTCTTTCTCTGTACTAAATGGAGCCACGAGTATAATAGGTTTCTGGGAATTGAGCCTCTGTGGCAGATGACTGACTCTGAGGGTGGTTCTGGGAAACCGCTAAGCTTGCAGTCAGTATCAGAAGTCTCAGCCGACTTGGCAGGCTAGAGGACGCACCCTTGACCTTGTGGCTTGGCTGACTCCAGATGCAATGGGAATTAAGTAGCTGGAGGGTGGAGGAGGAGGAGGTTGTCAGGGGCACAGGAAACAAGTTCTGTATTTGAGGAACTGCAAGGAGGCCAAAGCTGGAATATAAAGGTAAAGGGGGGAATTCTGCATAAAGCATGGTTTGGAGAATACTCACTGTTTTCTCTAATGATGAAAGGTGTACATGTTGAGTGGAATACATCCTTCCTGCCATTTCTATCTCTGTATCTTTATCCATTTTCATTTATTTTTTAAATATAATTAGGATTGTGTTATATGCATAGCATTTTTTTTCTATTAAGACTGTAATTTGAAAATCTTACCTATTTTATTAAATCTTGGAAAATAACTTTTGAGGTCGAATTTATTTAGAATCAAAAGCAAGAGCTTACATGAAGTCTGAGCAGAAGTTAAGTAGGTAAAGGGGAGTGAGTCTGACAAAAGGATATACCCAATTAACACACACCCATCAAGAAATAGAACATTTCCATCCTTCCAGAAAGGTGCCTCGTGTTCCTTCCAGATCAACCCCTGGACTCACCTGAGAGGCAACCACGAATGTGACTTCTTTTAGTTAGAGATATGTTTTACCTGTTCTAGAATTCCATATGAATGGATTCAAACAGTATATTCTCCCTTTTTTGTCTGACTCTTTTTTTTGCTCTGTATAATGTTTTGAGATTCATTCATGCTGCTGTGTATGTCAGTTATTTATTCTTTTTTGTTGCTGAGTAATGTTTCATTACATAGATACTCCACAATTAAAGTACCCATTCACTTGTTGATGGGTTATTTTCCACTTGACAACATGACTTGAATAATTCCCTAGTATTCTAAGGTATTGATGTTTTACAATTTATTTAAATGTTCCTTTTTCCTTTTTGGAATTTGGGTTGCTTCCAATTTTTCTTTTTTTCATAATTGAAAAAATCATTTTTAATTTGTCTTTGGGGGGTAAGGTAATTAGGTTTATTTATTTATTTAATAGAGGTACTGGGGATTGAACCCAGGACCTTTTGCATGCTAAGCATGCACTCTACCATTGAACTATACCCCCCACCCAATTTTTCTTGATTGCAGAGAAAACTCTTATGAACTGCCTAACACTCACGCCTGTATATGCATCTCTGATCATGTCAATGCTGTGAATTCCTGAGAGCATAATAATGTGCTCAAAGGTAAAAATGTTTTCCAGACTCAGTTAATATTGCTCAATGGCTCTCCAAAAAAGATTCTTCCGACTTACATGCCCACTAGCAAGGTAAGAAGTCAGCCACTTCCCTGAACCATCAACAAGAGGTGTTAATCATTAATACCAGTCTTCACTATGTTGATGGGTTAAAATCTTAGTACAATTTAAATTGCAACTATTTGACTATTATGAAGTTAAATATATACTTATTTGTTTATTGATTATTTGAACTTCTTCTAGGAGATACCTATTAGACCAAGGAATATTTGTACTTTTTCCATTTTATAATAGCTGATGGGTTTTATAAAGTGCTTATACAAGTGCCTAGTGCATTATAAGCACACTGTATTAGCTATTATTATTAATTCCCTTATATTTTAAACACTTTAGCCTTTTATTTGTCCTATGTTGCAAGTATTTTTTTCTTAGTGTTTATTTTAATTTTATGATGTTTTAAAAGCATGCACACATTTTTAGTTTTTATTTTAAAGTAGCAGTCTTTTTTTTGTGGCTTTAGTAACTATTCTTTTTTTTTAACTTTTTTTATTGAGTTATAGTCATTTTACAATGTTGTGTAAAGTAGCAGTCTTTTCCTTAGTATGTTATTCATTTATTTTATGCTTAGAAAGTCACTCAAATCAGTGAAATATTTACTTATATATTTCATACAGTGTAAACATCTTTTCACAAGTAAACGTTTTTTCCTGCCTGGACATATGTTTTCTAACTTTTAATGGAAAAATGTAAACATATACACAAAATAGTAAACTCCCATATATCCCATGCCCCAGTTTCAACTCATGGCCAGTCTTGTTTTACCTATACCCTTCTACTTTCTCCCCACCCTCAATATTACTTTAAACAAATCACAGGTATCATTTGATTTTATCTGTAAATATGTTCATGTATATCTCCAAAGGTAAGAAATTGAAAAAAAAATATAACCATAACACCACTGTCACAGCCAGAAATACTTATCAATTGTTCTTGAATATCATGTTTTAAAAGCTAGCAAATGTTCAGATTTTTCTGTCTCCTTGTTGTTTTTGTTGTTGTTTATAGTTTGAATCAGTACAGATAAGGTCCATACATTCCAATGAGTTCCTGTCTCTTTTATCACCTAGAGGTTTCCTTTCCCTCTCTGAGTTTTTTCCTTCCAATTTATTAGTTGAAGAAGCAGGGTCATTCATCCTGCAAGGTTTCCCATAGTCTAGATTTTGCTGATTGCATTCTAAAGGTGGCATTTAACATGTCCTTCTGTCCCCTGTGTTTGCTGTAATAGATCTAAAGGCTTGATCAGTGTTTTAACTTCCATCAGGGGCATTTAATGCACAGTTAGTTTTTTTGTGATATTGGTGGTCACTGATGATCACTGCCTAGATTCACTGTCATAAGGGGTTGCAAAATGGTGATACTCCAATTCTTCATCATTTAGCTAGAATTCCTCTACAAAGAGAAACTTCCTCTTATGAATTGTTTGGTTACCCTGAGGTTCATTTCATCTAATAACGGCAGGATAAATGCTTGATTTTTTTCAGTCTGTATTTGTCAGTTTGCAAAATAATGAGTTGGTTCTTTCAGATGATATGAAGGTTTTCTCTTTTGAACAACCATATGCACTCATGCATCTAAACACACATGATCACCCACTGCGGTGGTCATTCTCACTGCTGCTCAGATCATCCCATCTTTGGCCAGTGGGAACCTCTTCTAACTGACACGTCCACATGGTCTTTGCTGACTTCCTTTCTGGGATGACAGGATTTCCATCTGCAGTTCCTGTTCCCGGCTCCACGGAGGCTCATCTTGCACATTTCCTGTGCAAGTTCTGGAATCAGCCACTTCTCAGGGCACCGAGCTCCCTTTATTGGGAAGAGGTGTTACAAGACCACATGCAGGGAGTAGGAGTGTTCCTTGCTATTGGGTTCTTGTTTCTAGGCCTATTCCGTGAACAGTATTAGAAAATATACATCATTGATTTTTAAATGTAAAATTCATCATGGGTTTAAACCAGTGCTCATTAAAATTCAGAACATGGAGTTTTGATGTAAGCTGTGCAGTTAACGTTCCTAGTGCACCACATAGTGTAAAATGAGGACCTAACTTAAACCTGCCCCCTCTCCCTCGTGAGGGGATCTCAATTTCCTCAGCACCGTTGGTTGAATAATTCATCCTTGTCCTGAACGACTTGCTGGACTCACTATATAAATTGCCAGGCCCACTGCAAAATGAAAACACAAGACTCCTTGATCAAAGCTTCTTAAGAGTTTTAATATGGTGACAGCAGGGCCTTTGTAAGAGCAGGCCCTGTGTGACTGCACCGGTCACACCGCCATGAAGCTGGCCCTGCGGGCTTGTGATGGTAAACACCACAATGATAAGCAAGGCTCTGCTCTGAATCCTTACATGTCGCCCGGAGAGGGACTTTTTATTATTTCCATATTTGAAATGGGAAAACTGAGGCACAGAGTGGTTCAACAACTCGCACTCCGACACACAGCTAGCGGGGGCAGAGCCAGGGTTTGCACCCTGGTGGTTTGGCCCCTCTCCGGCCATGCTCTTGGTCTCCATGCCACAGAGCCTCTGGGACAGTTTCTCCCCCGATGTGGGGTTCTGTCTGGGGACACGTGCTCTGTTCCCTCGACCCGTTGGCTCTTGTGCTAGCAAGTCCCTTTTAGTTACTGGAACCTTGTATGATTTCATGTTGACAGCTATGTCCTCAAATTCTTTTTCAGAATGTTCTTTCCGGTTAACTTTAGAAGAGTAATTGTCAAATGACCGCAAAAATCAAAACCCAAACCAAACAATTATCGGCATTCTGACTGGGATTCCTTTCAGACTGTTAGTTGTTGGGAGATGAACTGGCACCTTCTCATCTGTGAATGAGACGTCACTCTATTCAGGTTTGTTTATCTCTCCGTTGAGGTTTTAATTTTTCTTCATAGATCCTACCCATTTCTTGTTAGGGTGGTTAGTAGATACTTTATAGTTGTTTGTAATGAATATGAGTAGATTCTTTTTTATTTCTTTTATTTTTTAACTGGCAGTTTCTGAGCTATAAGGAAATTATTGATTTAAAAAAGTGGTAGCTACTAGATTGGGGGCACCTATTATGTACAGGCATTTATTATTTTTTACACTCAATAGGGCTTATAATGAAACGTACTCCTCTGCCCCACCGCTCACCTCCCTGGACTACCCCCCACCCCTAGGGGGAGCACTTCTAATCCATTTACCTGTAGTTATGTGCACAGTCTTAAGTCATAATAAGCGTATACAACTCTTCTTTTCTTTTTCAGGTTCATATAATTATTTCTTGACTTTCCACTATGGAACATGGCAGGGCAGCCCTCTTTCAGCACCCTCCCCCAGCCCCACAGAAACACACATGTGGTGCCCACATGTGCGAACACATGGTGGGTGACACCATTGTTCGTTCAGTCAATATTGTGCTTACATTATTAGAGTGATGTCATTTCCAGTGCATTCCCTTTAAAACGTGACTTTTCCCCCTAGAGTCAAAATTAGCTCATTTTTTAAAAGTTGGCTTATTATCATCATTTTAACTGTTTCTCTCACTTACACATCTCTAAATATCCTCCCAGAGGTGCAAAATCTCCTTTCAGGATGTTTGGTAGGTGACATCATGTTTCCTGCTGTTCTTGGCGATCTCTGTGCTGGAGCCCCCCATACCTCTGGACCAGCGGCTTCCAGGCCACTGTGGACCTGCCATCCTGGGGCCTCCTCACTATCATTCTGTGGCGCACCCCACCCCGTCCCTGTCCTGAGCTGCACCACCTGTTTTCTGACTTACCTTCTAGAGTCACTCTCATTTTGGAGGAAAGCGCAGGAAGTATATTATTGAGAGATCTGTTACTGTGAAAATATTATTATTCTACCTTCACACTTGGTTGGTCATTTCACTGGGTAGAGAAGTCTAGGTTTAAATCATTTCTGTGCAGGGGGAGGGTATAGCTCAGTGGTAGAGTGTGTGCTTGGCGTGCATGAGGTCCTGGCTTCAGTCCCCAGTACCTCCATTAAAAACAAATAAATAAAGCTAATTACCCCCCAAATCACTTCTGTGCAAAATTGTAAGGCATCAATCACTAATTATCAACCCCCCCCAAATCACTTTCATGAGAAATTTCAAAGGCATCAATTGCATAGTTATCTTGGAGCTCCCAGTATCACTGGTAAAACTCCTGAGCCATCTGGCTCCCCGTCCTTCGTGCATCACATGCCCGGTCTGTCCGAAAGCTCTTGGATGCTCCCTTCATGGTGTTCTGAAATTTCACAAGGTTATGCCTTGGACAAGCCTTTTTGCTTTTGGTGGTATCTTGTAATCCAGAAATTTGTGCCTTCAGTTCTAGAAGTTTATTGTATTAATTTTTAAAAAATAACTTCCCCCTCTTTTTTTCCTCCTCTCTTTTAGGATGTCTTTGGATGTCTGACCTCCTGGACTAATTCTCTATTTTTCCTCATCTCTTTTATCTTCCTTTTCTTTGTCTCCTTGCTCCAACATCTACAAGATTTTCTTAACTTTAACTTCCACTCGTTTTACTGAATTTCTAGGTCCCCACCACTTTCTCTTGGAATATATCTTTCTTAAACTACCCTCTTCTTGCTTCTTGGAGCCCCCTGCTGCTGCCTGCATGGTTCCCGTTTCCTTAGACCTTATTTTTCTCTTTCTTTGTTTTGATCTCCGTGTTCCATGTTGGAGGAGGTCCTCAAATGATCACACCACTTCCCTCAGCTGCGCCCAGTGTCCCTGAGTTCATGGCTCTTGTTCAGTCTCTCCTGAGAGCAAACCCCCGTCTTGTGCTCTGGGGAAGAGTGTGACTTTGTGGTCCAAAAGGGTCTCCATGTAGGTTTCCCATAGAGTCCTCCAGTTTCCCATGCCTGGCGCTACCACAGTCTCTTCCGGGTTTATTCCAAACCTCCTGTAGTCCCGTGGTGTGATTTGGCTTGTTTCTTTTTAATTTCTCTACCTCTGCCCACCCCCACCCCCATCAGTCACAGACAGTGGGCCTCTCCAGATTTCTCCCCAGTCCCCACTCATCCCTCTGCTTTCTGCTTCTAAAACGGTATTGGCATCTTTTATCTGCTGTGGTCTCCTCTTGAGATTTCTTGGTTCTTGTGCTTTTATGCATTTTAAGTTGGTTTTTGGTGGGATTTCAACAAAGGAGGGAGATTCACACAAATTTAATTTAAGCTTTGTTAGAATCAGAAACAAAGGGAGACCAGCCTTGACAACTCCCCGCGCAGACAAAACCAATTTAGTCACATAAACAAGGCTTAATTTAGCTTGTTTTCTGAGACTAACCTGACCTGGGCCATTTCTTGCTTATGCCCCTGGAAATCAGAAGCAAACCTTTACCTGTTTCCCAGGGTTGACTATGAGGCAACCGCTGACCAACTCCCTATCATTTAAGAAAATTCTAACGTTATAACCAATCACTGTAAAGGATAAACAGTCACTGCTTTCTCGCTATATATAAAAGCTGCTGTAGTTGGGGAGGGTATAGCTCGGTGGCAGAGTGTGTGCTTAGCATGCACGAGGCTCTGGGTGCACTCCCCAGCACTGCATCAAATAAATAAAGGAAAGCAAAATAAAATAAAATTTAAAAAACCTGCTTTATAACAATATACCCCTGAGCCTCAACCTGTGTTTTGATTTGAGTGCTCCTGGTTTGCAAGCTGTCTTTTTGATACATTCACAATAAACTTTTACTGATTACTACTTTGGTGATTCATTGGTTTTACTTTGGCTATTTCTGAACCTTTGACAGTTTTCTGCTCCATTTAAATGAAACTGGGCAAAACTTAATTGATTTTTCATTCTTTCCTGAAATCTCATTAGCTTAATAGAGTTGAGTTTCCAGCTGATCATTGCTTTTCCCAGGCATACCTTCAATCTCTGTAAATAATGACAGTTTCATAGCCTCCTGTACAATAGATACAACAATTTTCTCCTTTTACATCTTACTGGGCTGGTCAGTTGTGGTCCACAAGATATGGGTCAGATGTTTCTGACACACACACGTATAGCACACACAGGTTTGCCATTCCGAACGTCTAGAATGGCCTGTAAATTCTGCCATTTTTCTTAGTTAGCAGGCTTTATAAACAGATACACAGTCCTGATGCTTCGTTCAGAGAGCCACTAGGAACACCACTGAGCAAAAGAACACCAAGCACCCTGCCCCCTTCTCTCGGACCCCTTTCTTATTTGGATTACACGTGAAATTTCAATTTCCTCACCGCTTCCTCGTTCCCAGCTGCAGCTTCACAAGGAGGCCTGCTGGGACCATGTTGTTTAAAACTGCAAAACACCCCCCTCCCTGAAATCCCAACCCTCCTTTACCTCTCCTGTTTTCTCCATAGCCTTTACCACTAGCTAACATATTAAATGATTTACTCAGTTGTCCTTTTTCATGATTTTGACTGTCTTGCCTCACTGGAATGTGAGCCCCGTGAGGGTCAGGATCTTGGCCTGTTTTGTTCACTGGGTTTTCCCAGGTATTTAGAGCAGTGCCCAACAGACAGCAGGACTTTATATTTACTGAATAAATAAATGCCTGCATGAATCCTGCAGTGGGAGTTGGTGGTTCCTCACCTTTCTCGTTCCCCGAAGTCCAGCCAATAGCCAAGTTTACTACTCGGTTTCCAAGGGTACATTCTCGTGTGCATGTGCATGTGGGGGGCAGACAATATTAAATAGAGAGTGGAGGATATGAAGTTTTAAGTGCCAGAGAGGAAATGAAGCAGGGAAGGGGGATAAAAAATGCTGTAGGGGAGAGAGGTTTAAAGTTTAGATGGAGGGAGAGGTCAGGGGAAAGATGCATTTAGAACGAAGACTTATATTACCTAGGGTGCAAACCACGTGGTTGTCTGGGGAAGAAGAGCCAAGGCTGAGGGACTGGCCAGTTCAAAGACAGTGAAGTAAGATCACATCTGATGTCTTCAAAGGGAAAGCGTGTGGTCCAGTGGGGCTGGATCACAGAGGAGGACGAGGGGAGAGAGGGAGGTGGAAGGGAAGTGGCCAGACCACTAAGGACTCAAAGATCGTAAAAAGGACTTTGGATTTTCCCTGCATGCGGTAGACGTGCACTGGAGGGGTCTGATTACGGCGAGCCGATCATTCTTGCTGCTGTGTGGGGAACAGGCTGCCCAGGAGCAGCAGCAGGAGGGGTGACCCCACCTGGGGGGCCGCCATGATAACTGGGTGAGGGACCAGAGTGGCCGCAGTGGGAGTAGTAAAAAGGATTGTGTTGCAGAAATATTTTGAAGATAAAGCCAGTAAGATTTGCCAATGGAGTGAATGTAGATCGTAAAAGAAAGAATAGAAATAGAAGATCACACTGTGGGTTTTGGCTTGGGAAACTGGAACAAGGCAGTCAGCATTAACCAAGACGAGGGAGACAGAGAGGAGTGGGTGCAGGAGAAGGTCGGAAACGTGGTTTGGGGCGTGTTAGTCTGAGATGCCTGTCCATCATGTCTTGCACAGTGGGCCTGGAGTTACAGGGAGCAGTCCAGGCCAGAGATAAATCTGAGAAGCAGAATTACTGATGGATTTTCGCACCATAGAATTGTATATGATCCCCCATGGAGTGAATGTAGATAAAAAGGAGAGAAGTCCCAGGGCTGCACCTGGGGCATCCTCAGGTACTTAGAGGGTAAGATGATGAAATGAAACAGACAAATAGACCCAGATGGAAAGCGCAGCAGTGGAGGAGAAAACAGGTGAATGTGGTGTCCTGGAAGCCAAACGAAGAAGTCTTTCAAGGGAAGAGAGATAGCCACACGTGTCAGGCGCTGGATATGGGCACTTAAGATAATCCTTGAGAAATGGCCTTTGGGGTTAGCAATATGGAATATTATGGGTTGAACTACGTCCCCCTCAAAAAGATAGGTTGAAGTCCCACCCCTAGTATCTCAGAATGTGACTTATTTGAAATAGGTCTTTACAGATGTAATCAAGTTAAACTGAGGTCATTACTGTGGGCCCTAATCCAGTATGACTGATGTCCTCATAAATGGGGGAAGTTTGTAAAAGTCCATCGACAGATGATGGATAAAGAAGATATGGTCTATATAGATAGTGGAATACTACTCAGCCATAAGAAAGAATGAAATGATGCCATTTGCAGCAACATGGATGGACCTACCTAGAGACTATGATAGTAAGTGAAGTGAGTCAGACAGAGAAACACAAATATCATATGACATCAGTTATATGTGGGATCTAAAAAATAAGATACAAATTCTGTTTATAAACCAAAAACAGACTCCTGGACATAGAAAACAGACTATGGTTACCAAAGGGGAAAGGGCAGGGGAGGGATAAATTAGGAGTTTGGGATTAACAGATGCACACTACTACACATAAAATAGATAAACAACAAGGACCTATGTAGAGCACAGGGAACTCTATTCAATTTCTTTAGTTACATACAATGGAAAAGAATCTGAAAAGAAAAAACATATATGTATGTATACGTGTAACCAAATTGCTTTGCTGTACACCTGAGACTAACATTGTAAAGCAACTACACTTCAATAAAAAATTTTAAATAAAATTTAAATAAAATTAATTTAAGTTTAAAAATTTAAGTAAAAATTTAAATTAAAAACGGGTGTAGTTTGGACACAGATATAGACAAGCACATAGAGAGACCATCCTGTGAAGACGGGAAGAGCCAGAAGCTAAGGTGGGGACCTTCCCCAGTGCCTTCAGAGGACACCTGGCCCTACTGACACCTTGGTTTTGAGATTCTAGCTTCCAGAACCGGGAGACCAGACATTTCTGTTGCTGCAGTTGGAGAAGTCATAGCAGAATGATTAGGACCAATGGAAGTAGGATCCAGAGACAATAAAAGAGGGAAAATTGAATGTGTAGAGGCAACACTGAAGGAGTTTTCCTATAAAGGGAAGGAGAGAAATAGGGTAGCAGGCAGAGAAGCAATGACCTGAAAGAGGGTTGGGGGTTTTTGGGGGTGGGGGGAAATAGTTACGTTTATTTATTTATTTATTAATGGAGGTACCGGGGATTGAACCCAGACCTCATGTATGCCAGCCATACCCTCCCTGCAATGTTTCTTTGTTTTTTGTTGTTGTTGTTTTTAATGGGAGAAACAATGTTATGCCTGATGCTACTGGGAATGACTCATTAGAGAAGGCAACCGTGATCTTGCAGAGAAGGGGGAGAATCCCCAGAGCTCTGTCTCCTGTTTGGCCAAAGAGGGTGGGGACCTGATGCACAGATGGAGGTACTGCCTCTGTCTGGACAAGAGGACAGGGGAGAAAGTGGAGATTAATACAAGCACGGCTGCGGAGAGCTGACAGTCTCTCCGCATCCTCCAACTGCTCAGTGAGGCCAAGCCATCGGCTGGGAGTCAGGCTCTGGAAGGAGGCGTGGGAGGCTGGCGGAGACAGGAGAAAAGGAAATTCCGGTGTGTGGGGAGAGAGAAACCGGCCGTAGTAGTGATTCTTTCCACAGCCTCAGTTTTTCTTTTTTTTATTGTTGAAGTATAGTCAGTTTACAATGCTGTGTCAGTTCACAGACTATTGAAACTGATTTTCTACACTCTCATTTGGAATTTTCTCTTCTACATTTATGAGAAAAATTGGTCTAATTTTCTCTTTGGGGGTCTGTGGGTCAAGTTCTGGTGCCAATAAAAACAGAGACCATAACATTAACTATGATTGCTGACCACCTGTCATTGACCAGGTCCTGGTAAAGCATATCTTCCAATTAGCTACTTTAATCATCTTGGCAAGAAGGACATGAAAAATTGCACCCATTTTGTAGACAGGGAAAGTGAAGTTGAGGCTGAGGGCACAGTTGTAAAGCAGGTCAGCAGAGTTGGGATTCAACCCAAGGTGTGTGACTCCAAGATCCAGACTTTAACCAGCAATTTCTGCTAACTTTATCAGCTAGCTCTTCATCTTACTGTGAGTTCTGAAACAGATTATGTAAAAATAAGAATGATCTGTTCTTTGAAAGTTGCAAAAACCTCGGCAGGAAAAACCATCAGTTATAAAAAGGCAATGTTTAAAGTTCAAAAAATAAAGAGAGGATGACTTGTTGATGGAATAAACATCTTATTTCCATTCACATGTGGCTGTTTCTACTTAAAACTATGAAGCCTTCATTTTGTGGGGGCGGGTAATTAGGTTAATTAGAGGCACTGGGGATTGAACCCAGGCCCTTGTGCATGCTGAGCATGCGCTCTGCCTTTGAGCTGTTCCTCTGCCTGTGATGCCTTTGATTTAATACATACTCGTAGACAAGCTTACGGGCCTTTACTGTCAACCTAGCCCACCGCAATGTCCTGTCTCCTCTCATTTCTCCCTCCCAGACTGTTTGTGGAACAGTCTTCTTTATTTCCATAGCCCTCGCTCTGGGCTGGGCTGCTACCCAGGTTGTCTGATGACCGTGATACCTTTCAAAAGTGGTCCTTCCCTGCAGGCAGGCGCTGTGTACTTCCTTACACAGTTGCCAGAGGGATGTATTTTCAAAATCCTCTGTACGTTTGCTGTTTAGTCACAGAATGCTACCCAACAGAGGATATAACTGCCGTGTATTCAGCTATACAGAACAGTGCGTGATGCTTAACTACAAATGGAAAACGTCATTTTCAAAAAGTAAACACTTAAACACAGTATAAGATTCAACAAAAAGGGCAGTATGCCAAGTGGTTTTGAATTTGCTTAGGCCTCTCTTGCTCCTTGATAAGTCTTCAGTGCAATGTGACTATTTTCCAGACCACTCCTCCCACCCCCAAACCTAGAATGTCATCTATAAAATCTTCAATGCCAGTGGTTCTATGAGGGATGACAGCAGGCCCCGTTGTCTAGTGCTTCCCTTAGCAGACGGGAGCGAGATAAGTACATCGTGAACATCTTGACATAGTCTGTCTTACAGATCTTTTCTCTCCAGGCCTTTATTAAATGCTCAATAAATATTTGTTGGACATTATTAAGTGAATATGACATTTGGTATTTTGTAGGAATAACCTAAAATTTTTTAGGCAATAAACTAGAGGCTTCAATAGAGTGCTTCCGTATTAAATTATGTAATCACAGCTTTTCTTAAAATGTGGTTTTTGATTTTCTTTCTCTAAGGTACTGATTTTTTAAAATAAATTTTTATTGAAGTATAGTCAGTTTACAATATTGTGTCAATTTCTGGTGTACAGTAAAATGCTTCAGTCATATAGGAACATACATATCTTAATTTTCATATTCTTTTTAACCATAAATTGCTACAAGATATTGAATATAGTTCCCTGTGCTGTACAGTAAAAATAAAAGCAAATATAAGCAAATGGGATCTAAGACCCTGAGTTTTAAATTCTTGACGGCTGATTTGCAGTACTTTCCATTCATCATGTATTTTTCCTTTCATCCAAAAATGTCGATTTTCTCTAATGATTTTTTAATATATTGTTTATTTATTATTGTATTATTTAATTATTTTATTTTGGCAGGGGGTAGGTAATTAAGCTTATTTATTTTTGGAGGGGCACTGGGGCTTGAACCCTGGACCTCGTGCATGCTAAGCACATGCTCTACCACTGAGCCATACCCTCCCTGTCTTGTACAATTTTTTAAATTTAATGATTTTTTTAATATTTTATTTACTTATTATTGTATTACTTAATTATTTTATTTTGGCAGAGGGGAGGTAATTCAGTTTCAAAAAAAGTCGGTTTTCTCTAAGTTTACCTTGAAGCATGACCAAAGATTGTCGAAGGCGGCTGTTTTCTTTCCGGGTGTTCGTTAGTTTTTGTTTCAGGCTCTTTACTTTCGTGCACAGTTCCTCCTTGGACAGTTCGGCTAGAGGCTGTTCATCCTCACTGGAGCTCTCGCCGGGCAGAAAGGCATTTCCGGAATATGGGTCTCTCTGAAACACAAGGCAGACACGACAAAGGGAGCATCAAGGCGGCGCAAAGTGGTTATCCTGCCTTCTGTACGCTGACGGGACGTCGTTAGACCTCGGGTTCCTGCTCTCCCAGGAGCCGAGCTGGGCCCACGAGTGCCCTAGCCTCAGCTCCCACACCCAGGGGAGCTCAGAACAAGTGAGGACGTCAAGGGTTCACGCACACATCCCCTGTGGGACAGCAACCAGAATCCTGACTTTCCACGTAACTTCAGTGAAAAATACAAAGTAAAAAATTAGTATAACCGAGGAAAATCAACCAGACCGCCACTCAGATCCTGTAGCCCACCCCCATCCTCCATCTCCCCCCGACCTTCATTCACAGCCTTTCTGTCCAGACTCTGCCATGAGGCCAACTTTGGGGTTCACTGCCTCAGACAAAGGAGGGAGAGGATTCACCCAGAACAAGCACTGAGGTTCCCCTTTTACTTTAAAAAATATTTTTAAGGACATCAGGACAATAGCCTGCAAACGTGTGTGTTTGTGTTGTAAAACCCCAGCTGTGTTAAGAATAGAAAAGAATTTTCTCCAGTAACGAAGCTGGCATTTATATTTCTATAAATCCAAATCTGGAAAATTGGCGCACAGAATGGAATTTATAAAGATCCAAACCTAGAAGCCTGGGCTATCAAGTGTATAAAAATAAACTTTAGAGTGGAAGAGATAAAGGCATGGCATCCAGAAGGTTCCTGCTGAAGGAAGGGTAGAGACAGCCAGTACTGGGTTTGAGCGTTAGGAGGAATATGGAACTGGAGAGGCAGGAAGTCAGGTTCCAGTGTCTTTGCTCCTCCTTTGAGGAGGAAGGGAGGTGGATCTCAGGGGTCGGGGTCGATGATGGAAACATCCAGAGAAATGAGAGGCCACCTCCGTGCTTCTCAGTGCATCATAAACTCCCTGATGAGGCCCCGTGTCCCGCAACATCAGGGCAACATCTCTCTGGGCTTTAGATCAGAAATGGCCAAAATTAGTGTCTAGGCAAATGGAGACTCCCCAGAGCTTGTGCAAAGCAGCCAGAGAATCCGAATGTTCCCTGTGTCCCGGTCAGGAGATAGGTAGGTACTGAGGGAACTGGTGAAACAGGAGTCATTTAGGATGTAGACAGAGAGGCCACGGAGTGCTGGAGCTTTGCAGACAATGGCGGTGGGTACCCGCATGGCGAACTTCAGCCGCTGGTGCCACCAGAACCCCGAGATGCTGGAGGGACTGACAGCGCTGGACACCTAGGAACCAGGCAGAGAAGTCAGCCCGGGCAGAAGACCAGCCACCCCTCCCCAGATGCTGGGATGATATGTAACACTCCTGAAAAGCTGAATCACTTCCCAGGGGAAAAAAAAAACAAACAGGAAGCAGGGGAGGCTGAGAACCTAGTCTCCACTGAGACTTAAATCCTGACTTGACCGAAACTACACCAACAGCTCAAAGGGACTTTTAAATGCCAGAACACTAACTGTAATTCACTGTCAGTGGACAAGTTTAAGCCTTTCCCCCCTCTTTCTTGTCAAGCAGGGGTGGAGAATTAAAAACCAGATGAGATCAGTTGTAGAAAATACAATACATTTTTGTATGATTGGTAATGAACACATTCAACCTAAATCCTTATTTTACACATACACAAATCTATGTATGTGTATATATTTCATTATTCCATATATGTGTGTGACAGATATATATAATGGTAATGAAAATTACTGTTGTCCTGTGTGGGCAACTAGCTAATGTAATTGCCCTAGATACACAAATCCTAAAGAAAAAAATGATGGATTTGGTTAAATAGAAATGAAATATTCTTAAAAAAGAAAAAGAAAAGAAATATTCTTTAAAAAAACTGAAGGATACCTACTGAGATCATAGTTCTATGCAGAATAATTGGGAAAAAATGAGAATGTATGGTCTAGTTCTTGTAGCAAGTTCCTACAAGAGAGAAATGAAATCAAGCAAAGGTGAATCCACTTGTAAGCATCAATGGAAGACAAAGTTAATAGACAAAATAGATCAGGAGAAGATACCTACAAAATCTAAAACCATAAGAGACTGAGTTCTACAATAGATGAGGTATTCGTGCAAATCAGTAAGAGTAAAACAGGAAAACCACCAGATAGACCAAGAAATCCCGCAGAGTATATAAAAACTCAGTAGGAAAATGGACAGTGGCAGAGACTGCTAGCTGTCTCCAGGTATCTGACCTTCCATTTGTTACAGTATGTAACGAGGATTTTATCTGAGCAGGTAGCTGCCAGCTACATTACATTCCCCAGACTCCCAGGCAGTGCAGCGTGGCTGTGTGACTAAGTTTCCACCCATCAAATATGAGTGGAAACCGTGTGTACCACTGCTGGATCATGACCTTTGAAGGAATGGGCCTGCCTTCTCCTGCCTGAAGTCTCTTTTTCCCATGGGCAGAGAGGAAGGCATGGGGGTGGGAGCTGGAGGATCACCTTGGCCCAGAGATAGAGGCTGGGAGTTAGGGAAGATGGATGAACAAGATAAGAGGGATCCTCAACATTGTGGCGCTGCTATAGCAACCCAGGACGGCTCCTGCTGTTGTGTGAAAGGGAAATTAACTTCCTTCCATCTTTATAAGCCACTGTTACATTTGGGTCTTTGTTACAATCTTTGTAACACGCATCCTAACGAATGCAGGTTTTGGTACCCAGAAGCAGGATACTCAAGACTTGACATATGTTTGAATTACTAAGAGGTCAGGCTGTGGGCAAAGGTGTAACATGCTGGAAGGTCCCAGACTCTTGTTAGACCCTGGTGATGACATATTTGCTAACACTGTCACCTGCAATACCTTGGAAGGCAGACCATGTGCTTACCGAGCTTGGAAAAAGAAAGAATGTTGGTGTGTGTCAGCGACGTCTTGTCAGGGCTAGCTGGTTCGCAGAAATGGAAGGCTTTCTCCTTCCGCCTGCATTTAGAATGCAGCATGCAGTCTAAACTGAGTCCAAGAATGTTCAGTGTTCAAGGTTTGAAAAAGCCAATTACTCCTACATCTAAATAGTGAGAGGTGAGACTGTGACCTCAAGGCTTTTTCAAGAGCTTCTCTTCAAGTGCTCTCTACCAGACGCTGAAATCCACCCCCATCGGTAAGCATCACATTCAGTGCGTTACCTTCAAGCTTTTTGTTTGATCCGGCAATTAAGTAACCACCCTCAGCTGGAGAGAAAGAGGCTGAGCCGCTCTAATAAGAGAGGAGAGTTTTCAGGCTTATTTATGATCAAATGAGATCTCTGGCTGCAGTTACTTGCCCTGAAACCAAATCGAAATAAATAGTTTGGAACGCTATTCAGTTTTCGAGAAAAACAAATTGCAGAAGAAATCACAGTACCGGCCTGCAAGGGCAGGTGGCTATATTACCCTGGAGGAACCACTGGACCTGCAAAACCTGCACCAGGAAAAATAAACAAAAAATCATTTTCTTCCATCAATGGCCAAAAATATGAAATATGGATGTAAATACTAAGTGTTGGCAGGGAAGTACAAACAGAGGAAACCCTCATGCCCTGCTGCTGGGCATGTAGACTGATGCAGACATTCTGGAAAAAAATTTCATTGTCATGCAAGCCGGTACTCACCCTCCTATGTGATTATTCCAGACACGTGCTCACACTGTTTTCTTAAAAAGACATGTAAGGGGGGATTTATTTTGTTATTGTTTGTAGCACCGAGATACTGGAGGTAATCTAGGTTTTCCTCATTGGAAGAAAGGATAAGTCCAATACGCTACGCTGTGTTAGACACAACGGATCATGTATGATAGTGATACAGACAGATGTTAAAAGCAGTGCTGACTGAAAAATCAGAAACAGACTGACTTGCACATTACAATACCAATGTACTAAACGATGTACGAAATGATGTAGCCACATGGTTGTAGCCACAGGGCAGCGTGTAAAAAGAAAAAGATTGGAAACAAGCCGGATCAGTCCTAGGGGACTGGTTAAATAAAGAGCAGTGCAGAGGGGAGGGGACAGCCCAGGGGTAGAGCGTGTGCTTAGCATGCATGAGGTCCTGGGTTCAATCCCTAGTACCTCCATTATAACATAAATAAATAAGCCTAATTACCTCCCCCCACAAAATAAACGTTTAAAAATTTTTTAAAAAGCATACATATACCCAGAGAAATAACAGGGTTTTGTAAAAAAGAGAGAGTTCTTTACATGCTAAGGGAAAGATCGTCAAAATATATTAAGTAAAAAAGCAAAGTTCAAAGCAGCATATCTAGTAATTTACTTCTTGTGCAAAAGACAGAAGAGTATCTACATTCATGTTTGCTTTATTTGAACAAAGAAACGCTGGGAGGACAAACAAGAAAGCAGTAAATGTATTTACCTGCGGGAGGTGGGAACAGGGTGGCTGGGGACAGGATCTAAGGGAGACTGACACACACACACACACACACTCTCTCTCTCCAGATAAATGGATATATATTTTTTAGCCTTTCGGTTTTTTTATTACCCTCAAAAGCTTCATTTTCAATTTACCTTTCTGACTCTGCTTGTGCCTTCAACACTTTCACGAGGATTTTCAGCTCCTCGGTGAGGAAAGCGTGTGTGATCTGGTCACGGACACACTTAGCAGACACAGAGCCACCACAGGCCCTGCTGACATGTTTCATTTCAGAAAACCTCTAGAAACTTTGGGTCTCACCAAACCAACTTCTTAAATTTGGCTTGGGCACATTTCACATGAGGGTTTTGGTGCTTTCCTAAGCTTCTTGGTATAAAGGTAAACAAATCTATTACCAGGGGGTTGGGACAGCCTAGTTTTCTTGGAGGCTGTATTGTGGGACAGCCTGTGACAGACAGGATGCCAGATGCTGGACCATTCTGAATGTCCATAGAACCATACTCAAAGACTAAAAAATTATTTTAAACCATGAGTATGTATTTTAAAAATTAAACAAAAATACATGCACACAAACACTACATGTAGTACAAAGATGCACAAAGAAAAAGATATAAACACATTGATAAAAGAATAAACACATTCGGGGGAGAGGGGATGGGCAGGGATAACTTTGGGAATTTGAGATTTGCAAATGTTAACCACTGTATATAAAAATAGATACAAAAAATTTCTTCTGTATAGCACGGGGAACTATATTTAATATCCTGTAATAGCCTATAATGAAAAAGTATATGAAAACGAATATATGTATGTTTATGCATGACTGGGACATGATACTGTACAACAGAAATCAACAAATTGTAGCTGATTATACTGCAATAAAAAAAAAAAAGAATAAACACATCGATAGTTTGTCCTAAGTGTAGGAGGAGAATGGGAGTGGTGGATTCAGGTGAAAAAGGAATAAATGAATAAAACACCAATAAGAAAGGGATCCTGGCCAAGCCTGTGATGAGAATGGGTTACAAATTGGCATCAAAAAGGAAAAGCAGACAGTACATTTTTGGAGGAGGTGTTCCAATGTCTCCAGTGGTTTGCAAGAGGAAAAAATATTTCCTGACAGTCTGCTGATCTTAATTTCCCAGAATATCAAGGAAAGTTCGAGCAATGCATAACTGACCACACTCAACTAGAAGCAGGTAAAATGTCTTTTGAGTATGTTCCTAATTCAACTTGTTCCACATTAAAAAGAGGATATGGAACTTTATTCCTCCAGTTGAATAAAGAATTAAAGGGAAGAGTAAATAGAAGAGGGGGAAAACACTAATCAATTACGAGGAATTGTGGAATTGTGGTGGAGAGAGGTGATAAAGTGACGCCATGGTCACAGAACACCAACCTGCCCCTTATCCACGTCACTGTTCGCGTTTTCTGAGTCCATTGTCTCCGTCCGTTTCCTCTTCCCTTTTCTGAGAGCTTGAGTATTGGTAATTTCCTCAGTTTGCAAGATCTTCTGCATTTTCTCAGTTAGTTACCAAAGGTTTCCTGAAATTGTAGGAAAAGGGAATGCTCATGAGATGGTGCTACTCTGGACATAGTCCAAATGTTAATGTTTTTCCTTACAATGAAAAACAAACAAAAGGAAATATGATGTATTTCCAGCTTTATGTTTCACAATAGCAACGGTCACTCAGGTAACCTATTTCACTCTGTAATTCTGATTGTTCTTTCTCCCATGGACCAATTTAAGACACATTTGCACTTGATTCAGAAGTCTTTGGACTCATCCCCATCCCAAGGATGTTTCCAGGATGTGAAATACAGGCAGTTATCACTTAAAAAATCAAATAGTATAATTTTTTTCCATCTTCCTAAGTTTTTTTCTTGTGTATCAGTTATGAGGAGTCTGAAAAACAAAGTAGGAATATTACAAAATTATGCAAATTATCTGAGAACTGAAGTTATGTATCTTTAGGAAAAAGACATTAATAATAGCAGATCTCATCAGGATCAAAACATTCCAAGGGAGAGCAATAAGAAATGCCTAGACATTTGTTTTGTTTTTTTTCTGAAAATTCTAAAGTTTTGAGATAGAAGATTTTTCTTTGGTGTAATTTTAAGAATAGTGCCATAAAGAAGGGGAAATGGCAGGGAGGGTATAGGTCAGTGGTAAAGTGCGTGCTTAGCATGCATGAGGTCCTGGGTTCAATCCCTGGTACCTCTATTAAATAAAAGAAAAACCTGATTACTTACCCCCACAAAACAAAGCAAAAAAAAAAAAAAAGGAAACAAAACCTCAAAGGCAACAATACATTTCATAAAAATTTTAAGGCAGAATCATTTTTTTCAAAATCTGGTAAAGCAGATGATAGTTGTTAGGTAGAATATGGTTAAAAGGAGCAAATCTAGCTCTTGCTGTGTATGCATGATGTAGCACATTTGGTCCTAGCATCCTAATTACTTGCATACGTTGATTGGTTTTCATGAAGGTATTACTGGAGAGTGTAAGTTCTCATCTTGCACAGGAAAGAATTCAAGAGCGAGCCATAATAGAGTGAAAGCGGATTTAGTCAGGGAGATGCACACTCCATAGACAGAGCGCGGCCATCTCAGAAGGGAGAGCAGTCCCGGAGAAGGGTGGTGGTGGTAGTGGTTAGTTTTTAATGGGCTGGGTAGTTTCATATGCTAACAAGTGGGGGGATTGTTCCAACTGTTCTGGGGAAAGGAAGGGGGTTTCCAGAAATTGGGCCCGCGCCTGCTTTGTAGCCTTTTACAGTCAGCCTTGGAACTGTCATGGCACCTGTCGGTGTGTCATTTAGCAGCTGATGTATTACAATGAGTGTATAATGAAGCTCAAGGTCTACTGGAAGTTGAACCTTCTGCCATCCTGGGCCAAGTTGGTTCAAACCAGTTTATGCCTCATCCTGTTTTCCCCAATTGCTGTGTCATTCTTTTAATGAGTGTGCCTTGCCCCCTTCTCTCCTGTCTCAAAAAGATACTTAATTACAAATCATTAACTTAAACTACAGAGGAGACTGTGCTTAAAGGAACTGTTGAACAGAAAGTAACTATGCCCCTTACCAAATTACACCAAGTAATTCTTTTAGAATACATGGTTCTTTTACCTATTTTAAAAGATATTCATTATTCTCTACTCCAAGCATAAAATAACATTTGGGATGGCCTTGCCAAAATTGTTTGTTGTGACTCTTTGTAGACTTACTTTAGGTTTTCAAATACCTGAAGAGTACTTCAGCTAACACGTGCTGGACTGTCACACCTCACTCACAAATATCAGAGCTCTTACCCAGTATTAAGCTCTGTTAATAATTTCAAAGATACCAGCAATGGGAGGGCACAGGCAGAATGGGGAGACGTCGAGGACATCCTGCTGGCTTTGTAGGTTCTTCCTTCTCATATGACATAGGTGCTCTGTGGTCTAGAATGGTAGGTAGGGCCTCCCTGAAGTTTGGGGTCACCTCGCACAGTGGGTGTGTTTAAGTTACGCCACATCTCCATTGTATACCTCTGAGTTGTATAGCTCACATGACCTTCTCCAGGGAGTTATAAATCCATAGGTTCTGGATGTGTTTGCCATAAGCAGTCTTAAATCAGGGCTATATACAAGTATGAACCTTCCGTAGACAAAAACTCCCCTCCTAGCGAATATCTGAATCTGTTTACTCAGAGCAAGGTCAAAGACATTTTCTGTGAAGGGTCAGATAGTAAATGTTTTAGGCTTTGCAGGCCGAGAGGCCAAATCAAGGGTATCATGTAGGTACTTATCAGCAAGAGAGAAAATAAATCTTCATGAAATTTTATTCATAAAACTGAATGTGTACTAGTAATAATGGAGTACAACCTTTTCTAAGACAGCTCTGCTAATGAAAATGGAATTTTAAAAATAACGTCTTGTTTAATTGGAGTTCAAAAGTTCCCTACCATCAAAATTAATTGCAAATGCTCACTTGCTAATGCTGACTTGTAATGAGATTTTACGTATTTTATCCTTGAAAATGTCTTTCACACTGATAAAGTTTAGTATTTGTAATTAAGTCACACTGGACTACCATGTACTGATATTAATCCACGAACTTACTATGTTCTTTATTGAGATAAAATTCACGTAACATAAATCTTTACCCTTTTAACCATTTTAAGAGTATGTCCAGTGGTTTTTAGTATATTTGATACAGGAAAATGGGGCACGAGAGGATGGCCATGTCCCAGGTGAGTCCCTGGGACATGCCTCATCAAGTGAGGATACTTGTCTTTGCACAGGAAAGAATTCAAGAGTGAGCCATAGTTGAATGAAGACAGATTTATTCAGAGAGACGCACACTCCATAGACAGAGTGTAGGCCATCTCAGAAGGCCAGAGAGTGACCAAGAGGTGTGGGAGTTGTTAGTTTTTATGGGCTGGGTGATTTCACATGCTAACAACTGGGAGGATGATTCCAGCTACTTTGGGGGAAGGGGCTGGGATTCCCAGGAATTGGGCTATCATCCACTTTTTGACCTTTTATGGTCAGCCTCAGAACTGTCATGGTGCCTGTGGGTGTGTCATTCACCATGTTAATATTACAATGAACATATAATGAAACTCAAGGTCTACTGGAAGTCAAATCTCCCGCCATCTTGGGCCTCAAGGTCTACCAGGAGTTGAATCTTCTGCTATCTTAGTGTTAATTGTTGTTTCATTCTTTTAATGGTTATGCCCTGCCCCCTTCCTTTCTTTCTCAAAATCACAATGTTATACAACCATTATCAAGAAAGTCCGTAACTCTCAATATGAGTTTATAACTTTAACTGAGTATATTCATCTCTTAGTAGACTTTTATAGACTTCTGTTAAATTCTTTTATATTTGCCTTTCAGTGTGCCATTACCTTGTGGATTAATTACTTCTGATTAAAGGTTAAGTGGAAACTCTTCAATCGCATAGTAAAAATGTATTTCAAAATATGGAAATTTCCTTTGCATTTGCATTGATGTCTGAAAGACAATGCTGGCAATGTAATTTGGACTTGAAAAATATATCCAGTGCAGATATGAGTGGGGATGAACATCTCATTTCTTGTTTAACTTCTGACAGCAGGGGAAGTGTATAAGCACTTGACATTAATTATGAGTCACACCTTAGTTGTTATTGAAATGACTTTACCTCCTCATTGTAAGTTTTCCATGTAATTACTTGCTTTGCCTTGTAATTTGTTAATGAGCTAATTGTCAGCATTATCAAGTCTGCAGCAAAAGCTAATTTCCAAAGCCATTCACTGTTCCATAGAAGTAGCTGAGGGCAGTTCTCATTCACAGAAATTTCAGTTTTGCCCCTGAACTCAAATGTTCGCCTCAAGATTTACCACTGCTAAGCTACTGAAATGCTGTATGACAGGGCAAGTTAGAATATTCAACTTCTACATCTGAAAAAAATTCATGGAACTGACAACGGTCAAGTCCACAAGAATGAAGCTCACCATTGACGTTATTGGTTCAATAATACATGGTATTTTCAGAAATTGCCAAGATGGCCTCAAAACTTATGTGGAAATGCAAGAGATTCAAAATGGCCAACACAGTCTTAAAAAAGAAGAAACTTGGAAGACTTACACTTCCCTATTTGAAACCTTACCACAAAGCTACAGAAGTTAAGACAGTGTGGTACTGTAAAAGGATTGACATGTAAATCACTGGAACAGAATTAAGAGTCCAGAACTAAATCCTTATATATATGGTCAGTTAGTTTTTGACAAGAATGCCGAGACAATTAAATGAGGAAAAGAAGAATCTTTGCAACAGATGGTGCTGGAACAAGTGAATATTCATATGCAAAAGGAATCCCACCTCACAACAGACACACAAATTAACTCAAAATGTAATTTTAGATCATAGACCTAAACGTACGAACTAAAACCATAAACTCTTAGAAGAAAACATCGGGGTAAATTCTGTGATCTTGGGTTAGGCGATGATTTCACAGATATGACAACAAAAACATTTTCACAAATCATACTTATGAGTCACACCTTGGTTGTTCCTGAAATGACTTTACCTCCTCAGTGTAAGTTTTCCATATAATTACTTGCTTTGCCTTGTAATTTGTTATTACATTAATACCATCAAGAAAGTAAAAAGACAACCTACACAATCTGAAAAAATATTTGAAAACAGATCTCATAAGGGACATGTATATAAGATATATAAAGAACTCTTGCAATGGTAAAAAGACAACCCAATGTTTTAAATGGACAAAGGATTTAAACAGACACTTCTTCAAAGACGATATACGAATAGCCAATAAGCACATGAAAAGATGCTCAGTATCATTAATCGCTACAGAAATGCTCACAAACACTACGAGACGCCTCCTCATGGCCACTGAGACGGCTATACTCAAAAAAGACAGAAAACAAAAAGTGATGGTAAAGGGGGAAATCGAAGCCCTTACATTTTGTTGGTAGGATTGTAAAATAGTGCAGGCATTTTGGAAAACAATATGGGAGTTCCCCCAAAAGTTAAATATTGAGTCACCATATGACATATCAGTTCCACTTTTAAGTATATACCCAACAGAAATGAAAACATACATCCACACGAAGCTTGTACACAAATGTTCATAGCAGTGTTATTCATAACCCCTAAAAAGTGGAAAAACCCCAATGTCTATCAACTCACGAAGAGGTAAATAGAATGTAATAAATCCGTACAGTGAAATATGGCTCAGCAGCAATAAGAAATGAGGTTCCAAGGCAAGCTATGACATGAGTGAGCCTTGGAAACGTTACACTGAGTAGAAGACATCAGTCACAAAAGACCACACGTTGTGTGAGTCCCCTTTATACGAAATGTCAAGAACTGTCAAATTTATAGAGACAGAAAATAGATTAGTGGTTTCTTAGGGGTGAGAAATTTGGGAGCAGAGGAAGGAATGCCTGCTAATGGGTATAGGTTTTTTAAATTTTAATTGAGTATAGTTGATTTACAATGTTGTGTTAGTTTCAGGTGTACAGTATAGTAATTGAGTTGTACATACATATTCTTTTTCATTATAGGTTATTACAAGATATTGAATATAGTTCCCTGTGCTATACAGTAAGGACCTTGTTGTTTATGTGTTTTATATATAGTAATCTGTATCTACTAACCCCAAACTCCTAATTGATCCTCCACACCTTTCCCCTTTGGTAACCATAAGTTTGTTTTCTGTCTGCGAGTCTGTTCTGTAAATAAATTCATTTGTCTCATTTTTTCAGATTCCACATATAAGTGATATCATGTGATATTCATCTTTCTCTGTCTGACTTACTTCACTTAGTATGATAATCTCTAGGTCCATCCATGTTGTTGCAGATAGCATTATTTCATTCTTTTCTGGCTGAGATATATATATATATCTATATATACAGATATATATATATACAGATATATAGATATATATATATATCTCACAACTTCTTTATCCAATCATCTGTCGAAGGACATTTAGGCTGTTTCCATGTCTTGGCTATTGTAAATAGTACTGCTGTGAACATTGGGGCACATATATCTTTTCAAATGACAGTTTTCTCCAAATATATGCCCAGGGGTGGGATTGTGGGATCATATGGTAACTCTATTTTTAGTTTTTAAAGGAATCTCCATACTGTTTTTCATAGTGGCTATACCAAATTGCATTCCCACTAGGATTTCTTTTTTATTAAATTTTTTTGTCTTATTTTTTGTGGTGCAGGCGATTAGGTATTTATTTATTGACTTATTTATTTATTTTTAATGGCGGTACTGGGGATTGAACCCAGGACCTCGTGCATGCCAAGCACATGCTCTACCACTGAGCTATATCCTCCTCACCCTCAATTAGGGTTTCTTTTAATAGGGACAAAAATGTTTTTAAAAAATTGGTGCTTGTTGCCCAGCCCTGTGAATATTGCTACTGCAATAAAGCACAATTTAATTAACTCACTATAGGTAAATGTCCTTCCTTGTTTGGCTAACAAATGAACCACTCAGAAACATTTTGGTTATAGAATCATTTTCATTTTTAATTTCTGTGATAAAATTCTGCTGTGATACTTCATTTTAAATTATCTAGCGTTTCGGACTGGCTGTCCTGTGAGCTGGAAATACTGTGATGAGTGCTGAGTTCAGTAATGTTGACATATAGCCTGTTCTTTTAGTACAGCTACAGTGTCACTCTATAATACACAAAATGCGCTGCCTTCTAATTTGATAACAAAATAACCCATACTCCACTCTGCTTTAAAAGCACTGGGTCTAGCTTTTTCTTTCTTTCCTTGCTTTGGCAGGCACTGGTAATAAAAAATAAAATCTCATACAACCGTATGACAATATGCAGGGCGCTAACACAGTGTTGCCTTATTACAGTTGCCTGTGATCTGTGCCGCACTGAGCAGCAGTGCGGAGTGATGAGGCCGCCGCACGTGGTCTCCGTCACAACTACTCAGCTCTGCCCCTAGAGCAGGAAAGCAGCCACAGGCAATCTGCAAACACAGAAGTGTGGATGTGTTCCAATAAAACTTTATTTGTGGACACTGAAACTTGCATTGTATGTCATTTTCACATATCAAGATATGCTATTTTTTAAAAATTGAAATATAGTCAGTCACAATGTGTCAACATGCTATTCTTATACTGATTTATTTCAACTGTTTAAAACTGTAAAACCTATTAATTTACAGGCTGTACAAAAACAGGAGGCAGGCAGACAAGGAGCAGCTTGCTCAACCCTGACCTAGGGGCTCAGTTACCATATTTAAAAGGAGTTAAGCTATATCACCTGCTTTATTTTCTTTCCTCTTCATTCCTTTTCCCGGAGAGCAGGCCATCTGCTTTAACATCTTCCTCCCCAGTGCCTTACTTAAATGCACAATATTACTAAATAAGCCCAGGGCTGAGGGGGAAAGGGGACTGGGAAATTACTGATTAATGGGTATAGAGTTTCATTTTTGCAAGATGAAGAGTTCTGGAGACAGATGGTGGTGATGGTTGCACAACAATGTGACCGTGCCTTATGCTCCTGCACTATATACACTTAAAAATGAGTTAAGGTGTAAATTTGATGCTATGTGTTTTTACCACAGTAAAAAAAAATGGGAAAAATTTGCTTACAGAAACATAGTTTGCATAATATCCTTAACTATACTAAAATCTTCTCCTGCTGATATGGTTTAGTTAAAGAGCAAATTCTCCAGTTTCTTCACAAACACATAATTCGTTCAAGACCAACCAGAATGGACATATCAGACCTCTTTTAAAATGACTACTTTTCAGGAGATTTCAGGCCACTATTGTAACCTCCACAAACAGGTGATTCAATGTTCATATTACCTGCCAATTAGCAAATTCAGAAGGTATATTGTGAATATGGCTATACAGTAAACACTGCTAGTTTCTATAGTTAGTAAAAAAAAAATTCACCATGTAGTTATCTTCTCCTCTTTATTTTTTATTTTTATTTTTTTGCTAACAGAAACTACGTAAATAATTCTCCAAGTAGTTATAGGGGATGAGATTAAATAAGACCTTTTCTCCAAGATATGTGGTTGGATGAATAATATAAGCCAATGGCTTTCAATCTTTTTTGATTGTAGCTCACAGGAAAATATACATACTATGTTTTTTTTTTACATACTATGTTTTGATACAGAAAACACACACACACACCCACACACACACACACACACACCCCTAAAACAAAATTTCACGGAGCATACCCTACCACATGTGATGCATTCTCTGAGTTTCTATTCTGTCTACTATATTTTATTTCATTTTAACCAATGCCGATCACAGCACATTACATTGATTTCACAACTCACTAATATGTTATAACTCATAGTTGAAAAACAATGTTCTAAGGAACATCCAAATTGTGAAAAACATAGCTGAGAAATAAGGTATAGAGAAAGGGGAACCTTGCAGCCAACGAAAGCAAATGACTTTAATTAAAAAATGCATTTAAGTTTACTTTTAATATGTCAGTGATACAATTAATGCAGGATTCAAAAATGCAAAAGCCACCTCTGAAATTCTAAAAAACAAAAATGATCAAATTTAAGGAAACTAAATGAAAATCAAAATATAATTCAGGTATCTCATCCACTTTTGTATTTAAATATAAATTCTCTGTTATGAATTAAATAAAAACCCTGAAAGGCAAGTACAGGACTACAAAAAAACCCCCTATAATTTCATAAACTTTCATAATAGCTAAAAGTTTTCGATTGTTTTCTAATATGTATCAGTTTTGGAATGTATAGACATAATAGGTCCCTTTGCAGTACTCAAGTCAGATTATAAGCTGAAGCCTCCTCTCTGCGCTCCAAAATCCCAGGAAAATACTGTCAAAGTAATTCTAAATATTCAGTGGCTGGCTTAACGTTCTCTGTGAAATGGGCTACTAGTTTCAGCTCAGCCTCTGGCCAGGTGGGACCTGGTGGAGGGAGATGTCCATATTTATTTATTTTTATTAAATTATGTATTTACTAGAGGAAGGCAGATCAAGATCTGAGTGACTCTGAATGGCTGGGTGCCTTCTCCTGTAAGTACCCACAGCGCTCTACTGAGCAGAGCGATCTCATCCCAGTGTTCTTGACTTCTAGATAGAAATTCCTGGGTTTTACTAATAACTCTGGCGAGCATTTCAACTCACTCTTGTCTCTCTCTCTCTATTTCCAAAAGACATTTAACATGGTTTCAATGTCCAAGTTGTATCCAGAAATACCCTGATTAAAAAGATGATCAGTACACGTTAGGAGGACTGAGCCGTGCTGCCAACTCCATTGTGTGTGACTTGGACTGGACTGGAGACAGCGCAGGAACCTAAGAAACCCTAACTGTGTCTGAGGGACTTTAGACCTGAACCACTTTCAACGTCCCATGATGGGAAAGGAAAGGGAAGCAGTCTCATCCGGCCAGAGTTTGTGGATGTACTTTTACTAAAGCCAGTGTTACCAATAAGCTGTGATGTCACACGTTGTCATGCATGTCACTGTGATGTGGGAAAGGAATTCGTTTAGCTCCCTATCCTGCCCTATTGGACATCCTCAGATCTTCCCTATCCTATCTCCTTCTCTTAATAACAAGAAAAAGACAGCTAACAATTACTGAGTGCTTACTACGTGTAAGGTATATTTCTACGCATTTAACCTGTGCCGCTTCATTTAATCCTCACAGTCGCTCTCCAGGGTGGGTACAAGGCTTATTCACACTTTACAGATGAGGGAACCGGGGGAACTGAGGCTCCCAGTGGACCCTGGCCCCCTCTCCCTTTGGGCAGACAGCTGGTAAGTTTCCATTCTGACTGCTCTGAGCTACAGCACTGATCCTCCTGGTTTCCGTAATCCCTGCTGTTGTGGTCCGAATGGGTCCCTCCCCAAATCCATACATTGAAATCCTAACGCTTGCAGGTGATGGTGTCAGGCCGTGGGCCCTTTGGGAGGTGATTAGGTCATGATGTGGGGCAGGCCCTCATGAACGGGATGAGTGCTCCCATAAAAGAGGCTCCGAGAGATCCCTAGCCCCTTCTGCCACGTGAGGACACAGTGCAAAGTCGGCAGTCTGCAGCCTGGAAGACGACCTTTACCGGAACCCGACCAGGCAGGCACTCCGATCTCTGACCCCCGGCCTCCAAGAGCTTGTGAAATAGATTCCCGTTGTTTATCAGCCACGCCGTCTCTGGTATTTTGTGAAGGCAGCCTGAACAGACAAAGACACCGGCTTCCTCATCTGGAGCCAGAGTCTCTCTCTGCTGCTCCTGACCCGGCAAGACAGGCAGGTGCTAAGCGACCCAGGCTCCGTCTGATCTGCAGTACGACGCTGAGACGGGCTCACTGTCATCTCGATGCGTTCAGGGAGGGGCATCGACAGAGGAGGGCACGAACGTCACAGGCTGGGAGCCGAGGAAGACGGTCTCCACGGTGTCGCCTGTCCCCATCAAGTCTACGGAAAGCCTGCCGCCGCGTTTGGAACCGCCTGAGAGTCTGCACAGCAAAGTGCAGCAAAGCTCAGAGGAGCCCTGGGAAAGTTGCCCTACGCTTCTAAGGCCTCCAGAGTCTTTTCTAATGAATACCGGGTTTTGTGAATGTCTTCCCCTCGCCTCTTCTTCTATTATTACATGTCCTCCCCTCAACTCCCCATAGTTATGTGCCTTTTCCCCATCTATCAGAAACACAGATGCAGAGTTAAGCGGAAAGGAGAGTCAGAGCCAATTAAAAGTTCTGTTTTAGGATAACTGTTAAGGCATGTAAGATCATCTTCCACTTAACATTTTTTTAATTAATGGAGAACATTCTATTCATCTTGAAAGTTGAGTGCCAGATGAGATCATTATTCTTTTGGCTCCAAGTAACCGTATTCTAGAACGTGATTAAGTTTTAGACCGATTTTAAAAACTCACAGAATGTAATAATTCTGAGCGAAGAATCAATGTCTCTGCATAAAAATCAGGAGTGATTCAACTTTCAAATATGAGTTATCTTACCAATTATAATGTGGAAGGACAAGCTAATTTCTCTTTGAACTCTCTGCCCCATTGCACTCTATATTAATATCATACCCTAATGAAGTAGGTGTTTACCATTTACCAATATCTCTATTAATTTTGTACTTTAATAGTCTTGAAAGTTTAGGTTTGGAGGGGAGGTATAGCTCAAGTGGTAGAGCATGTGCTTAGCATGCACGAGGTCCTGAGTTCAATCCTCAGTACCTCCATTAGAAAATAAAAAATAAACTAATGATAAATAAATAAATAGACCTAATGACCTCCCCTCCCAAAAATAAATTAAAAAAAGAAAAAAGTTTAGGTCTAAACATAATTAACTGTTGAGTCATATTTCAGATAATTTATTCAATAAATCATCTTAACTGGTTTGCCCCTGTCCCCCTTATCAATAATTTTCTTGCTCTAACATTCCTTGGTACTGTGTTGAAGCAACACTACATTCCTCAATGAGGAAGTCCAGAGCGTGTTGTCCTGTGCCCTTGAGTGTTGGGCAGAGGTGAACAGTGGTCATACCAGCCAACTCACAGGGTGCTGCTAATGCCCTGAATCCAGGCACCAAGACCCAGACTCCCAACAGCTCACCATGCAGCAGATGACCATGAGGTGGGGGACACTAATTGTGGCCCTGCAGTATCTTCTCATGGTGGGTTCCCACCTCACTACAGACGGCCACAGAACAAAATTGTGCAAAGAACAGTGCCTGCTAGACCAGATGGATCTGGGACCCTCAGGGAATGGCATTGGTTGCAAGTCTCTGTGTGGACTGCGTGGATGTTTTACACTAAACCCTTCCCAGCATATAGGGTCAGAAGGGAACTTGGAGGAAATAGAACCAGCCAGATGGAGAGATCAGGACACCCTGGAAACTGGACTTGGAGTGAGGAAGTCACAGGATGAAAACAATGAGCCTTGTGGTGTGACAGTATGATCGCAGTGATGGGACATTAGGACCTAGCGTCCTGAGAATGTAGTGGTGGCGGGGGGAGTTGGAGGAAGGCATGGCAAGTGTGGAAGATCAGAGATAATGGGATGGATGGGCGGTCTTCCATACCGCAGGCAGGAACCCAGTTATCCTGGCGGGATCCAGTTCCCAGATCTCTGGGGAAGGCTGAATGTTGAAAAGCCTTACAAGCTGTGGCTTGGAGCAGATTTAGGAGGAAAGCTGCTACATGCACAGGATGTGTAGGAATAGTTTCTGGGAGTCCTTCTGCCGCTCTTTTAAGCCTTAAGACTATGGAGATCCTTGCAGACTGTGAGCTCAAGACTAAATTTTAGGACCAGTGTTTTTCGCTCAAAAATGGGCTTATCCAGTCAAACATCTAGATTGAAGTTGGGACACTTAATTGGCCTGAAGGCAGCCCAGGAATCAAGTCAGCCCTTCTTCCCGTGACAGAAGCCTGTGGAGTGGTCCTAGGTAGTTAACACGGTCTCCCTTCTCAGAGTTAGAACCGACATCCCAATGAAAGGTAATGAGGGAACTCATTTGTCCCTCTCCCAATCTTGCAAGAGGAAGGAAACTCACAGCGCACTGTCTCCACTTAGTCAGAGGGTGGGCGGCATCTGCTTGTATTGGGGACATGTCCCTGAACCTCTGTGGGTTAGAGCTGAGGGCTTCCTCTGCTCATCCTAGACTGATGGTGCTCCAGCCCCTTCTCCCAGTCTCAGGGGAGGTACTCAGGTGATGTGGTGCTGATGCAGCGGGAGAATGATTTGATGCTGCAGGAGCCTTGTTATCTGTGCGCATGTGTAAGGTTCTGATGATTCTCTGTTTCTGTCCTTAAGAACCTGGTGAAAACTATGGGTCATGTCCCCCTAAAGAGACCCACAGTTTTATGCATAATTTCAGGTCCCAAGAATCCTGTTCATCAATTGGTTACAAACTCCCACAGCAGAGACAGGGCCAGCAAAAGCAGACTTTAGGTTTTTGGCTTTCTTCTTTGAAACAGAAACTTTATTCTCATTTAGTCTGTTTGCTACTCATTCCCCTGTTTTACTCTAAAAAGTATTTTGGAGCCACGAAGACATTTTAAGACTGGCTTTTCTTTCTGTTGCTAGATCCGTGGGATATTATGACACTGGGATAATTTCAATACCCTCTGGAACTGTGTGTCATTGAAACATCTTTTCCTCATCGCTGTTCTCATTCTCCTTGGTGCACTTGCTACCTCTGCTCTTTTAGGGACATTCCTTCAGGTTCTCCGCACCGCGATGTATTAGCATACAGATCTATTACCACCCAACATTTAATGCAAAAGTCCTACAAAACATTATTGTAAGAAATGGAGATAATTTAGCTACTAAATATTACTGTCATTGTATTAAGACAATCTGGGATTTAATTCATAAACATTAGTTAATTAAGAACTTAGCAATGACTTCAGCTTTCAAACTTGCTTCGTAAGTTGCCCGTTTTAGAAATGGAAATACTTTACACTCTCTGAATCATAATGAACAAGGCGGCCCCGTGATTTATAACTCTGAGAGCTTTGTAATTTGACTTATGAAGAGCTCTCCACTTTTCCACTGGCGGTTCATACAACCATGAGTAAATTTTCTGGTCAAATGACTCAGAATTTTGCTGCATGACTAATCCCACACTCAATGTGGAAACTATATAAATGAATTCGATTTGCTTGTGGATAATAAATGACTACTTTCTAAAAACTGTCTGCAAAGCATTAGAGAGTAGATGAATTCAATTCTATTGATGTTTTTCAAACTCTCAAACTCAGCAGACTTTTGAAAAAAGTCTGTAATGCTCACAAAAAAGAACATCGCCCCCCCCCCACCAGCTTTATCAAGGATTTTGCAACTCGTAGGACAAGAAATCCTAATTAGGCCCTAAAATTTCCAAAATGTTAAAAGGACAATTTGGGATGATCCTGTTGGCAATATTTTTTCTTACAATGATACCTTTAAGTTATTTTAAAAGTATTTTATTATGGTAAAATAATTATAAATCCTTTCCTGGGATATAGTGGCTGAAAATAATATTTGATACTATTGCAAATAACAATTGTTTTTCCTTCAAAAACTCAAAATTTAAAAAGATAATAATGATCCATCCATGCGGTGGCCCCTGCCCTCCAAGATTCTGGACTCTGGAAATCGCCCCCAAGATTACAGCAGATGCGGTACTTTCTCCCAAACCACATAGCTCCTTGACCTTTCAATACCAGAACACAGACATTGTTGGCACAGGCCCTGGTCTCAGTCATGAAAACCATTTGGGAATAAACAGGCATACAACACGTTTCCTCGATTCCTCCCAATTCCTTCACATGCCATTGATTTTTGAGAGTCAAAAGCTTCATCTAGGGTCAAGTCGTTTACCATTTCAAAATCACTATGATTTATTTCTAATAATTTGTCACTAGAAATCCCACTCCTGAACATATATCCAGAGAAAGCTCTAACTCGAAAAAGATACATGCACCCCAATGTTCACAGCAGCACTATGAACAATAGCCAAGGCTTGGAAGCAACCTAAGTGTCCACCGAGAAATGACTGGATAAAGAAAATGTGGTATATTTATACAATGGAATACTACTCAGCCATAAAAAAGAATAAAAATAATGCCATTTGCAGCAACATGGATGGACCTAGAGATTATCATATAAGTGAAGTAAGTCAGATGGAGAAAGAGAAATATCATGTGATAACACTTTTATGTGGTATCTTAAATAAATGATACAAATGAACTTATTTACAAACTGGAAATAGACTCAGACATGGTTATCAAAGGGGAAAGGGGTGATGGGGATGGATAAACCAGGAGTTTGGGATTAACATATACATGCTACTATACATAAAATAGATAACCAACAAAGACCTACTGTACAGCACAGGGAACTGTATTCAATATCTTGTAATAACCTATAATGGAAAAGAATCTGAAAAAGAATATATATGTATGTGTATAACTGAATCACTTTGCTCTACACCTGACACTAACACAACATTGTAAAGCAACTATACTTCAATTAAAAAATTCATTGCAAGAGCCATTCTTAGCTAACCTTTTTGTTTTCAAGGGGGTAACATTCCAATGTACTGTCTTTGTGGGATTATCAGTCTGTAATCTACTCATTTCCTACCCATGCAGGTTTGTAATAGACACTCACAGACAACTTAGGCTACATTCCAAGATATTCCTTAGTTTTCTTTAAAAATTTTTCTATTCTGAGCACTACTAGCCAGGGTTGGTGGAGGGAGCCCAGGTGCAGGGAGCCATCACCACTAGTCAGGGTCAGTTTTAACTCTGCAGAGTCAAAAGCAGCTTGAGAGCAGAAGGAACCAGATTCGGGTGCGTGAGGACAAGTGCACCCCTATCCTGACAAAAGGACATTTGTTGGCTTTTACTCAGTTGCATTTCTACCCATGCCTTCTAGAATCAAATTTCTCCAAAGACTGTAGACAGTCCTCTTGCCTCTTTTTTTCCCCCTGGTCTCTCTCCAACAACCCATTCCTGTCTGGGTTCAGCCTCTCCCACTATGATGAGCCAGTTCTCTGGAAGGTGTCCAGAGGTCTCCTCCGTCCACAGCCTCCTTTCCCCGGCTGTGCCTCTGTTCTAGGAAGACCCTCAACCAGGGCACTTCCCACCGAGCTACTGCTCCCCTTTCTTCAGTCTACAAGTGGACGTCGTCTCCAAAGCTACGATTCCATTCTTTCCACGCTTTCTCTTCCTTAGTCATTTCGTCCACGTCCATGACTTCAACTAGAATTTATGCTGGTGACTCCTATCTGTCTCTGGTTCTGACCTCTCCACCCATGTTTCCACGGATGTCCAGTTTCACACGGATGCCCTCTGACACCTCTGCTGCAATGGGTGTGCAACTCAGTGTGGCTTGGTCACCTTTTCCTCCAAAACTTCCTGCACTGGGGCTCAAAATATGAGTCATCTGTAATTCCTCCTTCTCCCTGAATTGGTCGCAACACAGCTTAGGGTGGAGATTTCTCTTCTTCCTGATGTGTCTTCCCAACCCATCAATTAGGAATTTGTGCCCTTCCTGCCCTTGTGTTGGGAAGGGCTGTAGTCCTTCAGGGGTGACTGGGAGGGTGTGCAGAGTTAGGGAAAAGGACCAAGATGTGCCATTTTGGACTTGAGCCCAAGCCATGCTCTTCAGCCTGACTTTACCCTGAATAAAGTTAGTGTGTTAATTTCCTTCTGGTTTCTCCTGTGTGTTCTCAATCTGGTTGAGAATCTAAAGGGAAAAAGGGCTTGGTGGATCATCTTCTACATACCTGATAGCAAACTCTCTTAACTGTTTTCCCCGACGCTTTTGTCTTCTCTTGGGTGACACTGCTAACTATCATAAAAAGTCAAAACAATATATATACCTTTCCATCTTGATTTTCACTTCTTGGACTAAAAGATTTGGCTGTGGACAATCCTCCTCCATCCTGACCCCCAAACTTTAAATGTATAACTTGGAGATGATGTCAATTACTCTTTTTTAATGAAAACCTACCATAAGGAAAAAGGTATGAATTCTGTTAAATTAACTTCTGAAAAGGACTGATTGGCTGATTTAATATTTATTGAATTCTGCAATGCATTAGCGTCACATAAACTTACAGGTAAGAAACAATTAATAACATGCCATTACTTGGAGAAGGAAATGATCAATTAGCAACAAACAAATCAGAAAATAACAATGGAACCTAAATACCACATTCTCTCAATGGCTCAGTCTGCTTATTACTAGTATCCTTGAGAAAACTGATGCAAAGAACAGAAATGAACGCATCTAAAAAGAAATATCTGTAATCCGACTGCAGGGCAGTCCGGCATTTGGCTGCCAAAAGAGATAAATGATGTTCTTGTGTGTACTTGAAACTTAACAAATGGCTGCAGCAAGACTCAGGATGGTAACAACTGTACTGAAGTAATAGCTCAGAAAACCATCACTGCTATTTAGTTTCTTTTTGTTGTTATAAATGCAGAGTTTGGGGCAAATTAGTTACTATGCTGTGCCTATGGAGTGTTTCAAGGATCTGCAGTCCATTTCAGCTCACTCACAAATCTTAGTCAATGAGAAATAGAAAGTAAAGACGACCTTCCTACTTTTCTGTTAATTATTTCTCCCACTGTTTGCAGGAGGTTAATTCAGTTTTGCTGTTGCTTTAAATTACTCCACCAGACCACTGTGAGGCAATTCGGTATACAATTCCTGTCCTGATGTGCCCTGCAAGGCAGACTCCGGAACTCTCCTCAAAGACCACCCCACAGCGGATGGGAATGTGGGCTCTCACTGCAGTGGGCTGCGGTATCATGAAACCTGTGAGCTACCTACACGCGACGAGGTGCTACCTGTCAGCCCGAGTGCCAGGGACTGACGAAGTCCACCTGACTTGTAGTGCAGCCAGCACCCCGATCCAGCATCCTCACTGTACACAGAGTCTGCAAGCAAGGCCCTTCCAGCTTCAAATCAGAACAGCCGAATGAGAGAATGCTTATTTCGTTTTAGGAAACAAGTTGCACGTAAGAAAACTCGATCTCTTGTTTCCCATCTTAATGATGCTGGCATTTAAGAAATGCATTAGGCAACGCCTTTTGGAGTTTCCTTTAATGCTTACACATGGTAATACGTTGTAGGCCCTAAGAACATCAGTGGTTGAGCCTCTATGCAGAGCTGTACGCTTGATTTTGTATTGTTAGCAAACCACACTGATTTTGAGATCCTACAAGCAAGTAACAAAATGTAAGTATTGTCAGATTCTTGAACTGTTCTCCTGAATTTTACAAATTACTTTTTTATGACCCAATTTCTCCAATCTCCTAAGTCTTCCAAAGTAAGAGTCCACCTTAGTGGTTATTTGAAACTCCACAAATTCAGTCATGCCACTTGCACCTTGCCGCTCTAACTGCAGTTTCATTATGCGAGTAAAGAAAACAAAACAAGCAAAAACCAACCCCACACAGGAAAAGGCAGCACTGGCTTGGGAGCCACAGGATGGGCACAGCACTGGCCGGCCGAGGCCGCTGCCGCAGCAAGCCCGGGCCAGGTGTCCTGGTGGCCGCAGGGAGGCGACTGCAGCGCCGCCGCCGCGCCTCCCGCGTCCGCACTGCGCCAGCGACCCCGGGAAAGCCTCCCGGACGCCAACTACAGGATACCTTTGGCTGCTTATGAAGAAAGGGGAGGAGGCAGGAGGGAAGAGAGGGAGTGTGTGCGTCTTGAATGTGATAGATCATTATCTCCTAACACTCTTAAAAAACTGCTCCTCAAAATACACACAGACCAACCTCCAACTTCTTCCATCTGCCAGTTCCCTAAATCTGAAATTGCCTCTCCCTTCAAGTGCACGAAAGGAGTCAAGGCTTTATGGTCAACGCAGGGATGCACGAGGATCCAAAGTGCCCATTTCTCGGCTGCGACACAGCGCCAAGTTAGGGGTGGGAGAGTTCATGTCTGCAGACCCGAGTGCTCTAATGGGGAGCGCACCGGGTCCAGAGGGGCTGGAGGGGGCGGGCCTCCCGTTCCGGGGGACCCCGATGCCCAGGAAAGGCCCTGCCCGGGGCTCAGGCTTCGGCGTGCGAGGAACCCCCCGCAAACAATAGCTCACCCGGCTGCATCCTCCAGAGCCCCAGCCTCGGGGCGGGGCGCGGGGAGGTGGGAGGTGGGGGGCAGCACCGCCTGCAGGCTCCCGCCAGCGCCTCACAGTTTCCCCCCGGCTCCGCGGCGCCCCCTGTCGCCGGGCTCCCCAGCAATCGGCCACGGGAGGCTGGAAAGGCGGCAACCCGGGTTTCCGGGAGCGGAGGGGCGCCCGGCCCGTGACCCCCGGGACGGCGCGGCCCCGCGGGCTGCCCCGCGGGAGGGCGCTGGGCTCTCAGGCCCGGGCGCAGCCCGCGGCCGCCACCGGAGCCGCCGCAGCCATGTCCGCGCGCCCGCGCTGCCGCAGCCCGGCCGTGATGTCATCCGCCGAGCCCCCGCCGCGGCGCCCAACTCCCGCCCGCCGCGGGCCGCCGCGGCCCCGCCCCGCCCCACGTGCTCCCGGCTTCGGGGATGCCGAGGCCGGCGGTGGCCGCAGGACGATGCGTGGAGCCCAGGTGGCCGCCGCGGCGGCAGCGCTGCCCCTCCCCGCCCGCCGCGTCTCTGGCGGGGCTGCGCCCAGGGGCTGCGTACAGACGGGGGCGGGGGCGCCTGCGGAGGGCGGGGAGGGCTCCCCGCCGCCAAGTGCCTGCCGGGTCGCCGTCTGCTGAGTCATGGCCAGCGCTGCCCGCAGCCTGGGATCACTCCTGTAGCGCGGCGGGCGCGGGTGCGCAGCTATTGGGCCGGGCGCGGGGCCGCGAGCGCCGGGCATGACGCGCTGAGCCGCGCTCGCCCGTGCCCGCCGCTCCGCGTGCGCCCCGCGCGGGTGCCTGTGCCGCCGCCCTCCAGCCCCGCCGCCAGCCGCCCCCGCCTCGCCCGCACCATGATCGCCGCCGCTTTCCTCGTCTTGCTGAGACCCTACAGTATACAATGTGCCCTCTTCCTCTTGTTGCTTCTGGTGGGCACCATCGCCACCATCATCTTTTTCTGCTGCTGGCACCGCAGGCTCCAGAAGGGGAGGCATCCGATGAAATCGGTCTTTTCGGGTCGTTCAAGAAGCCGAGGTAAGACACGCCGCGACGGGCTTCCTCGGGCCGGGAGGAAGCTTTAAGCCGATTTGGAGAGGGAAGCGCGGCTGGCTCCTTTCCGCGCTGCCGCCCAGACCCCATCCCCGCGCGCTCCCCCAGCCGAGTGCGTTTGTGTGTCTGACGTCCCTCTCCCCCTCCTCCGTCTCCGGGGTTGGGGTAGCCGCGACGAGTAGGGCGCCGGGTGGGGAGAAACGGACGCAGATGCTTAGAGTCAGTTTGCTTAAGCCCTGCTGGGGATCGGAGCCGAGTCCGGGCTGCGGCAGTCTCCCTCCACCCACCCAGGGCTGGAGCGTGGGGTCCGAAAGTGAAGCATAGAGATCCGGGGCTCCCCAACTCCCCTAGAACTTTCCCTGAAACTTCTCGTGGAGGAATTACCTAGAGACCGCTGGCCTAGTAACCACCCCGCCCGGCAGGGTGTCCCCACTGCCTTCGAGGCGTCTAGAACGCCCCTTCCTGACCCTTGTCCCCTAGGTGAGTCATCGGTGACTCGGCAGGTGATGAACAAGGAGTTAAATGAAGTCTCGTTCTTCTTTTTTCTCCCCAGATGCTGTTCTGAGATCTCACCACTATCGTTCTGAGGTAATTTACTTAGCGCGCACGCTCAAGGTCAGAAGAAGTTCTCTTTCCTGAGTAACAATATTAATCATATGCGTGTTAGGAAACCAGTAGGGCGTTGAATGGCGATGCCCTCAAGCCGAAAGGGCCGCGTTTCTTTTTAAGCGACTCCCCAACATGAGTGCCCAGCGAACGGTTTTAGCAGGTTTCTTGTGCAGTACCAGAAGGTGGGAAAGACAGCCCCTGAAAGTGGTCAGGTCTTAGGAAATTAGCCTCGGGGGTGGATCTCAGGGTCCTTTGGCATCTGTAAGGCACCGATAGAAGGTTTCTGGGTGCCGTCAGCTGGCTGTGGTTGCGTATCCAACGAGGCTCAGGAGCTTTTAGAGAGTTAGTGCAGAGCAATTTGATCCGTATGCATTTATTTCACTTTAGGCTCCTGTTCACCCAGAGAGCCCTCCATGTTTTACTGGGGACAGCTGATGATTTTTGCCAAGTGGCGGTGGTGGTGATCTTTTCTGGCTTTACTCTCCAAACGCAGACCATCCCTCCATGAACAGGTGACCTGGCTGCCGCGATTGGGCGGAACTGCTGTAGGGCTGTTTGGGCTGGAGAATAGAACAAAACGAGAAACACAAGCTCTCCCTGACCCAGCGTTTCTGAGTTTCCAAGACAGCCCCCACTTGATGGGAGATGACTTTCTCTCTTTTCGGGAGAGATTCACACAGCCAGGAGGTTACTGGTAGCCAGGCTGGTGTGGTTTACTCATCTTAGCAAAGACTTCACAGATGAGACACCCTCCATTTACTCGCCATTTACCTGAGAAGTTATTTCACATTTCATTTCACTAGTGAATCCGATGTGTTATTGCACCCGAGATGTATTTTTGGACCCTGGTTGCTTGAAAGCTCTCCCTGCATTATTTTAACAGCATTATAATGCTGCACAACGAATAATTCTGTATGTGGCCCAGGGGATGAGAACTCTGCTCAGCGTAGGGCCCTGAAGATAGTAACGTAACCAGTCAGACAATCCGAGGTTCCATCCTGGCTTTACACTAACTAGCTGTGTGGTGCTGGGAAACTCAACTCCTCAGCATCTCAGTTTCTCATCTGGAAAATGGGACCAGTAGTACCGAGTAGGGCTGTAGGGGAGGGCAGGGTTGACAAGTAGTTATGTTAAAAAAAACTTCACTTAGTTCATAGTAGGTATTCAGTACTTGATAGCTATAATTACATATTGTAAAATAGAATTAAAAATGTGTAAAATAGAAGGTCTCTTTGCAACTTTTAAAGTCTTTATTAGATTAATTAATTCAAATTTATGGGAAGAGGGGAGGGTGTAGGTCAGTGGTAGAGCGCATGCTTAGCATGCACAGAGTCCTGGGTTCAATCCCCAGTACCTCCAAAAAAAATAAATAAACCCCAAATAAACCTAATTACTCTCCCCCCCCCCAAAAAAGAAAATCAAATTTATGGGAAACAATATAAAGTCTATTATGAAGCAATGTTTTTTGAATATCTATTCATTTAATAGAATAACCCATTTAGAGGTGACAAAAATAAACAATGGTCTGGGTGCGAACATCACAATTCAGGATTTTGATTTTAAAAAGAGGTTACCAGTCCAGTACATGTAAATGACAGAACCAGAGTAAAAATCCTGTTATGGGTTCTTAGATGAGCCATCAAACATGTCAGCTGAAGTCCAAACAGAGGACTGAGATAGAACTACGCCTTGTTTAGTTATCTCTGAGTTGAGCACTTGTCGTGAACTGGCATTTGGTTAGAAAGGCTGGGAGTGGTTATTTAATGTCGAAACTCATTTCACAGATTCCTGGGACAGGTTGACATCCAGTGTGTGCTTTGTATTCACCTCATCTGCTCTGCTGTGAGCGCCTTGAGGGCATGGACCACATCTCTCTTGTTTAGGGCTGTATCCCCACTGCCTGCTGAATCATTGGCTCGTAATAATATTTGTCATAAATTCCTCGAGGAATGCCAGTTCCCATACCAGGGTGAGTACAACTCAGTATTGGGTAGAAAAGAAAAATGCACATTCTCAGGACATTGCTCAGAACTCAACATTTGCTGAATCCCAATTCTTATTTTACCTTTCTAGACTTTAAAAAAAATTGCCGTAGACTTTGCATCAGAAACAGAAATCACTGGGTGGGAAAGGTTGTAGCTCAGTGGTTGAGCGCATGCTTAGCATGCACGTAGGTCCTGAGTTCAATCCCCAGTCCCTCCTTTAAAACAGAGAGTTAAAAAAAAAACTATGTATAAAATATTTTTAAAAACTTAAAAAATGTAAATCACTGATTATAACAAAATGGATTTGGTTAGAATTCTTTTTTTCTCAGAAAATTAAATGCAGTATTAGCTTAATTTGTTGATAGGCCACCCATGTTCCCCTTTATCCCAAGTTCCTTTGTTAAGCTGCTCAAAGAATGTTATTTCATAAGAGAAAATCCTGAGAATGTCCTATATCATCACTGTTTTGTGTTCACTGCAAATAAAACATTTCCCCCTAGGGAAAACGGATTTTTTTTTTCTTCTTCGTTTCCATCAAAATGCCCTTTCCTGCAGAATTTTCTCCTTGAGAAATACCTCTGAATGTTTTGGATTGTAGCATATTAAAAATGAGTACTTGTGCAGCATAATGGATAGTCTTTTTGTTGCTTTTTAGCAGTAGCTGCTGCAAAAATTAGGATGAAAGAAAATGTTTTGATTTTCCTCCCAACTTCTAGTCATATTGAATATTCTATTCTCCATCCCAGTCTCAGTAAGTAGATGATTCACTTTCAGCAGTTTTCTAGTGGTCAAGTGAGGAGAATGGGTTTGGGATCTGCTGACTCATTTTGAAATGTGAAGGAGCTTGGGGAAAGTCCTGGAACACATGAAGAAGTTCAGTTAGCACTTGGCTGGGTTCTTTTTTTTTTTTTTGGTGGAATGTATTGCTTCTGCTATCCAGATGTCTGGGGGGAGTCCAGTTGGACAGGAAATTTCAGGATGTTTCTTCCCAGGTAGTGAAAGAGATACTTCCCTGGCTGGGGGTGGTGGGGGGAGCGGATCCGTGGCATCAGGACCCCGGGTGCTTTGGGGAAGTTCTGCAGCAGGAAAAAAAAAGCCACGTCTCTCGTGTGAGGGGTTCTAGCTTTTTACTCCTCACTAAGTGTTTCATAAACACCTTTCTTCATCTAAGTTTCTTCCTCCTGGAGCTAGAAATAAATGATAGCAATATTTATGTGATGTTTGGGAGGCGTAACCACCAACAGCCCTTTTAATTTTCACATACTGGCAAACTCATCTTGATGGACTTAATAGTTCTCTGCATTTTAATAATAGCACATGAGAATGTGAAATTATTAATTAATCCACCCAGCAAAGGCTCAACAGTGTAACCCCAATCCACAGACAGAGAAAAAGGTCCAGAGAGGGAGAAGTAGGTGCTTTGTGTCTGAATATAAAGTACTTGTGTCACACACACACACACCCCCTTGTACACAGCTGATGAAGAGAAGTTATTTCACATTGATGTGGGACACAGTCTAGAAACCACGTCTGTGGGTCTCTAACAAATGTGCTTTTCCTTTTATAATGTTTGGCGCTGTGACTTTACACAAGGCTTAACTGTTACCCTGGATTCCTGGGGTAAAGTCAGGCAGTGGCAGTCCTGGTTTTAAGAAAATTTCAGAAAGCAATATGGGTAATTGAGGTACCATTAGATTACAAGAGAGAGCCTCAGGAGTGCTGCGGGAGGCTGAAGACAATTACACAGACTGCCCTTGGAGGACGCCTGGAGGGACCAGTGGTACTTGATCCCTGTTCACCAGCCCAGTGGGATAAGGGAAGCCTTGTTGGACAGGAGGGGAGGGAGGAGTGTGTTTTGTGTCCGTGAGGATTGAGTGAATATCTTCACTTCCTGTTTCAGGTAAAGGGACCAAAGGAGTTAAGTTAAGCAGTTCCCAGAGAGTCACATAGCCAGATAAGGACTCGGTGAGACAGGAGCTCCCTGGCTATGTTTGTTTGCCTGGTGGTGGTTAACTGTGTCCCTCACAGCCCAGAGACTCATATGCCCAAAATTCTCCATGAAGGAGAGAAGCGAAGTTGAATGAATTTTTAGTGGACATTCCTTACAAAACTGAATAGGCAAGTCCTTTAGGTTTTTCTAGTGTTACCCACGTTATCCTGGGTGAAAGGGTGGTCCACACAGACCCCCATGCCGCCCTGCCCTACCCCGGCCTCACTACACTTCCAGAGTCCCTGCACCAAACCAGGGATGCTCAGCAAAGTAACCACAGTTTACAGCTTCTCACAGAAATTGCATCTTTCATTAAGGATTACCCAATTTAGTGGATTAGAGAAAATAATTGTTTATTATTTTGCCGTCTTTTACAATTAGGTTACCTTTGTAAATAAATTCTTTGCCTAGAGTTAGTTACATTGTAAGTCTAAATTAGTTTATACTAACTAAATCAGTCTTAAGTGGAACTCTACACATGATATAGTGTTCATTTTGTTCCCCTCAGTTATTTTAGCTTTTTTATTTAAAAAAATTTTTTTTGTGTTCTTTTTTTGGGGGGGTAATTAGATTTATTTACTTATTTTTATTATTATTTTTTAATGGAGGTAGTGGGGATTGAACCCAGGACCTTGTGCATGCCAAGCATACACTCTACCGTTTAGCCATACCCTCCCCCTTCCCTCAGTTATTTTAAAAATAAACATTTATGTTTTTCATTCTTTGCGAGGTGTGATATTAGAGAGTAGGTGTAACAGAAGGTCTGAGGACTAGCCCCTGCCCTTGGCAATTGCTTCTAGGTCACTCCCAGTGTCAGGGCTGAAATTTAATAGTTGCTAGTTTCTTCTGTTCCGGTAACTGAACTGCTGTGCGGTTTCCAACTATGAATCACAGATGTGATGGGTGCCTCTGAGGCCGTGCTGTGCAAGTACAGGCAGTATGTTTGTGAAAAAGACAAATTCACCCTGTTCACCAGAGTCACCACCGCCAGATCATTTACCCTGACTCCAGCTACATGGCAACAAAACAGAATGCTGAAAGCAAAAGAAAAGAAAAGGAAGAAAGGGAAAAACTCACTTTCTTTTTTTTCCATGCATCTAAGCCTTTTCAGTCCAATCTAGATGAAAGTTGAAACAAAAGCTTTTTCAGAGAAGTCTGAATCTTTGTCTAACCTTAGGACTTAAGAAGGACTCTTTCTAAGATTTCTATTACAAAATAGAACCAGGCTAATAGCAAGTACTGGCTTAATGAAATGAATACAGGAAGAAGAGTTCAAAATCCTGGCTTGGGCTTCCAGCTCCGCCACTAACTCAGTGCGTGACCTTGGCCCAGCCTCTGAGACTCAGCCTGGCTGTTCTCACTGGTAACGTGAAGATGATCTCTGAAGCCCCTTCGAGTAGCAGGCCAGGTTTCATGCTCAAAAGGCATCTTGGAAAACTTGGTTTCTGCCTTCTAGGAACTTAAGGCAGGTAAAGGTAAAGATGTAATTAGCATAAATACCAAGTAACACATGTACAGAAGGGTTGGAATAATTCTGATGATGCGATTGCTCCTAGCTGCTGTGATCAGGGAAGCCTTCCAAGAGGAGGTGATATTTATGCTGTAGCATGCAGGTTGAGTAGTACCTGGCTAGACACAAAGGGGCTGAGAGCAAACCTCCAGGCCAACAGAACCTCTTGAGAATAGATATCAATTTAGGAACATACACTCCTGTTTTCAGAGCTCAGAACACACCCGTATGATTAGAAGAAAGGGTTCTTGAGATCACACGAAGGAATATCGAACTGGAAATATAAGGAGGTGCCAGCTGTAATAGAAATAACTTTCATGTACCACTTGACAGTTGACAGAGGCTTTGACATATTATTTTGTTTGAATGCCTTAGGAGGGCACCTGCTGTGAGCCTTCTCAAGAGAAGCAAAGAACTGCCTTTCAATTTCTTTTCTAACAACTACGGCCAAACAGCCTGATCACTCTTTTTTCTCTGTCAGGAAGAGTGAAAATTTGTGGCCTTGGCTGCAGAGGCTGGGACAGCGACCGGCTTTGGGCTTACTGGTCAGCTGGAAGTCGCATGATTTCAGGGTGTTGTGTGTTTCAGGTCCAGTGCTCAAGCATCACTGGGTTATATTTGACTGCAGGCACCATATGTCCAGGGATTTGTGACAACCTGCTCGTGTGTTCCTTGTGGTCATGAGAAATCCCAATGCAAAGCATAATACATTTGCAGGCAATTCATTATGTACAAGGTCATTTTTTATCAGCTACGACGTATATTACAGTTTTTTAAAGTGTTTGAAATGTGTCCCTGCTCTTGAACTTCTTCCTTGAGCATCCCCCGCCCACAATAATTATTCTAAATGTTTATGTACTTCTCAAACGCTCAGGCCTCCCACCCTGCCCACAGCCGGTGACTTCTCTCCCCAACTCACAGAGGACATCAGTGCCATCAAGTAGTAGCACCTTAAACTTCTTGCCTCTGCAAGCTAAGTGGCGTCCTCAACTTCCCTCCCAGCCCAGTGAAAAACTGCTGTGTCCTCCCTACTCATATTTTATGCTTATGCCGTGAATTCCTTGTCATTCCTGTTTCTTGGGGGCTGTTCCGTTACCGTCTGTTGTTCCTTCTCTCCTGACTCCTCTTCCTTACACGTAAACATCACATGCCCTTCTGAAAACAACACACACCTCCCCATACCGCCAGCTCGTCTCTTGGCAAGAAAAGTTTCCAGAGAGGTTCTTTATCTGTTACCTCCTATTCCTCGCTTCTCATTTATTCCTCAATTTAGTATCATCTGGCTTCTGCTGCTGCTGCTGCCACTCACCTTTGGCTTAGCAGTGAGTCCCAAATTGCTACGTCAGACCTTTTCATCTTTAACTTCATGGACCTATGCTTGTGTTGGACTTTCTTGGCCACCAATCCCCTCTTGAAGCAACCCCCCACCTTGTTTTCTGGCCACAGCTCCCATTTTTCCTGCATCGGACCCTCTTCCTACTTAGATATTGATGGTCCCAGTGTATTCCCTTGTGCCTAATTATTAAAACAGCTGTACTGAGGTGGGATTGCCACACTATACATTCCCCCATTTACAGTGCACAAATCGGTGATTTTTAGTGCGTTTGCAAGGTCGTGCAGCCATCCCAGAATTTATTTATTTATTTTTATTAAAGTATTTATTGGAAAAAAGGAGATCATTTTCAGATCGTTACTATGTATGAAGCTATACCAAGAAATGAAGGATTTTAACCAAGTAAAACAAAAATTGCTTAATTCATAGTTAATCTGGAACTTAAACTGAATCTTCCATGTTTATCATCGTAGATATCTGTTAAAATGTCAAATTCTGTGATCCCAGTTTTTTTACCATCTTTACCATTTTTTAAAAATTTATATATTTATTTTACAATATCATATTTTTTAATTGAAGTAGAGTTGATGTACATTATTACCTGTTACAGGTATGCAATATAGTAATTCACAGTTTTTAAAGGTTATGCTCCACTTATAGTTATTATAAAATATTGGCTGTGTTCCCGTATGTACAATACATTCTTGTAGCTTATTTTATACCTGAGAGTTTGTACCTCTTAATCCTCCACCTCCATCTTGCCCCTCCCTCTTCCCTCTCTCCACTGGCAACCACTAGTTCCTTCTCTACATCTCATCACAGAATTTAATACATTTCCATTATCCCCCAAAGAAACCCCATACTTGTTTCAGTCTCTCCGCGTCTGCCTCCCACCTCCAACCTGCACACCTCTCGGCCTCCCCACCCCCAATCCATACATGCTGGTTTAATAAGGATCATTCTAAAATACAAATTAATTCTTAAAACTTCTATTAGAGAGGCATTCAGATTTAAGTGATCCCAACAAAAGATGGGTTGTTATCTTTTTTTTTTAGCTTTTTTTTTAAGGGGGGATGAGGGAGGCAATTTGGATTGTTTGTTTGTTTAAGTGGACGTGTTACAGATTAAACTCAGGACCTCCTGCATGCCGAGCACGCAGTCTACCACTGATCTATACCTTTCCCCCCAAATGGGTTATTAATAACCAGGATTAATATTCCCTGGCGGCAGGAAGTCTAGAGATGCTGCAGGCTTTTGTGTGTCAGTGCTGGGGTAATTGGGATAATCCCGGCCTTTCCCCCATGGTTGCAGGATGGCTGGCACTGTTCCAGACCGTGTGCCCAAAGTCAAGGGAGGAAGGAGAGGGAAAGGGCAGAGCCAGCCAAGGAAGGATGTTCATCAGGAAATCAAAATCTTGGCCGAAGCCTTTCCAGTTAGATTTCTTCTTACGCATCCCTGGTCGGAACTGTCACAAGGCCGTCCCTCCCTGCAGGGGAAGCCTGGGCTATGAGCTTTTATTTTCCTGGGCTTCTGTGATAGAGGTGGGCAGGGAGAGAGGGTTGGGGAAGCCATATTTACCCCCTCAAATTCTTAAATGCTTTCCCTTAGATCCACTTAAAACCCCCCAGTGGACTTCCTCTTCTTTCCAGGTAATGAAGTTCCACCTTCTTAATATGACATGAGGGAGATCCTTGTTCTGACACCTTGGTGATGATTCTAGTCTAGCCATTTGTCTTCACTTCTTGTAATTCTCCAAACAGACCTTTTAGGATTATTGTTGTTGTCTATGATACTTCCAACCAAGAACTCCCTTCTCCGTCTCCCTTTTCTCTCTTTGCCCACCCAACCCTAACTAAAGCAAATATTATTCAGGCATAAAAGGCGGACTCCTGCTCTTCCTTCCAAACCCAGTTCGTAGGTCGTCTCCAGGAAACTTTCTTAGCTCTCTCCTCCTCATAATAATTGGGTTTTCTGTTTGTCCCTCCTACAAGACTATGAGTATCTGAATCCTTGTTTTTGGCTCAGTGTCTGGTACAGAATAATGCTCAGTGCATGTTTGTGGAATAAGTGAATATACTTGTCATTTTCTAAAGTCAGTTTAACTCTCAGTTCTCATGGATTCTGACTTTCAAATATTCCAGTATCCCTCTTTTACTTTTAAAGGGAAAGAGACAGATGCTTTTCATTTTTTATTTCAGACATACTCACAGTTGTGCCTTAGTTAGCATCCTGTGTTTACTTCAAAAATACACAGATTCAGGCACTTTTTTAAAATGAGCTGAAAATATTTCACGACATTTGAATTTATTATTGGAAAGATTTTTATACTTTGATGTGAGAACTTTGAACAAAAGTTTTAATATTTAATGTTTTTATTTCAATATGTAATCTGAAAAATTAACATAAGTATATTCTGAATTATCTTGTAACAAATTGACTTTGTCACCAGTATTATGTGCCTGATTTTATGTTTTGTTCACAATCAAATTGGTGCCAAGTGGTATTGCATTAATTGTCATGATCTTAAGAGAAAAGACCGGGACAATTTCAGTGTGTATTTTTATGCATTCATGCCAGGTGCAGGCTAAATGTGTGTGCTTTGGTTGTCTTTCTTTCACTTAGTTATAAGAAATGTGGTGATAAATTTGAATTGAGAGCATCAGAATGCTAAATACCAAAGTAAATATAAAATACAATTTTATTCCTCTTAATTTCTTTAAAACATATATAATTGCTTAAAGCACAAATTATAATGTTGTGTTGTGGGTTTTGTAATGTATGACCAAGGTTTGGCAACTATAGTGTAGAAAAGTACAGGGGAGTAAATGGACTTCCCATATGATTGCAAGGTTTCCACATTTTATATGAAGTGGTAATATTAACTCTAAGTAGAATGAAAAGTTAAGGATGCATATTTTAATCCTCAGAGAAATGAACAAAAACAATGCAAAGACAATAGATGAACCCAAATTGAATTCTAAAAAATACCCTAATGATCCAAAGAAAAGGACAAAGGAACAAAAGAGGAAAAAACAGAGGGGATAGACTGAAAATGATAATAAGATGGTGGACCTAAATCCAATCATATTGATGATTATACTAAACATTAATGGGCTAAACACTCCAATTAAGAGACGGAGATTATCAGAGTGTGTAAATAGTATGCTATTTACAAGAGATGCACTTAAAGACATAGATTGATAGAGAAGGGATGGAAAAACATAAAGGATGTAAACAATAAGCAGAAGACTGAAGTGTCTATATTAATCTCAAGTAAAATAGATGTCAAGGCAGATAGTGTTACCAGAGAGAAAGAGGGGTTTTCCATAATAGTAAAAAGACTAACTGTTCAGGAAGATGTCATCATAAACGTGTATGTACCTAATACAGAGGCTTAAAATGCATGGAGTAAACATTGTCATAATTAAAGTGAAATATGGACAATTTTGTAATCATAGTTGATGGTTTTAATGTCTTTCTCTCAGCAACAGATAGAACATCCATACAGAAAATCAGTAAAGATGTAAGTGATCTTAATAACCCTATCAACTATCTTGACCTAATTGATATTTCTAGAACAGCACACACACATGACTCATTCACAGTGACAGACTACATTCTAGGCTGTAAATCAGTTCACAATACATTTTAAAGAACTGAAATCATATAGAGTATATTCTCTGATCATAACACAGTCAAACTAGGAATCAGTAACAATAATAGCATTAGGAAAACCTCAAATATTTGGAAATTAAATAACATACTCCAAAAAATTCATCAAAAAAGAAGCCATAAGAGAAAGTAGAAAATATTTGGAACTGAATGGAAGTGAAAACATCTCAGAATTACGAGATGCAGCCAAAACAGTGCTCAGAGGAGAATGTATTGCTTTACGTGCTTATATTGAAAAGAAGAAAGGCCTAAAATCTAACAAATTTTCAACTCCACGAAGCTATAGGATAAGAAAGGAAAAGTAAATGCAAAATTAGTAGAAAGAAGGAAATAATAAAAATAAGAGTAGACACTGATGAAATAGAGAAAAGACATACAATAGAGAAGATTAACCAAGCCAAAGTTTGCTTTTGGAAAAGACCAACGAAGTTTATGAACATCAAGCTAGATCGATCAAGAAAAGCACACACCACTGGCATGACACTTGGAAGAGAGGTTATAACTGTAGAACGCACAGACATTAAAAGGAAAGAGAATATTCTGTATAACTTTATGCCAAGAAATGTGACAACTTAGATGAAATGGACAAATATCTACCTGTAGCTCTCTAATTATCCACTCATCTGACCTGTGCATATTTCATCATGTCTTTTAACTGCTCTAACTCCCAGATCTTGAGTTCTGACAGACCTCTCTTTGACCACACACCTGCCTGTCTCTGCATCTCATCATGAGCTCTTAATGAGTTTCTTGCTTCCCTTGACCTTGACCTCTTGTCCTAAACCTTTCCTAGGTGTCAGCCTGGCAGCACTTTCTGACTTCATTTCACGTGCCTTTCTGCTTGGTAAACCCCTTAGTCAACTCTACAGAGAAGCTTCCACTATTATCCTCGTGCAGTTAACTCCTCTGCTGCAGGGACTTTTGACAATTACCAGATCTGAGTCAATCTCATTGACTGTTTTTCTATTCTTGTGCCTAAAGGGAGGTTTGTCCTTACTGGACAGCTTCACAGAACCCCGCCACTTGGTTCATTATATTCATCCAGCAGTCATGTCTGCCCCTTTGGGGTATCAGCTAGCTCCTGCTTTGTGACAACGAACAGCAGTTCAGGCATGAACTGTTTAGCTCACAGCTCTGGGGGTGGGCAGTTCGGGCTGTGCTCAGCTGGGCAGTTGTACTGACCTGAGTCAGTCTTGGCTTATCACAGCCGGCCCTCAGTTGTGCATCGCTGGTCAGCTTCAACCAGTGAAGTTTGTCTCGACATGGTCTGTCCTATTCCAGGAAGCCAACCCGGATTGGCTCATATGTGGGTAGATTCGGGTTCCAAAAGCAGCAAGGGTGGAAGTGCATGAGGCCTCTTGAGGTCTAGGCTCTCAGCTGGTACTTCTGCCTCTGTTCACATGTTATTTTGGCCAAAGCAAGTCACAGGGAGTGGGGGAAATAGAGTCCTGTTGGCAGAAGTCTATATATTTCCATTCTGATAAGTTTTATCCTACGGCCCTCCAAACGGTCTGTTTGAATTATTGAGGCTTCGTAATGGGTTGTCGTCCTCTTTTTTGGTTTAGATAATTTCTAGTATTTTCTTTTTGGTTGTGATTAAAGTGGGTGTTTCTTTTCCATCATATCTTCTATTTCACAGTTTCTGTACATGAAAACTGTTGGTTGCATTATCTTAATCTTGTAATCGTCTCACCTACTTAATTATTTTACAGTTTGTGGTACTTCTTAGTGGAGTCCCTTTGGATTTTCCGGGTGTACAACACATATCATCTGAGAGTAGAGATTATTGTGCAGTGTATAGTGCTGCTGTGAACATTGGGGTGCATGTATCTTTTTGAATTAGAGTTTCCTCTGGAAATTGACTGTACTTCAATTAAAAAAAGTACAGCCAGATATCAGCTGTTATTGAAATGAAATAAGATGGAAGGTTTTAACAGACTATTAAAATTATTTTCTTAAAAGACATTTCCTCCACTGCAGGAAATCTTGAATAGCCTCCTGGCCAGTCATCTGGAGCCATTCTTCACATAACTGATGAGTTTGGTTTCCACTTCTTGGAGATAACCATCTTTTTCTATACTTGCTTGCATTTTTGCTTTAATGTCTTCTATAGAACTAGGTCCTTTCTGTGTTTTAGGAGCGTTTTTACCCCCCCCCATTTTTTTTTTAGTATTCTTGACCTTTTGATTTTGGTGCTGATGATTTTGAGTCTTTTCCATTCTAGTTTGGTTTTTGTGCATTTTTGGCTTGAGTATCTTGTATAGATTTCTTTACTGGAGCTGTTTAGCTTCTTTATCATCAAAATCATCATCATTGTTTCATCAGCGGCAAGTTTTGCTTTTTTCTGGGAAACTTGTTACCATTTCCAGGGGCAGATTGCTTTCCAGATACACTTAGAAGTTTCACCTCCTCCTCCTCTTCATCTTTTTACTCTATATCTTCCTCCACAGCTACTACGTGCTGCCCACTAATATGCACAGACCTTGAACCACAATTCACTTTTAAGGCTGTAGGTGGTGTTCTTTCAAAGTCTCCAGGGGAAACCATTAGCTGTAAAGATATTTTCAAAGTTGCCAGTATTACTTTAGATGCCTTCATAATTCATTGCCTCTGCTTCAACAGTGTGCAATTCGTTGTTTGCACCAGCCCCTAAACTGACCATTTTTTTTCTTAATTGAAGTATAGTCCGTTTACAATGTTGTGTCAATTTCTGGTATTATTACAGCATAATAGTTTAATCATACATATACATACATATATTTGTTTTCATATTCTTCTTCATTATAGGTTATTATTGGATACTGAATATAGTTCCCTGTGCTATACAGTATGAACTTGTTGTTTATCTGTTTTATATATATTAGTTAGTATCTGCAAATCTTGAACTCCCAATTTATCCCTTCCCACCCTGTTCCCCCAGTGACCTAAGTTTGTTTTCTATGTCTGTGAGTCTGTTTCTTTTTTGTAAATTTAAAAAAATGTCTTTTTTTTCTAAGATTCCACATATGAGTGATGTCATATGGTATTTTTCTTCTTCTTTCTGGCTGATTTCAGTTCGAATGATGATCTCCAAGTCCATCCATGTTGCTGCAAATGGCATTATTTTATTCTTTTTTATGGCTGAGTAGTATTCCTTTGTATAAATATACCACATTTTCTTTATCCAGTCATCTGTCGATAGACATTTAGGTTGCTTCCATGTCTTAGCTATTGTAAATAGCGCTACTATGAACATTGGGATGCATGTATCTTTTCGAATTAAAGTTTCCTCCGCATATATGCCCAGGCGTGCAATTGCTGGATCATACAATAAGTCTATTTTTAGTCTTTTGAGGAATCTCCATACTGTTTTCCATAATGGCTGCATCAGACTACATTCCCATCAACAGTGTAGGAGGGTTAAACTGACCATTTTTAAAGATAGTTGCTCATTTTCATCTTTATCCACCTTAAAGTGATAATCTTTGTTGGCCTTTAGTTCACAACAAAATAGCTAGTTCTGGGGCCCCAGGGGGCCTCATGTCCATGTCCATTGAGTGGTGGTAGCATTCCATGGATGGTGGCACACACTTAGGCGGAAGAGCAGGCAGAGAGGTACTTGATTACTGTTCCAGGGAACAGTGGTACAGGATGAATCACACCAGGGCTAGTCTTTGCCCATTTTCAGATTGGTTCTGTGTCTTCCCATTGAGTTGTAAGTGTTCTTTATATGTTCTGAATACAAGTCCTTTAAGAGATACATGATTTGCAAATGCTTTCTTACAGTGTGTGGTTTGTCTTTTCATTTACTTAATGGTATGTTTTTAAGTGCAAGAATTTTAAACTTTTAATAAGTCACATTTATCAGTTGTTTTCCTTTATTATCATTCTTTTGGTGTCATATCTGAGAACATTGTATCACCCAAAGTCATGAAAATTTTCTGTTGTTTTTTTTCTAGAGATTTTACAGTTCTGATTCTTACATGTAGACTACAGTCCACTTTGAGTTTTTCTGTATTTTCTGAGTTTGTGAATTATTGGTATTAATTCTTTGAATATTTGATACCATTCATCAGTGAAGCTATTCAAAACTGGTGTTTGGGAATGTTTTAAATTTAAAATTTAGGTATTCAAAATAAATAAATAAATAAATAAAAATAAAATTCAGGTATTCAGCAGGGAAGGTATAGCTCAGTGGTAGAGTGCACACTTAGCATGCATGAGGTCCTGGGTTCAATCCCCAGTACCTCCATTAAAAATAAGTAAATGAATGAATGAATAAATAAATAAATAAACCTAATTATCTCCCCACAACCCCAAAAAAACTTTTAAAAAATTTAAAAGAAAGGTATTCAAATTCTTTACTTTATATATGCCTATTAAGATTTTCTGTTTTTCCTTGAGTCAGTTTGGTAATTCGTGCCTTTTAGAAATTTGTTCATTTTCTCTAAATTGTTTAATTTGTTGGCTTAACAGGATTCTCTTTTACTCCTTTTAATTTCTGTAAGGTTGGTAGTGCTTTCAGGTTCCTTTTGTGTTCATCCAGCCAGAAAGCTGGGGTTTCTTCTGTTCTGTTGCACACTTCAGGGATATGTTTGCGTCCAGGGCCATGTGGCAGGAAGAGGGAGCAAGAATATAAAGCAGTGGGAGTTTGTTCACTTTCTTAGGGCCAGAGAGGAAGATCTCCTTCCTAAGGGTTTTACTTCCTGTGGACTTCTGATGTCACTGCCCGTGGGACTGATTGAGAGCTGGGGCTTAAGAGAACTCAGAGGAGAAAGAGCAGGGATTCCTGCATTCTGAGTCTGAAGATTTCCTTTCCTCACTCGTCAAGACAGAATAAGGAGGTGCTCCTGGGGCTCCCTCTGCTTCAGCCTCCGTGCCCAGCTCTGGGCTTCAGTCTGGAGGACACTGGAGGTCAAACATAGGGATTCATCACTGGTTTGATGGTCCTTAGAGTTCTAGCTTTTTAACTTCAAGCCCCTTGTGACTCTTTTCAGAATCCTCGGAATCTGCTCAGTGCACTCTGTGCAGGTATGTAGGTGCGCTCAGTGGGAGGCATGTGCTTGTCCTAATTTACTGTAACCAGAACCGCAGTGTGTTTTTAATCAGTCTGTCCCCCTCCACCTGAAGTCCATTGCTTTTCTCCTTTTATTTCCTTTTGGGAAAATCTCATAACATTTTGCCATCTAGTGAGATGATTCTGGTAGGGTTGTGTACGGTTACATATAACTCACACGATACTGAAGATTTCATCTCTTTGATCATTATACAGAATTTTTAGGAATCTAACTTCAATATTTTGTCATTTGAAAACAATTTCTCTTCGTTTTGTTCAGTCTCATCATTCTCCAGATTTTTCTGGCTTTCCCTCTATCTTGAAAACCAGATAGATTGAGACTGAGAGCTACCAGTAGATTTTAGAGAAAACAAAACATTTCATCATGTTTACTGATGTCATTTACAAAGAGAATAGAACTCTTGCATCAAGAAGTAATTAAACAGCTTGTTGTTTATTCTGTATATAGTAGTTTGTGGCTACTAATCCCCAACTTCCAATTTATCCCTCCCCTTTACAGCCCAGGGAGCTCTATTCAATAATTTGTGATAACCTATAATGAAAAAGAATATGAAAAAGAATATATATATATGACTAAATCATTATGCTGTACACCAGAAACTAATACAACATTGTAAATCAACTGTACTTCAAAAAAAAAAGTTATTAAGCAACAGACTGTTAACAAGTTTCACGTAACTAACTGACCAATTCTGGAGATCATTAACAGGTGTCCAGTGTGTACATTCCTGCCCTGACCCACGTTGCGGCAGAGAGGAGGCAGCCGGCACCTGGGAGCATTTCCAACTAATTTGTTTTGAAAGCTGCTGTAGAGCATCCCGAAGGAATCCCAAATATATTTGGGAAGATTTAGTGAAACTGTCCAGCTTTTTTTTTTTTGAGTGGTACAAACATAGAAACTTATAATTTTTAAAAATTAAGTAATAATAATGAAGTCTAAGTAATTTCTACTGTTCTGAAGTCCTTTCTTGGGATCTTAAGCTCTGAGGGGCGTTCTGAGACTCTGATGAAAGCCGTGGGTCACAGCTTTAGAAAAATTGGAGATACAGAGATAGGTACTTTTGTGTAGACTTCCGAGTGCCTGCAAGGGCCTTCTGCATGCTCGTCTGTGAATTCCCAGGGCAGAGGTGGACCCTGGTTAGGAACTCCTGCAGGCAGGTGATGTGATATCCTTGTCTGGTTAGGGTCGCCCTGGGCAGCGCCCTGGCAGAGGAGGTTGAGCTTTAATTCCCACTGTGGCTCAGGTGTGGGAGGTTATAGAGAACCTTCTGTAAATTACCCTTGCTACTTGGAGGAATAATAATTCACAGCCATCCCCAGTCCACAGTCTACAGCTTGAAACTCCCTCTCAGATCTTTCTCCTGCAGCCCAGAGATCGGAGGAACCCTTCAGGCTGCTGTGTCTGTTCTGAGTTTGTTTGCTTGTTTTGGCAGTTGAAGAAGTGTGGATTCAGGAATACATGGAGGGGGGAAACACACAAACTCCCCAGGGAGATGATTCTCAGCCTCCCTTCTGGCTGCTGCGGTGATAGGGCCACGGGACAGGTGCACTGGGGGGAGGAGCCCCGTTCCCTGACCACGCGGAGCGGTGGGTCGTGTAGAGGCGCCTGACTTAGGCATCGGAGACCTGAGATCAAGCCTGTTCCTTCACTGACCTTGGGTAAGCCACTTCATATTTCTGAGATTCACTCTCTTGGTAAACTAGAAATAGCAATACCCGGTCTATCTTTTTACAGGATGTTGTTAGAATCCGTGACAAAATAATGTGGTTTTTCTATAGTGGAACAGAATCTGGAAGAAAAATACGTGTGTCCATGTATAACTGAACCGCTTTGCCGTACACCTGAAACTAACATTGTAAATCAACTACACTTCAATAAAAACAAAATTTAAAAAATATGTGTTTTTTAAAACACATAAGCCTGGAGGTGGGGTATAGCTCAGTGGTAGCATGCATGCTTAGCTGCACAGGGTCCTGGGTTCAAACCCAAGGGCCTCCAGTTAAAAAAAAATTTAAAAACATTAAAAAAAAACCCACATAGGCTTATCAGATTGAAAAATAAAGGGACACAAAGCATAGTAGCTACGACAGAAGGAGCCTCCGGTCATTCACCATGCATTTAATCTTTAGTAAATACCTATGATTGAACACCCACCAGGCGACTTTAAATTCCCTGTGTTCCTGGTTGGGAGCATGGCCCATCTGTCTCTCAGATACATTCTAGAATCTCTTCATTGTATGTAGAAAAGAGAGAATGAAAGGAAGTTTGGTGACAGGCAATTAGGAAGTCAAATGGCTTGTGCAACATTTACGTTGGAAAGATCAGAGATGGAGTCGTTATATTCACTCCTAAAGTGACAGGTAAAGGGGGTGGTGTGAGGCTCTCCTGAAAATAGTGGGAGCTCGTCCTGCCCCACTTCCTGTCCTGGAGATGACCTAGTTATGGGGCGTGATGATAGCCGCCATTTTCTGAGTGCTTTCCTGTCCTTACAGACGTCCTGTCTCATTTAATCACCATCCACCTGAGGTCCAGCGGCTCCCAGGGCTGAAATCCCAGCCCTGGTTCTCTGACCTACAGAGCTGGTGCTCAGAGCCTCAGACGCAGGAGAGTGGGGCCACTTAAAAGGAGCTGAACTGGCATTTGCCTTTCTAAGCTTTATAGGGGTCAGTGTTAATTCACATTCTTTGATCTTGAAAGCTCAGAGTAGCCTTTCAGCTGGCTTTTCAGGACTCAGAGAGAGTGTGGTGATTGCCATCAAAAAGCAGGATGGAGAGGGGAGGGTATATAGCTCAGTGGTAGAGTGCCTGCTTAGCCTGCATGAGGTCCTGGGTTTGATCCCCAGTACCTCCATCAAAATAAATAAACCCAATTACCTCCCCCTGCAAAAGAAAATTAAAATTAAAATTAACTTAAAAAAAAAGCAGGGTGGAGATACTGATGGAATCAAGGTGTTGGTTTCTTTCTTTCTTTTTTTTTGTCTTTTTGGGTTTTTTTAGGGCCCACAAAATTCTTATCCAAGTCTCAGTTTATGAGGCCAGCTTGGAATCAAGTTTTCCCTTTAAGAAATAAGGTTTTCTGAGCTCCACTTTTTAATTTTTGAAATCCATAAGGGAGGAATTTCCATGATTTAATCTATTTTCTGGGAGAGGCTTTTTTTTGTTTTTGCAAACATACTGGAATGTGCATTTCTGAGTTCTTAGAAAAAAGGAAGCAATATGATGATAATAACATGCAAATATGGTGCATTTTCTCCATTATTATTAGAAAGGAAAATGTGCTGGTGTTTGCACAGATGCAGGCAGGGTGTGCGTTCCGCTGAATTCCCCCCTTGGTGTGGCTCTGCTGTCTTTGACTCAGTTGCAGTCTGCTGGTTCCATGACCGACGTGGCAGAACAGAAGAAACCAAAGGCTGAATTTTAAATAACATTCCTCGTTGTTTAGACTCCCTGGAAAGATTCAGAATACCTAGCTATCTGGCTGAGTCATCTGCTGTGCTGGGTGGGAGGTACAACTGGGAAATTTGGGCTGGCTACTGCTGGTTTACAATTTCTCTAGAAACCTCCAGAAAATAACGGACTCAAGCATGCCGCGGGCTGTTCTCTGAGAAACTATGGCAACGGGCCCTTTAATTAAAGCTGAAGCAGCGTGTGTCGCTTAGGAAAACGGAGAGATACCGCCAGCTGATCGGGAGACTGTGTGAGCATAATCCAGGCAACTAAAAAAAATTCCATTCTAGATACATTCAGTAACTCTTTGTTATCTCTATTGTTCAAAGAAATGGTAGGAAACGCTTTTAGTGGATACTGATGTTTGACTTTGAAATGTGTTATATATATGTTTTAAGAGGGTATAGTTTCCCTAATTATGTTTTTAAGATTGATATTCAAATGAATGTATATTTCTTGAGTACGCGTTAACTGACAGTGTGGAAGGCCAGCCCCGGGGGCAGCCAACCTGAGATTGGTCACAGAATGGGTGATATTTGCAATATGGATGATGGAGACATTTGAGGTGCCCCAGTAACATGCACTGGTAGGCTGGTGAGTAACAAATTAGTAAACTGTCCCCATCCTGAGCTGAGCCATTCACAGCCAACATATTGGGATTTATAAACTCAGAGCCTGTCAAAAAGTAACTTAAAGAAACCCCAGAAACTGAACGGAAAAGCAAGAGTTGCCATTTTTCTCTTGGATCAAAAATATGCATTGTGCTAACCACCCCCAGGGATGGACAGATTTGATCAGAAAGAATTGGCCAGAAAGAATTTGAGTTTCTGGGCGCGTTTTTTAACATCTGTCTGATTGGTGTGCCCGTTCACTCTGTCTGGGGGATGAACTGTATAGTCACCTGGTAAGGGCAATGGCTGGAGAGAGGAGTGGCATCTAATGGAATACAGGGTAACATTGGGGGAGGATATAGCTTAGCGGTAGAGTGTGTACCTAGCACCTCCATTAAAAAAAAAAAAAAACCTAATTACCTCCCTCCTCCAAAAAAAAAAAAAATCCCTGAAAAACCACAATGTAATAGTGACAGATGAAAATCTCTGAACTGGGAACAGGGAAGGAACCAGTTCTCAGAATAGTCTGTTTTCTGGTCTCCTTGCCTCTGGCTTCCTGTCTGCCTCTTGCTGTGTGTTGGTAGAGTCAGATCGGACCCTCCACTTTGTTTTCCTGCGGGATGAGCGCACCTTTCCTCACCCTCAGTTCCAACCCATCCCGAATGCATGGTACCCTAAACTCAGACGAGGCCTGGCTGCTCCGTGTCACTGTCCCCTTCTGTGTTTCCATACCGTGGCCAGTGCTGGAATGTGCCACTCCTTTGTGTGTGTATGGTAATTCCTCCTCATACTCCCAAATGAGGATTAAACGTCGCGTCTTTCCTCCATTTATCTCAGAATCCTCCCTTCATGCTTCCAGACCTTCTCCCCTCTGGGACTGGGTGAGGGCACCAGGGGTGGGGACTTACTCACCAGTCTTCCCAAGGCAGGTACCGTGTCATTTTCATCTAGTCTCTGTAGCCGTGGGTGGCATTTGGCCTGGGACGGGTACTCACTGTGATGTTTGGTAAATATGTGATGGATGAATGAATGGGATTAAGTGGGGAAAATAACTGGAGTCACCAGGGCTTATTTGGAAAACCCAGAGTTGTTGAAGTTCGGTTCTGCTGTTTTTCCCTCCTCTTCTTCATCCTCTGCTGTAGGGATGGGTAGCATCCATGTGCTAGGATACCACGTGTCTAGTGGTACCTCTGGGTACCACTGCTGTCAGGCTGGTTTTTGGCCTCCCAGAACACTTCCTTGGGGGCTGACCAAGGCCTGCCCCATCCCTAGGTGCCCTTGAGGTCCCACAATCCCCCTTACCTTTCCTCCCCAAACTTCTACCCACAGCTCCAGTCAGAATGCCTTTTCCATACGGCAGAGTGCAGCTGGATGGAGTTAGAGGCTAATCACGTCAGCTTAATTCATTTCAGGTTATAAAAGACTGACAGGGAGGCCGCAGGAAGTGTCTGAGATTTGCATTCCACAGTATACGGGGTTCCTTGTCTGTTCAGATCTCTGACTGAGTATATTACCTTCCCTTTCATACAGGATATGAATGCTGTCTCTACGCAGGTTTTTATGCCAGGATTTCGGATTATGTCATTCAGTCCTGACAAAGGAATATTTTGAGAGCTGTCTGACTGGGAACTGGTTTCAGCAAAATTACTGTCTTTGTTCAGCCACATTTGTGCAATTATTTGAATATTTTATTGCTTTTTGGTATCTTTTTTTTTAAATGAATGACTGAACATTGGGAAAATGACTCCTAATACTGGTGGTAGGCGATTAAGTCTCATACAGCGAATGTCCTTTGGACAAAGATATAAAAAATCAGCCTGTGAGGCAAAAGCGTCCATTCTTAGCCTCAAATGGATGCTCACAGAGTGGAAGTCCACTTGCAGTCTTTTATTACGGAAGGAAAAAAAAAAAAGAAAGAAAACAAAGCAAGGGACCTGCCTGGAATTCTGGGATTCTGTCCTCGAAGGTTTTATGCGGAATGGGAGCTATTACTAAGGATTTTTTAATCTTATGTTTTAGTTTCTGGGCCTGAAATCTAAATCTCTTATGCGACTTCTGCACATGGTTCTTTTGTGCAGAGAAGTATTCTGTACAGACAAGGGACTTCCTGTAAAAGGTAAGGAAGAGGTGCCTGGGTCTCCTTCAAGCTGCCGCTCTCAGGTGTTACTGACTCTTGCTTTCAGCCTGTCTGGCAGCTGGAATCTACTAATTCCTTGGCTGCAACTGCTTAACTAGATCCCAAGGCCAGGGTGGCATTGGCCCTGGGGTAGGTACTGGGACCCACATGATGAGGCCAGAGGCTCTGCAAACCATCACCGCTTTCCTTAGCTGTTGTCCTTGCACATCCCGGGACCACCAGAGCCCAGAGGGCAGCTTACTCTGGGCCATTAGCTCTGAAGGGCTGGGTCTCATCAGGGAAGGGAACCCAACTGACTGAGGGGGACCCTTGGTCAGAAGCTTTGAAGTAAAATCAAGTTGAATTAAGACCTGACCCTTCCTTTGAGGAACTCTCATTTTTTTTGATCTTGCAGTGGTGTGTGATCCGACGAGAAATTTGTCATTCATTGAAATTAGTGTTGTCTTCCTTTGATCTCTTTTTTGGCGGTGCCTGCATTTTCCCGAGTTTCTGTATCCTGAGTGTAGAGTCAGAGGGTCCCTTGGGATTATTTGGCTCTGTGCATGTGTGTGTGTGTGTTTTCTGACACTACGCATAAGATTTGAGTAATGGGGACGTGGGGAAAGGTAACAGGAGGAACTTTCTGTGTGCTGGTATCTCTTCCCTGTAGGGATTAAAGATTTAGTTTGGCAGCATTTGCTGTTATTGCTCATTTATTGTAATTTTTATATTTTCATTTTTGCATGGGTAACATGTTCACATGATTCAAAATTTAAATATATAAAAATGTGTCAGTGAGAATTCTTTCTCCCCTTCTTGTTCTTCATTTTTTAGGAAATCTTCTAGATAATCAGCTTCTTGTCAATCTTTTCATTATTTATTTTTCTATATAGAAGGAAACAAAAGTAAAATTTTAAATTTTATTTTCCTCTTTTTTTATATGGATAGTAACTGTATACCCTGTTTTGCATCTTGTTTTATTCACTTAATCACCCTGGAGAGCTTTCTGTATAGAGAGCATTTTACTTCTTTTTATAGCTACATAATAGTCCATTAGATGCATTATATAATTTATTTTTTCCTCTTTTTTAAATTTATTTTTTAAAATTGAAGTATAGTCAGTTTACAATGTGTCAGTCTCTGGTGTACAGCATCATGTTTCAGTCATACATGTACATATATAGATTCCTTTTCAGATTCTTGTTCATTGTAACAAGATATTGAATATAGTTCCCTGTATGCTACAGTATAAACTTGTTTATCTATGTTGTATATAGTAGCTAGTATCTGCAAATCTTTTTTTTTACATTTTTTATTGATTCATAATCATTTTACAGTGTTGTGTCAAATTCCAGTGTTCAGCATGTTCAGCACAATTTTTCAGTCATTCATGGACATATACACCCTCATTGTCACATTTTTTTTCTCTGTGAGTTATCATAACATTTTGTGTATATTTCCCTGTGTTATACAGTGTAATCTTGTTTATCTATTCTACAATTTTGAAATCCCAGTCTATCCCTTCCCACCCTCTACCCCCCCGTAACCACAAGTCTGTATTCTCTGTCCATGAGTCTATTTCTGTCCTGTATTTATGCTTTGTTTTTGTTTGTTTTTGTTTTTTAGATTCCACATATGAGCGATCTCATATGGTATTTTTCTTTCTCTTTCTGGCTTACTTCACTTAGGATCACATTCTCTAGGATCATCCATGTTGCTGCAAATGGCATTATGTTGTCGGTTTTTATGGCTGAGTAGTATTCCATTGTATAAATATACCACATCTTCTTTATCCAGTTACCTGTTGATGGGCATTTAGGTTGTTTCCATGTTTTGGCTATTGTAAATAGTGCTGCTATGAACATTGGGGTGCAGGTGTCATCCTGAAGTAGATTTCCTTCTGGGTACAAGCCCAGGAGTGGGATTCCTGGGTCATATGGTAAGTCTATTCCTAGTCTTTTGAGGAATCTCCACACTGTTTTCCATAGTGGCTGCACCAAACTGCATTCCCACCAGCAGTGTAGGAGGGTTCCCCTTTCTCCACAGCCTCTCCAGCATTTGTCATTTTTGGATTTTTGAATGACGGCCATTCTGACTGGTGTGAGGTGATACCTCATTGTAGTTTTGATTTGCATTTCTCTGATAATTAGTGATATTGAACATTTTTTCATGTGCTTTTTGATCATTTGTATGTCTTCCTTGGAGAGTTGCTTGTTTAGGTCTTCTGCCCATTTTTGGATTGGGTTGTTTATTTTTTTCTTATTGAGTTGTATAAGCTGCTTATATATTTTGGAGATCAAGCCTTTGTCGGTTTCACTTGCAAAAATTTTCTCCCATTCCGTAGGTTTTCTTCTTGTTTTATTTCTGGTTTCCTTTGCTCTGCAGAAGTATCTGCAAATCTTGAACTCCCAATTTACCCGTTCTCACTAGCAGACATAGAAAACAAACTCGTACCTATAATTTAATTAACCATTCTATTAATGACGTTTGGGAATAGTCTGATCTTTTGTTATTGTAAACAGTGCTTAAATGTAAAACCTAGCCATTTCTCATGTGTGCAAATGTTATCTGTGGGGTGAACTCAGAACAATTATGGGTCAAAAGTCTGTATGTTTTCATTTTGATAAGTTTTATCCTATGGCCCTCCATAATGGTTTGTTTTCATTATTGAGGCTTCATAACGTGTTGTTTTCTTCTTACTGAAATACACCTTTGCTTTGCTATTATTTAAAATTTCTTTCAGATTGTCTAATGCTAAGAAAAAAATTAGTATTTTTACTTGAGACGGTGTTAAATGTGAATTTTGTTAAAGGAGAATTGAATCTTTCTCATTTTGAGTTTTCCTGTCTAAAAAATCGATGTGTCTGTCTATTAGTTCAACTCTCCTTTGGTGGAAGAGTGTTTTGCATGCAGTTCTTCCACATTTTGGGGTTCAGATGATTTCTAGCATTTTATCTTTTTGGTCGTGATTAAAAGTGATTTACATTTCTCTCTTTTCCATGATGTCTTCTGTTCTGTGCATGAAAACCATTGGTTGCATTATCTTACTCTCGTAGTCTTCTCACCTACTTGATTATTTTATTGTTTGTGGTACTTCTCAGGGGAGCCTCTTTGGATTTGCCAGGTGTACAACACATATCATCTGAGAGTAGAGATTATTGTACGTCCTCCTCTCCAGCGTTTAGATTTCTTGTTCATTTCACTCATGCGCTTGTATTGACGAGGACCTCCAGCCGAGTGGTAAATAGCAGCGATGAGAAGGTATCCTTTTCCTGTTTCCGACTTCCCGAGAATGTTTTTGATGTTTCTCTGTGAAGCGTAAGCTGGTTTTGGGATGAGATAAATGCATTTTATTACGCTTCAGAAGCATCCCTCTGGACTGGTCGTTTACCCTTGGTTGCCCTGGAATACTGTGCTGGGGTGTGGAGCCCGGACTCTGCAGACTGCATTTCCCAGATGCTTGACAGCTGCTCCTGCTGGGATCTGTCACTAGGGGGCGCTCCAGGGAGCCTGGCGGGCCGGAGGGGGCAGGAGCATGTCCTGTCCCTTCCGTTCTTGTCAGAGGGGCCCCAGGAGAGGCTCTCACCACAGACTGTAGCTTTTTTGCTCACCACTCCCCCTCCGAGGTACCCCCTCCCTCCCCAGAGGTGTGATCCCCACTCTGCTCTCCTGGGGACTGACAGCACCTGAGCAGTGTGCGCTTGTCTCGGCCCTGAGCCCCAGCTTTGTGGGGCCTCTCCTCTGAGCTCCCACGTTCTTGTGACCTAATCTCTTCCTCTCCCCTAACTCTACGGGTGGGAACGGGTTCCTGCATTTATTATCGCTAGGTGACCTTCTTTTTCTGTTCCAGGCCTCCAGCATCTGTTCCACCAATTCCCTGTATTAAATCCCCTCTGTTGGAACACTTCCTGCTTTCCTGACAGTTCCCAGCCTGATGACTCCTCTGTTTCTATTTTACCTACTGTTCTTTATCAATTGCTTTTGAAATTTTTCCCCCAATGCTTGTTCTGTGCCAGTGGGTATGACTGTGCGTTTTTTCCTTCTTTAGACCCATGAAATATCATAATGGATTTTCTAACACTGGACTCTTCTTGAATTACTGGAATAAATTCCACTTCATCATGGTGTGTTCTTCTGATAGGCTGCTGATTCTACTTGTTGGCATTTTCACTAGGAATTTTGCACTAATAGTTCCATATGAGATTGGTCTGAAGTTTTCTTTTTTGGGTTAATCTGTGTCAGGTTTTTATTTCAGTGCTGTTACTTGCTTTATACAAATTTGAATTTTCCCATGTTTTTCTCAGCTCCAGAATGGTTCAAATAGCACTTAACATTAACCTTTCCCAGTGTCTGTTGTCTTATTTTATTTTGTTTCCTACAGTTTGGTGCTATACCTTTATGAGACTCTCTGGGATTGGTGTTCGTTTGGTATCATATATTGGGAGATCTATTTGATTATATGAATCAGTCCAATGACCTAAGCAAAAAAAAAAAAATGATGTTTGATGCTGCATTAGCTGGGCCAGTTGAGAAAAGCTTTTGTGGGTACCAGGGCTGGTCCAAACCAGGCTATGAAATCGGCAGTGTGTCTCGGGTACCCTTTTAACCCCATCATTGCTATACTCATGTCTCTAATTCTCTCTCTCACTTGCTCCTCTTGTCCATCCTATCCTGAAGCCAGTGTCTGCTTAGGTTTACTTCTAAACTGATACAGTTTTTGAGATGTGACTTTGCATGGATGAGCTTGCATTTTAATAGCGGAATCATGGATGCGGTCATGACTGAGTCTTGGGTCCTAGTATTTTATGTGATGTGTCCCCTCTGTCTTCTTTAAATTCTCCAGATACACTCTGTCTGAGCTGAGGCATGAATGCACCAGGCTGGGGAGAGTGCATCCTCCCGTGAACTCAGTTAATAAGATTTCCACTTGGGAACCTTGAGGGGGATGGTCTCCAGTCTTCTTTAAAAAAACCATCAGGGTCATCACCTCGCTACCTCAGAGTCAGTGAAGGAAAAGGTGGAATAACACCTTGCCGAGTTCTCATCTCAGCTCTCACCTCTTAGCTCATCATTTATTTTCATCCTCTCTCTGACCAACAGGCCTCTCCTTGCCCTTGACTCATTTTTGAAGCCGTGACCCTGGCCTCTCAGGCAGTGGTTCCCTCCCCCGTGAACTGACCACCTCCCCAGTTGCCCTGCACTGTCTCCCGAACACACTTCCTGTTACCTTCATGGCAGCCCTTGCTTCACGCCTGAGTTCCCTCTGGACTGGATGCCCCCAGGCCGTGTTCTGTGTCCTTTTTTTTTTTTTTTAAAGCTTTATTTGTGAGGAGGGAGGTAATCAGGTTTATTTATTTATTTCTCCTTTTAAAAAATGGTAGGATTCTCATGTTTCTTTCTCTCTTTTAAAAAAAATTATAGTCAGTTACAGTGCATCAATTTCTGGTGCACAGCATCATGTCCCAGTCATACATATACATACATGTATATTTGTTCTCAAAATCTTTTTCATTATAGGTTACTGCAAGACATTGAATATAGTTCCCTGTGCTATACAGTATGAACTTGCTGTTTATCTAGTTTATATAAGTAATGTTAGTATCTGCAAATCTTGAACTCAAATTAATCCCTTCCCATTCCCTCCCCCCGGCGTAAATGTAAGATTGTTTACCATGTCTGTGAGTCTCTATTTGTAGATGAGTTCATTATATCTTCTTTCTTTTTTTAGATTCCACATATAAATGAGGTCATATGGTATTTTTCTTTCTCTTTCTTGCTTACTTCACTTAGAATGATGATCTCTGGGTCCATCCATGTTGATGCAAATGGCATGATTTTATTCTTTTTTATGACTGAGTAGTATTCCATTGTATAAATATACCACAACTTATTTATCTAGACATCTGTCGATGGGACATTTAGGTTGTTTTCGTGTCTTGGCTATTGTAAATAGTTCTGCTTACCACTATTTATTTATTTATTATTATTTTTTAACGGAGGTACTGGGGATCGAACCTGGGACCTTGTGCACGCTAAACACTTGCTCTACCACTGAGCTGTACCCTGCCCCGCTTCTCTTTTGTTGCCAGGGCTTAGTACACTTCTGCACATAGCTGGCCTCAGAAAATCTTAGTTTGAATTATTGAATAAATGAAACCCAAGCAAAAGCAGACTGAAAGAAAGATGAATGGCAAATGGATGAATGGACCCTGAATGGGGCTTTCATACCACATGCCAGATGCTAAGATGCGAGAGGGAGTGTGAAATAATGCATTTGCAACCGAGAGTAAACGTCCTGTTTCCCTTCAGAGGGAATTTAATTTGTATTTGATACGTTTACATACCAGTTGCTTTTCCAGCAACACACGTTTTCAATCTGCTTACTTGGAAGATGTATATCAGGATAAGTCAGAAAGACAGTTTTCAGGGGCATGAAAATCTAAAATCCTCTGGCAGCTTTATAATCAATCATTCACCTTTTGTATCAGCAAATTTGTGTTTTGCCTTCCCGCGTCCGGAAATGATAGAGAGATGCAGGATGGAAGGGAGTCTCAGGGAGGCTGAGACGAGGTCTGATGGGAGATGGGTTGACCTGAAAGCGGAGGATTATGCTGAGGGGTTTGCGGGAAATCGAAGCTCTTTCCACGGTGCCTCCACCTGCAGATAGAAATATAAATAGAACACGGGATTATGTTTTGCTTGAATGTGTTCCCGTCTTGAGTGGCTGGAAAATTTTTAACTGGCAGTCTGTCTTTGGATGACAGAGGGAGGAACTTAGAATTTTGGGGACCCACCGTAGCCACGGAAAGGATTCAGGGCCATGTAAGCATCGCTGTCCTTCTCTCACTGCTCCACTGATGGTACCGCCCACAGTGCATCCCAGGGGATTTGTGTGTGCTTTTTTTTTTGAATTTATTTATTTTAATGGAGAGACTGGGGATTGAACCCAGGACCTCGTGCATACTAAGCACACACTCTACCACTGAGCTACATCCTCCCTCTTGTGTGTTCTTTGTTCTCTGCTTTCTGGGTAGAAATTTCACGTGCCAGTTTTCTCTTCCTTGTCGATGTATTAAATTCTGTTTAGTCAGGCTGAATCGTGCAGGGACAGTTTTGGAGAAGCCTTGCATGCTTAACCTCGGCTTCTTCTTGAATTGCATTAACCATAAAAAGTAGTCTTGTTAAAGAGTTCAGCATCACTCCAAAGGGAAGGAATATTGTTCGATGGTGACAGGATGTATTTGCTGATGTTACAACCTTAATTCAGAAGTGTTTTTCCTTTTCACTGTATCAGCTGTGATACAAGACGGCTAATTCTTACCTGTAAATCAGAATGTCTGCCTTCTCCTCCCCCACAACCCCCCCCAGAGCTCGCTGCTGTCTTCTGGTGGGGAGTGGGAGCCGGGGGGGGGGCAGGACAGAGCCCGAGGGAGTCCATCAGGTGGTTTCTCCAGCCCAGGTGCCCTCCGCATCTCCAAGGGCGCGCAGCGTGGACGTCACTGCTGCTGCCTGCTTTCCTTGAAGGCAGTGTGCACGGGACCCCGGTGAGAGTTCTAGCAGTGCTGGAATGCTAGGCTAGGCTTTCGCTGATGCTCCAAACTGCCTTGGGGTCGGAGGGGGGTGGACCAAGGCTCCTTCAAGGGCTCACCCGGGCCATGCTCAGGCCTTCAGATCGCCTTTATTCCTCAACTCTTCTGTGGTTTCTTGGTCTGTCTACATCCTAAGCATCCTCTATTCTCATTTCTCTGTCCTAGACTTTGCACCCCCCCCCCCCATCAGGCATCCTGGGAAGGTGGTGCTTGTCCCCTTTTCTCATTTTCTGCCTCCTCTGTGAAGCGCAGGGTGAGCTCTGACTCATGACTGCTGGCTCTGCGGTCTCTGCAGGGTCTGGATGAGAAAGTCACACCCTTCTTACTCAGTGCTATTTGGACTGGATATTTTTATGACCCGGTGGCCCCACATTCCTAGGCTAAGAAAGCTTTTTAGATTAGCCAGCCATTAGGGTGCCCAAGTGAATTATCCTCAATCCTGGTTGGAAAAAAAAAAAGCAGACCCAAATATGTCAGCCAATTCAAAGTTTGGCAGGAGACGGAATGTCGGGGTCCTCCTTCTCTGACCTCATAGGATTAAGGAAAATAACTTTTTTTAAAGCAAGTATTTGTACTTTGGATTTTTCTTTAAACTCAAATGGCCACACAGAGAACTCTCCCACGATGCTCATGGAAGTGTGATGTCCCCTTTTCTGTGGGAGGTGCTCTCACCACAAAGGGGTGAGTGGGGCCAGCCTCTTCCCATCGTGAAAGGACAGAGCCTCTCATTGAACCCACCTTGATTTGTTTTTACTGTAATGAGAAGTTATTTAGAGGCGGAGGGTGTGGCTCGACTGGTAGAGCACATACTTAGCATGCACAAGGACCTGGGCTCAATCCCTGGTACCTTCTCTGAAAATGAATAAACTTAATTACCTCCTCCACAAAAACAAACAAAAACAAACAAAAAAATCTTTGCTTAACACTATGTGATTTAGTAATTCAAATGTCAGTTATTTTAAGCTCCATTTATGTTAATGTTTGGTTTTAGCCATTGTTGTAGTTGAAAAAGATAACAAAAAATAGATTTGAATGGAGAACATGTGCTGGTAACTGTCCTGGCTAATTATGACATTTATTTTTCAGTTTCCTCCATTGATTATGCAAAATTATTTAAAAATAAAATTAGTAGTAAATTTTCATTTTTTTCCCAAGGTCAGTTGGTTTTTATATTTTTAACAAAAGATGCCAAAACTCATTGAAAAGCATTCGGGTGGTTCTACAGTTGAAGAACTGTGTTTTCAGGTTTTAAAATATGTAAAATTACAAATTTTCTAGATAATAAACTTACTTTTTTTAGGGGAACAAAGTCATGTGTTAATAAAAATATATCCAAAAATCCGTTTTCAAAATGCTCTTTCTGTACCACAAATTTAAAAGAGCAGTTACTTTTTTATTTAATATTGAAACATCACCTTTATTTGTTTGATTTGCCTGAAAATATCTGCTACTCGTGGCCTCTTATCATCACTGAAGGCAGTTTTGGAATTCTTGTCTTTCTATAATATGAAATAGCAGAATTTACTGTATAACTTGGTAACTTTTACGTGCCTTTAAAGATAATCAATAAAACTCTGGCGCAAAACTTTTACCCATTTTTATAGTAATGATGATGAAATTTCCCCACAATTCATTCTTCCCTTAGTTTTGTAGTATAAATGCCCTTGTTGTAACTGGGCATATGGTGAAGCAGCTAGAGCCTCCATTTCTCAGCCTCTCCTGCAGTGAATTGTTAAGTCCTGGCCAGTTGGAGGTAAGCGGAAGTGACGTAGGCTCGTTCCAGGTCAAGTCCGTAGGAGGGAGCTGCTTGATCCTGTAGTCCCTTTCTTTCCTCCACTCTGGAGAGGAATTGTGGCGGTGGTTAGCCAGGTTCAACCCTGTGGACCAGGAGTACCTGCAGGGAAGGCAGAGCAGTGATGGAGTTGGATTGTGGTCCTTGATGACCTCACGGGTCAGAGCCGCCTGTCAACCACAAAAACTAGTCACGAGGAAGATGAATTTCTGTCTTGTTCAAATTACTGTGTTTTTGGATTTATTTGTTACAGTGATTGGCGTGCATTTTACTATGCCTGTCATCTCATTGTAATGTAGTATAGAGTATATTCCTCTTGTTTTTATAAAAATTTTTATGTTTCTGTTTTAAAATAAACAACCACATTGAAAAAAAGAAAGTTTCTACTGTACAGCACAGGGAACTGTGTTCAATATCTTGTAATAACCTTTAATGAAAAAAATATGAAAATGAATACGTGTGTATATGCATGACTGGGACATTGTGCTGTACAGCAGAAATGGACACATTGTAACTGACTACACTTCAATGAAAAAAAAAGAATGTGCATCTGAAATGCTATCTACATTATTGTTAAAAAGAGCAAAGTGCAGCGCAATATGTGTAACAAGATCCATTTTTGTTAAAAATTACTGATCTGTAAATACCTGTATAAGCATCAGAAAAAAAAATCAGGGTGCTGTTGACTCATTTTCCAGGTATTACTCTTAGAAGAATGTGTTTCAAGGGACATTTATTTATATGCTTTAAAAAGAGCATGGTGTATTCTTTTTGGAGGGTTAAGTTTCTAATTTTTTTCCCCTGAAATGTCTAGACAAATAGTCTTTAAAAAAGAAAAAAAATCAAACCCCAAACTGAATGGGAACTGTGAACAGGTGTGCAAGTGGGAATAATGAAGGGTACCCAGGAAAAAGAACCTCGTTGCTGCCCTCATAGCCACGGATACATTTTAAAAGAGTCAAACTGTGATAAATGCTGTTAAAAAAAAAAAAGCCACGCCAAAATAAACAGCACTTAAATCAGTCTGCTGAGAGGGTCAACAGGATCATATGATCTGGGTTAAAAAGTTCAAAGCGCTTGCCCAGATACCTGCAGGGGAGGGTAACCAAATCTGTTTAAAGCTCGTAGATGCTGTTCAGTGTCATCATCTCAGGAAAAAGAACCGGTCCAAGGTGACTTCTCATGCAGAGATTTTGCTGATGTGCCTGTGATAAATACGTCAAAGGCAGCAGAAATGAATAGGAAGTAAGGCTGTAGCTGCCCCCCTGCCTGGACCAGCCTCACATCTCAGTCTCTGGCTGGTTTTGTTTTTCTCTCTCTTTACTGAATAGAAATGATCAGAAGGTATTAGGTTGTGAAAACATTTTTTTTTCCTTCTTGCTGATAAACATGTCTTTAGAGTAAGACTTGGAGAAGGGACTGTAGTGCCAGAAAAGCATTCAAGACTTGAACTTGGACCAAGTACACATTCAGTGAGTTTCTTGGGGGCAAAGATTCAGCCTTCAGATGGTGGGCGGGAATGGTCAGTCCTTCCTGCTCCGTGGGTCCCCAGTAGGGCTGTCCGTGCTTCTGAGACATTTCCAGTCATAACCCCGTGTGCTGGAAGCTTCTGCCCCTCGAATTCTTAGGTTTGTTTCCCAGGGAAGTGCTTGGGGCTTGATGGTGAACTTTGACAAGCTTGCACCCTGACCCCTGGCCTGGGGCTTGG